>NC_056600.1:15060281-15416739 GCF_018340385.1 Cyprinus carpio
AAGTGGCCACACCCTTAATTATGTAGCTTGTAAGGCTTAATATAATTTAAACGTATGAGTTATAAAAAAAATTCAACCCCTCACAGTTGTCATGAAGGGTAAAATTAGCTAAATAGACCAAAATATTTTTTGAACCAGGCTGTAAACATGACTTTTTCTGCTGTAAAGATGGGCATTTTAACATGGGGAGTCTATGGGATTGACTCCCTTTTGCAGCCAGCCTCTAGTGGCCAGCTGACGAATTACAGTTAAAGTTACTTCCTTGTTGGCCTCAGAGAGAGAGAGGGATGTTGCTGCTTGGTTTTGGTCCGTATTTCAAAATTTCTCTACGACTGGGTGATCAGAGCGAGTAGTAGGCCTAGTAGTGTTCTGTCACACAAGAACAGCCTAATCAAAAGGTAACTAAGCTTGCCTTGTCGTAGAACAAAAATACCATCCAATCTAAATTTGTTATCGATTTACTTGCAGTAAGTGAAGGTGGGATAGACAGGTGGAGTCACGCTGAATGACATACACCAGAAGTGCAATCCCAGTTCTACGATCAGTTCTCCTTGCACCTGAATTGTCAAATACACACAGTTGTCAAGATGTCCAATGTGTGGAATATCTCACAAAAATATAGTCAGTTATGGCTTAAGTGAATGTAAACAGGTGGGTGAAAACCATAGACTGTATAAAAAAAAAAGAAAAAAAGATGGATGATGCATCTCCACTTCCTTCCACTATAGAAAAGTGAAGCAAAAGCATCTCAGTATGGCCGCTGCCATCTTGAGTAAATGACGTCATTTGGAGCCCGAGTCTGCGCAGTAGAGATTCGTTTGGAGCCAGAGTCTGCGCAGTAGTGTCATGAGGTGAAGCCGTGGTATCAAACTCCCACAGACCCAATCAACCATAATAACACAACCCATTTTTAAAGCATCAAATTACTAGCTAAAATCAAACTTATCACAAAAACAAACATTTGAACATATATCAGCGTGATAACTACCTTAAATGATCAAAACCATCTTTTGGAAAACTGTAATTAATTTTTTTATTTTGACTCAAGACCCATTCGTTTAGATAGAAAGAGTGGGGTTTATGACCTGTACTGCAGCCAGCCACCAGGGGGCGATCAAAGAGCCCATAGCTTCACTTTTCAGGACGTGTGAGGCACACACGGTATAAACCTAATGTGGCCCTGTGTTCCATATGGCACCCTAAACTCTCGCAGTCTTCCTCTGAGTCCACACTTTCGTGACAAAATGCCGCTTTGACTGTCGGGTAGAAGTCCGCAGAAGTGTGGATCGAGGGTGCATAACAGCCGCAAAGGGGGCACTTGCGAGCACACTTCTGAACACTAAAATGACAAATGGGACACCCTACGGTCTCGAGGACTTAACTGACACACAGCAGCCACTGTAAGCGATTAAGTTACTCTGCAAGTTACTCCGTAAGACCGCAAGTGCACATGAAGTGTTCCATTTGGGACAGGGCCTGTGACAGTGTATTACATTCATTTGGTCTTAAAGGGACAGCAGCCTAATGAAATACCTGTCGGTCTCAATGTTAATCAAACAACAAAAGATGTTAAATGTATACATGTTAAATAAACCTACTGTATTAAAGAGAGTATTTAATTTGTATCTACCGTATTTGTCTTATGGTTTGTAATTTGCTTTACTTTTAACAAAATAACCATGCAAGCATGTACGTGTAGATACTGTAATGATTATGATTCTACTGATGGTGCATGACGTCACTGCTACAGACAAACACGGAAGGAATGATGTCTTCGAGCATACCTGTGGACAATGAACAATTTTGGGGTGCATTTTAATCAACTGAAACCTTATGTCCCTTCTATGGTTGCAGAGTCTACCGGTGGCCATATAACAGCCAAAGCTGACCATAAGACTACATCTGCCCCAATTAGGGGGACAAAAGAAAGGGGTCCAGCATTTGGGTCTAGCTGGGTGTTTCGACGATCACGGCCACCTGATTTTCCTGTTTCTGGTGGGGGCGTCCATTCATCAGCTTCTGCCAGTGTCACCGAGGGGTTTCAGTCGGTTAGGTCACCTGCTGCTGCTGGAATACCTGCTTCACCTGGGCTGTCGGCTGCTATCAGGGACTCTCAAACATCGCAGCTTTCTATTGAGGCTGAGGTGTCTTCGGCTTTGGTGGAAGTTCCAGTTGTGGACAGTTGTTGCCCCCCGGTGTCTCCGGTCATAGTGAGAGAGCCTCCCTTAACTGCTGGATCTACTGTTGCTGAGGGGGCTGGCAGGAGCGATTTGTCTGTGGCTGGGGGGAAATTGCTTAAGCCACCTATATCTGCTACAGAGCGGGGCCGTCCCCTACGAACACGAAAACCCCCTGTGTGGTTCAAGGATTACGATGGACCTGTTTAAGGACTCGAGGACGAGTCCTATTTTTTCAAGAGGGGAAGTAGTGTAATGATTCTACTGATGGTGCGTGACGTGACTGCTACGGACAAACACGGAAGGAATGATGTCTTCGAGCACACCTGTGGACAATGAACAATTTTGGGATGCTTTTTAAATGCGGGGGAGGGGAAAGGTGGGGACACTCTGTTGCCTGATAATTAACTGTGAAAGAGACTGAGACGCTGTGTTTGTTAGGCCTGCCGGGTTCACAAAAGCACTGTATCCTTCGCATTCATCTATAACCACCAACACCAACAAAAATGAAAACCCACTTACCCACCCATAGGCACAGAGGTAGACAGTGGGGGGAAACTTAGATAGATAGGGAAGAGAGTGTACAGTCAAGGCCAAAAATATTGGCCTCCTTGGTAAATATGATCAAAAAAGGCTGTGAAAATTCATCTGCATTGTTAATCCTTTTGGTCTTTTATTTAAAAAATTCACACAAATGTATCGTTTCATTGGATAATAAGAATTTAAAATGGGGGGAAATATCATTATGAAGTAAATGTTTTTCTCTAATACACATTGGCCACAATTAATAGCCCCCTTTTATTCAATACTTTTTTAAACCTCCATTTGCCAGTTTAACAGGTCTAAATTTTATCCTATAATGCCTGATGAGGTTAGAGAACACCTGACAAGAGATCAGAGACCATTCCTTCATCCAGAATCTCTCCAGACCCTTCAGACTCTCAGCTCCATGTTGGTGCTTCTTCTCTTCAGTTCACCACAATCATTTCTATAGGGTTCAGGTCAGGGAACTGGAATGGCCATAGCAGAAGCTTGGTTTTGTGCTCAGAGACCCATCTTTGTGTTGTTTTTGAGGTTTGTTTTTTGATTATTGTACGGTTGGAAGATCCAAACATGGCCCATTATAAGATTTCTAACAGAGTCAGTCACTTACTGATTTTTTATCTGTTGGTATTTGATAGAATCCATGATGCCATGTATCTAAACAAGATGTCCAGGACTTCCAGCAGAAATAAAGGCCCACAACATAAAAAATACAGCAGTATATATCATTGTACACATGGGGTACTTTTTTCTCCGTGTTCACCAAACCCATCTTGAGTGTTTGCTGCTAAAAAAACTAATTTTTAGTTTCATCTGATCATAGAAGCCATTCCCATTAAAAGTTCCAGTCATGGCTGATAACTGAAGATGCTTTAGTTTGTTTTTCAATGAGATAGGAGAATTTTTCTTGTAACCCTCCCAAACAACGTGTTGATGTAGGTTCTGTTTCACAATTTTTTTTAAAGGTTTTCTGAACCAGAGACTCAACTATTTTCTGCAATTCTCCAGCTGTGACCCTTGGAGAGTCTTTAGCTACTCAAACTCTCCTTCTCACCGCACATTAGGACGATATAGACACAGTTTTGTAACATTTTCTGTTGGTTGGAAATTCTTAATTATTGCCCTGATGGTGGAAATGGGAATTTTCACTGCTCTAGCTCTTTTCTTAAAGCCACTTCACCAATTTGTGAAGCTCAATTATCTTTTGCTGCACATCAGAAATATATTCTTTGGTTTTTCTCATTGTGATGGATGATTAAGGGAATTTGGGCTTTGTTTTCCCTCCTCTTTATATTTCTGTGAAACAGAAAGCCAGAGCTGGATGATTTCATGTTTATAATCATGCTGGAGTGCTCAACATTGTGAATATGAATGGGAATATACTTCAGAGATATTTTACTCATAAGAATTTATAGGGGGGCCGATAATTGCGACCAACGAGTATTTGAGAAAAACATTTATTACATAACGATATTTCCCCTCCGTTTTAAATTCTTATTATCCAATGAAAGGATACATTTTTGTGAATTTTTTAAATAAAAAACCCAAAAGGATTAACAATGCAGATGAATTTTCACAGCCTTTTTTGATCATATTTACTTAGGGGGCCAATATTTTTGGCCTCGACTGTGGACTTGGCAGGCTGTTTGAAAGAAACCTTCTCAGCACTGCCGCGGAGGGGAAGGTTGAGTCCTCACAGCGATGGCAGGGTGTCATCGGACGTGGACAGGGAAGTCCAAAATTATTTTATCACAGAGTTGTGTGTTGTTGTGCTCAGCCATTGGTGATTACGGTCCTCCCGAATTATATGTTGATTGCCTGTGCTGGTTATTACACACAGGGCATGTGATTTAAGGTTGGAGTTTCTAATTGTGCTTTGCATGAGATTTCACACCATTTATTGTTTGCTGTGAATTTGTAATGAGTACTTGGGTTCTCTTTTAAATGTGTGTCACAGTTTAATGAAATAATGACCAGTGTATGTAATCAGGATATTCAAGGGAGACAACGCCAAATGGCTGCTATTGTTGTTAATAAAGTGTATTATTTTGTAATTCCTGCTCCTGTGTGTGTATTGAGTGCTCCTCTCGGACCAGACTTTAAAGGTAGAGGCAGAATAGGTGTTAATCCGCAATAAGGAAGCTTACCAGTGGCCCCTAGTGGTGGCTGAATTTATTACAATATAAAATGTATATATCACGGGAGAAAAAAAATAAATAAAGGAAATTCGCTGCCTGAATGCAGGATGTTCAAAACAAGACTCATTCTAACGCTTGTTATTACACAACCATTTCTCGCATCTTGTTATTACAAAAATCTATTTTTTAATTTATCAAAAACTGACTATTTAGTTTAACAAACTTTAAAAGTCAATTCTTAATTTTTTTTTTCGACGTTATTTTGACTGTTGTGAATGGGTCTGGGACTGTCCACATAGTTGAACATGTGGTTTGTATCTTCTTATTGGATGTGCTTTAAATGTTGAACGCTGAAAAAGTCAAAATAGGCATTTTACAGATACAAACAGACATCTGATGGTTTACAGCATCTTCAGATTGATCGTCTTCATAGGACAGCATTCTCACCCATTGCTGTTCCTGCATCTGGCGAAACTCCTGCAGTCTCCTCTCACGCGCAACTTTCCGTGCAGCATCACGCTCGTCAAAAGAGAAAGGCTCAAAAGTGGTCACTGTTGACGAAGTCCAATGTACTGGGCTACAGGCAACATTTTAGGGGGGGGTGGGTGTGTAGAAAACACTTGAACATGTGAGGGGGAAGGAAAATATACACTTCTTTGCAACTTCACCTTTACCTGTAATCATATCGGATTTCTCTTCTGTTATTTTCATGAGCAGGTGAAGATGCTCTAAATGATCCGTCATCTGCCAAGACTGGTAAAGTCACACAATTCCATCAGTTCAGTCTGTTACAAATATGCACTTGATGCGTATTTGCATTCTTGAGGCCAGGGCGGTCAAGATGCTCAAAACTGACGTGAACACTACCTTACTACAGACACTGTACCGCATACCACCTACTACAATTTAGCAATAGCTAAATAAAAGTATATTGCTTTGTGGAATATGGTATTCTGTAAGATGCTCAAAACTGGACATTTCGAAATCTATAGGAAGTTATTCGAGCATTTTATGAAAAATAAAAAAAGAAAATGCATGCATACACTAAAAAAAAAAAAAAAAAAAAAAAAAAAAAACAAAAAAAAAACAATAGTTGCATGTAGAAGGCCTACACCATTCTGAGCCAAAAAAATAAATAAATAAATAAAAGTACACCTTTTCAAGCGCAGAGACACGTTTTCTCTGCACAATAAACCACGATACTTTGTGTTTTTAAACCTTTCCTTATTTCATACAGTACGGAAAAGCATCTCTCGTGGTTTCTTACCAGTTTCACAGCTGTCCTGTTTTTGCAGAGGGGAGACGATTGCCAAAACGTACTGGCGGTTAGGCGAGAACGTTAATGGCTGCCTGCGTTTAAATACACTTACGTAGCTCTTATCCGTTTCAGTATCTGCGAAAAAAGGGTTAAGAAACTGTCAGAAACGCTGAAGAAAAAGAAAAGTTTAACTCCCTAAAGCTCTCAACGTGGCGCTGCGGCTGCGCGCGCGCGTGATCCCCTCTGGAGGAGTTGCTATGGAGACCGCGTCGCGCGCAGGAAAACAGTGACTGAAACGACAGAGATTGAAAGACTTCCCGGCTAAAGAACTTAAACATTACGGTAAGTTATAAATACAGCGTCGAAAGACATAACTTGCTTGATATATACAATAATACTAAACGGACTAAAATGTAGAAAATTTACATTTAATGCTTGTATTATAATTAAGTGGGTCAGAAAAGCCCGAGACTATCTTAACAGCTTGGAATTGAACACATTTGGCCAAGATTTGTGCTAAAATACAGAAAAACTGCCTAATACTATACTACAACAGTATTTTACAGTCTAATACTGTATATTAATACCCTTTAAATTGTTAACAGTCTACCTGAATAACTCTGTGCAGTCTCAGTTTGTGCATTGTTATGTTGCGCCATGATAACTATCGTTTGTTATTGTCACTGGAAGAATGAGCAGCCTCCACTAAATACGTGTCCCCAATTAACATTACTGAGGTTAATTGTCTACAGCTGCCACAAACCTGCTCTGAATCATGCAGAGGTGTAGTTTCAGATTTCAGGGTCAAGATTATGTAAAGCAGTGGGAAATAGTTCATGCATTGATTTAGCAGATTAAAATGTAATTTTCATGTGATTGTCTTTAAAAGTAAATGTATTATTTGTAGCTCATGAGTCAAGCGGAGGGGCGGAGCTCTGAGGAGGAGGAAGGCTCCAGTGGGAGGGCCACGCCCATTTCTGCAATAGCTCCAGAAGCTGATTCACAACATGAACAGTCTGCTGTCATATCATCAAACCCAGCCCTGCAGTACCTGGAACAGGTAGACGGTCTTTAAAATAATAATAATTTATCTTGTTAAATTGGCAAAACTGGTAAAATACTATGACGCTAATGTGGGTATTTTTTGTGTGTGTGTATTCATCATACAGTGTGGTATCAGAATTGAGTTGAGTACAAAAATGTGCTCCACCGAAGGACTGTGTGTGAGAAGGTCCAAAACCAACTCTCAACGTTTAGATGCAGTTTTATTTGTTGATTTAAAAGCATCAATTGAGGTGTTTGATATAATTTCTCCAATATACAAACAGTTTCTGAAAAAGTTGGCTAATAATGATTAGAAAAAAACTAAACTTATTAATTTCAGACTGGTAAAAAAAAAAAAAAAAAACCTTTAAAAAACCATCCCGTGCTTTCAAAATGAATACTGTACATTTCCTTCTTGGATGTCACAGATATGCTATAGTATCTTTTTATCAACCTTATGGGCCTTTAGTCCATGTCTGTTAGCTTTCAATCATATGTATAAACATCTACCCACAGTAAAAAAAATAATAATTTTCAGTAAAAATATATATTTAAAATTAAAAAAGTCCACCAGAAGATTATGGACAGTATAAATCAAATAATTTTAAAATAAGCTATTTTAAAAAGCTGTTCAGTGTGTCCCACTAAATACATCAACACAGGGAAAAAATGCACTCATCAGGAGTACATAAAGAGGATGGTGTAGTACACCAGTTAAACACAAGATGGCAGTAGCACATACACAAAAATATGAAACCATAGCTGGATAGCATTTTGATGTGCTTTGCAAATACACATTTATACATTTTATTTTTTTAACTGCAGTTCTGTTAAAGTTTGACGATTTGTAATGAATCACAAGCTATATCTTTATAAGTTGTTCTTAAGGAAAAGTGCGTAACTGCCCCAAAAATTATTGTTCATTTATACTTCATTTGGCTTAGGGTGCATAATTCTTTGGCCTTATCATCATTTTGACATTTTTAAATGTTTGTCTGTAGTTTGTTGGATAGTACTCAGAAGTCAGGTTGTGCCACGTGCTCCAGAAGATCCCATCCCTCTTCCCTTTGTACTTTGTTTTGTAGTATTTGCCATTGAGGTTTGCTGACATGCAGGCATCAAACCACCAGCCCGATCCGTAGTATGCTCCACAGTTCCCTGAGGGGTACATGTCGTTGTCCTTGTCCGGTGTAGTGAAAAACTTCTGATCATGGTTGAAGTGTTTGCTAAACTGCAGAGCATTTCCAGCAGTCCCCGAGTACCCGCTCAAAGACAGCCGATAATTGAGGAACTCATTGGATACGTAGAACTGTTCGTACTTGGCATACCCACGTGTGCCCTCAAAATCTTCGAGCTCAATGCGCAGGATCATGTCCTTGGTTTTGGTGAGCAGGTGGATTTTATCATTGCCAAGCCAGAACTCACCTTTAGGGTCACCAAAGCCCTTCTTGTAGTCAGCCCAGGTGCGGTTGAAGTTCACACTGCCATTGATGCGACGCTGCAAGACAGTCCACCCGCCACCAAATTCCTCCATGTCACAGTACACCGCAAAGCTGCGATTTCTGGGATCAGGGGTCACCTGGTATATCCCATTTTTTCTCTGCGTCAGTGTGCTGATGTCAGAGCAGTCTCTGAGAGTGATGAGATCTGTGAAGAGAGAGACTTTTAAGCATGCTGTGTAATTTACACATGCATCAGGGACTGAAAGAAATGTTTCACCCCAAAATAAAAATCTGTCACCATTTATTCAAATCAATAATTTACTCAATTTTGTTTCAAACCTATATGAGTTTGTTTCTTCTGCTGAACACAATATAATATATTTTGGAGACTGTGGGTGGCCAAACAGTTTCTGGTTCCCATTGACTTCCATAGTATTTTTCCCCATACTATATAATTCAATGTCTACCAGCAACTGTCTGGTTACCAACATTCTTCAAAATATATAATTTTGTGTTTGGAACAGGTTTGGAACAACATGAGAGTGCGCAAATGTCAACAGAACTGTAATGTTTGGGTGAACTATCACTTTAAAGGGTTAGTTCACTCAAAAATGAAAATTAGCCCATTAATTACTCACCCTCAAGTTATCCTAGGTGTATATGACTTTCTTCTTTCAGACAAATCAGGTCGGAGTTATATTAAAAATTGTCTTTGATCTTTCAAGCTGTTTAATGCCACTTAGTGGGTGTTGCATACATCAGTCCAAAAGAAGTTAAATAAAAAGCGCCCATCGAAAAAAGTGTCTCATATGGCTTCGGGGGGTGAACAAAGGCCTCCTGTAGATAATCAATGCATTTTTGTAAGAAAAATATTGTTGTACACGGAAGCAGTTCCTGGCAGATGACGTATGGAGGTCGGCTTTGCGCATGCGCCGCTCAGAAGTGACGAACGCGGAAGCGCAGGGGAGAGATCAAAACAAAACAACGGTCACTAATTACAAGTACAAAACAAGGATTTGTAAAGAAGAATGTCAGAGGATTTCAATATAAGCCAAGAGGAGACTGGTTTTCCTTAGCTAAAGTAAGGAAACTTTGCTTCCTTTGCTCCTGTTAACAAACGTTGGTTTTCATGAGACTCAACAGCTCATGGACAATGCCGACCCTATACGTCATCCGCCTGGAGTTGCTTCTGTGTACAACTGTTGGCGCAAGCTACATTAAAGTGATTACTAATTCAACAACATCTAAATTCCACAAAACACATACAAAAACAAATTTTTTTATGGATGGACACTTTTTATTTAACTTCTTTTGGATTGATGCATGCAACACCTGCTGAATGCCATTAAAGAGCTTGAAAGTTCAAAAACTATTTTTAATAAAACTCCGACTGGATTCGTCTGAAAGAAGAAAGTCATATACGACTAACTTGAGGGTGAGTAATTTATGGGCTAATTTTCATTTTTGGGTGAACTACCCCTTTAAGGTCATACAGATTTTAAAATGTTAGAATGTATGAAACATATGTGTTTGTATATGTTTAATAATATGCTTGATAAAATTGTGTAGATGACCCAAAATATAATTTGGTTCAGTGGTGCTTATTACATTTATTTCATCACCATGTGATTCTGTGACTAGATTTCATCCCTGCAGCAGGTTTTAATTTTTTGAAATGCAAGCACTGGTATAATTCGTTTTCATTCCACATCTGATTTTGTGAATCCAAGTCAGAAGATTTCAATGAGGATTCACAAAACTATTCCAGAAGCCTGTCTCCTGGCAGTTAAATTGCCTAATAATAAACTGAAGAAACTTCAATGCGATAGCCCCTGTTTGAGGAGGCAGCTTGAAAAGCATTCTATGAGGTTCTTATATGTAAATGATCTAAATTATATTCTTATTTACCCCAGTTCTGTGTGTTCTAACACAGAACATATTAAACATATTTTAAATTGTAATATCATCTCACAAAATTACATTTTTTACTGTATTTTTGATCAAATAAGTGCAGCCTTGGTGAGCATTAGAGTAGAGACTTTGTGCTCTTATACAACTCAAGTGTGTGTATACTGTGTATATATACATACAGTGTATATATATATAGTGCTCCTGTAGCTCAAGTGGTAGAGCATTGCGTTAACAAGCACAAGGTTGGGGGTTCGATTCCCTGGGAACACGATAGGTAAAAATTGATAGCCTGAATGCACTGTAAGCCGCTTTGGATAAAAGAGCCTGCTAAATGCATAAATTTAATTTAATATATATATATATATATATATATATATATATATATATATATATATATATATATATATATATATATATATATATATATATATATATATATATTACAATATTTCAATATGGTATTCATGAAAATGTACTCGCATTGAGCCTTTTTAAGTAAAATTATTAACTTAATTTAACTTACGCTGTAATGGTTGTGGTTGATGTTGTTGTCCTGGACAATTTGTGCAAGTGCTGCTGATTTTGTTGACAATCCCGGTAATGTTCTCAACTTTTCTGTCCACTATATCCTCCACATTTTGCAGATTGAGGAGGTTAAGTTCCTCTAGACGGCCCTGAAGGGAGTTAATCTGTGAACGTGCATTCTTCAGGCTGGCAGACATGCGATTCATCTTCACCTGCATGTGTTGTACAATCTCATTATCACTGCTGTTCCCATTCCGGTAGACTCTTGTACTGGTATCCCCTTGACTCAGTTCTGCGCTGTTTGTCGGAGGGTCTCCACTGTCCTTCTGCAAGTTGCGGTCCACTTGCTGTGAGCTGCACTCCAGACAGGAGCTCTTCAACCTGTTTACTGTCTCTTTCAAGCTTTGCAGTTCCTTCATGGTCTTCTCCAGTAGTCGGAATTGTTTGGGAAGCTGGATAGTCAGAGGTGGCAGTGTGATCTGGTACGGGCACTCTTCCTCATCTTCACATTGCCCAGCTGGCTTGAGTCTCACCTGGGAGCAGCTGGAACCTCCTGACACCCTGTCCAGAACCCCAGAGGGGCCACTACTAGAAGCTTCTACCTCCTGCCAGACGACTATCAGCAGAGAACAGCACACGTACACCAGTTTCATGTTCTCAAAAAAGTGAACCAAACTGAGACAGAGAACTGAAGAGAACTGCCTCAAAGTGCAACAGCTTTGTCATTAATATCAGAGGAGAGAGAGCGAGAAAGAAAGAAAATGTGGGTGGGGCAGCTGTGCATTGCATAATTGCACAGTCGACATCAACGCAGGAAGAATTTGGTGGAATAGGACCACTCACACTTTCTCCTGAAACACAGCACTATGACTCAGTATTTAGGAATGATGTTTGTCTTTATTATTTACCTTGAGTTTAATCTACAGTATATGAAAGAATGAGCCAGATAAGCAATTCAAGTATCGCGAAGGCACTAGTTGGAGTTTTTTGTTAAAACAGAATTAGATTTAAAGTGAAAGTTCATCCAAAAATGAACATTCTGTCTTCATATACTTATCCGCAAGTTGTCATAGAGGTTTGAAACAACATGAGGGTGAATAAATAATAACAGAATATTAACTTTTGGGTGAACTTAATAAAACAGTCATATTGCTTTCCCTGTATTCCTGTAAATACTGAAGTGCTCTGCAAAATATTGTCTGTCATTATTTATTCATACTGTTATGTGTTTGCATTACGCATTGCTAATGTGTTTGTTTTGGCATAGGATCATTTGTTATAACAAAGCAGTGTTTTACTGTAGTATTGGCTGTAATACTTTGTTTGTAAGTAAGCATTGTTTGGGACTTTGGTGTCATAAACTTTAGTATTTATTTAATCTTTAGCAGATGGGTCGAGACGTCTGCCAGAAATAGCGTCACAGTTTTGTTTAGTTTTTTCCCAATTGAATTGGTGCTGCAATTTTCTGCAGAAGTCTGTTATCATCAGTATACTCCATTTTATACTCCCTTTTCTTTCTAATAGATCAGCAAAGAGAAATGTTATCCCAAACTGCCTATTGTAAGATGTGCTCCAGTATCTTACTTCAAAGCTGGTCCTCCACATGTGTGCCTCATGATTTCCCATAAACTTGACTGTTACCAGCTTTAAGTCTCCTGCCTTGGCTCACTGCAGGAAGTCTCAAAATAAATGTGCTATAAAATAGGAAGTGATAACACACAAGCTGCTTCTCAAGAAAAATGTCCAGCAAATGTCAAAAACAACTTTGAGTGAATTAAATTGGTGCAACATTATCACAAGCTCTAAAAACATTGGCTATGAAATTTAGAAATAATCATAAAGGTGTGATCATACTGTTGTTATACAAACTTGTGAGGTGAAAGCCAATCATTTTAATAGATATTTATGTGAATTTCACATGAGGGCGAAAGATTTTTCCATGCACATTTTGCATCGGTTCAAGTTGGTCACACGAATTTGCCATGCTGACCAACAGAAATTTTCAGGGTTTGAAAGTAACCTGTATCGCTACACAATTGAAAATGGAAAACAGACCTTTTTTGTGATTGAATTTTAAGAAATTACAAGCATATTTAACAAGAGCCTCTATCTCACAGATGCTGGTTTTCATTTGCGTATTGCCTGTAAGTTAAATTAATCTTACATCAAAGCAGTTAATATTAATGTGAAAGATCTGCAACATTATATGGATCCCAGCCCTGCACAGCAAGTATAATATCTTCAAATCTGGAAGAGATTTACTGCATATCTTGGGTACGAGCTCTCAAACCTTGTTTGTTTGTCTCCACTATAAAGGAGAAAACCACACATGTTCATATTTTCTGTTGATAATCAGAGATGCTTATATAGAAAATGTCAACTTCAGTGGTCAGATAAACAACACTCAAAGCTTAGATCCATCCTTTCCATTCTGGAGTTTAAATGCAAGTGGCACACATGTGGATTTGCTCTAAGATGCACCTGAAATGAGTCTCAGTAAATCTCCATCAACCTGTTCGGCTTTGAAATGCAATTAAGTTAATGTTTATTTGGCTGTTGGATCATTGATAGTTCTTTTTCATCTTTGTCCTCAGCTGTTCTCCATGGGAAAGATCAGTGGGGAGAAAATGGCTCGTCTTAGGGCTAGCTTCAACCTCTTACATGAAACTCTAAAAAGGTCTCAGGAAACAGAAATGCATCTGCTGCAGGAAGCAAAGGCCTTACGCACCACGCTGGATCAGAAGAAGCAGGAGCTGGAGAAGGCCGAGCTGTTTCCCGAGGGACCAGACACAGAGGTCAGCAGACTAAAACAAACGCTTCTGCAGTACTACAACCAGCTGAAGGAGGAGGAAGAAAGAGAATATCAGATGCAGTTCCAGTTTGAGTGGTAAGATGCTCTGCAGGACTATGCTAAGATGTGTGCATTTAGAATATGCAGAAAGAAGAGGTGTTTGACATGGTTTAGTGAAGACTCGCTGTGACTTGTAGACTGAAAGGTACTTTATCTGAAATTCTCTATGCCCTCCATAGAGAGCAACGCAACTGACACGTTCAAGGCTCATAAACATAGTCATAGTAAGGACATCATTAAAATAGTCCATGTGACATCAGTGGTTCAACCGTAATTTTACGAAGCTACAAGAATACTTTTTGTACACAAAGAAAACAAAAATAACGACTACATTCAACAATTCTTCTCTTCCAAATCATCTGCCATTATGGAGAGTACCGTGATGCATGTGTGTGTGTTCCTCCGCATGCAAACAACGCATGCCTGTGATGCTGTTGACATAGAACACGCATGCATGCATAGAACGCAATTGCATTTTTAATTGACAAGAAGCACCAAGTCTTAACAGTGAATTTAGTGATTGTGTTAACATGTTAACATTAATTTTATAATATAAGAACTTCTAAGTTTGAACTTCTAACATTTCTGAGAAGAGAACCACTGTACTAGAGATGTATTTTTTGTTTGTAAGTTGGTTAGACAGGAATTCATACTGCAGGCATATTACAGCCAGATGTAGTTTCTACACATGTGGCTATTACAGCATGTCCTGAGTGGATCCTTCATCCTTAGCCAAACTGACATGGATTCACTTTGCACAGCATGCTTTTGCTCACTGTAGTCTCCTTTGTTGGGGCAGTTCGGTTCATTTTAACAGCAGTACCTGCATTCAGCTAGAATATTTGTACGTATTAAAATGTTCAATAACCTTAGTCACATTTATAATTGTGAAATATCCTGTGTGGTTAAAAATGATTGTTTTGCTTCTCAAAGTTTATATCATGCATATTTGAGTTCCTTTTTGTATGAATTGCTTCATATCTCGATTCTGTTCATGTCCTGATTTCTGTAAAATGTATGAAATTTGTTTCACAGAATTTTGTTTCTCCTTTTTAGTCTAAAAGAGGAGAAGCTCTGTCTTGAGAAAGAATACCAGGAACAACCTAAACCATCTGTAAGTATTGCTGGTACCATGATGATTTAGGATGAATTCATCACTGGGTATTCCAGACAAATCATACTGTTTACTAGGGAGACTGAAATGCTTCAAAACAGACACACAAAAAAAAACTGAAATTCTTCAATAATAAAACATCAAATCTTTCTACTTCATCTAAAGCCGTGTTTCCACCGCTGGAACTTTACCCAGGAACTAGGGACTTTGGGCTGGTACTTGGTGTGTTTCCACCGCAGAAACCAGGAACTAAATAAAGTTCCGGGTAAAAAAAAAAATGCCCCTCAGAAAGTCCCTGCTGGCGAGTTTGTACTTTTTCAAAGTCCCGGAACTTTTGGGGGTGGGACTAGGGCGCTAAACATGCTGATTGGTTGAGTTCATGCAGCATTGTGATTTCAACCACCATTTATTCGGATCATTTTCAAAATATTACTGTTACTGTGTCATGAAATGTAATTTTAAAAGTATTTCCGGCGAGAATGTAGTTGTTTAAAACTCAAATCTGCGGTTTATTTATAAAGACAGCGCCTATTTAAAAATGTGTTTCGCCGATTTCGGAGATGGTCAGCTCCACGCGATCAGCGGGAGCTCAGTGCTCATGTATCCGACCTAGAGAAGTCTCAACTCGGCTAGTCCTTCTGACATTTGCCGGTGGCTCTGATGTCTCCTTAGTGGTTAAACATAAAATATAAGTACATTTCTGCTGCTATTATTATTTTTAAATGAAAAACGAAAGGAGGCAGTGGTATTTTATATCCTATTTCGTTTTATTGTAAATATACAGTGAGGAAAATTGCAGTAGCCAAGGCGAGCTAAGTGATGTTATCAAGTACGCTGCTGTTTGCAGAATTACCGGTGTTGTGCCCAATTTTGACCCCCTGCCAAATTATTACCCCCCTCGTTCAAATCGCTACCTGATTGCCTAATCCTAACACCACCCCTAATCCTAACCCCTCCCCCAAACCTACTCCTAAACTAACAATACTAGGCCGGGAACTAATCTAACAGTGGACCAAAATTAGTCAAAACACCGGATTTGCGTCGTCGTGGACATCACACTCCCGAGTCGAATGCGCAAAGACCGAACTACCGAGGATGCAAGTCCAAGATTTGCGTACTTTGTATTGAGAAACGCGCACAGACCTACGTCACCAGACTATTTGCCTAATCTTCACGGTACTTTAGACCGTGGTGGAAACACAGAAAGCAACAGGTCTGGGGGAAATAGTTCCTGGGGAAAAAAGTTCCTGGTACAATTGTTCTGGGTAATTTCGGTGGAAACGCGGCACAAAATTAAAAAAGGTGCGTGTAGAACATTACACATAAACTTATTCAATTATTTTTTAAGTATATTTTTTAAATGTATGTTATTAATTCCAATATTTATAAATAAGTTATGAATGTATATATATGTATATATGTGTGTGTGTCATCATGATCATCTTTATCACAGCTGAATATTGTAAAAAATAAGCAGAAATTGTATCAGCTCCTTTAGTATGTTTCAAAACCCTGTTTATTTCCATGTTTATAATCCAAGGTTGTTCAATATGGTGACAAATGTTTGGATCTCACTGTATATATTTATGTTGTCCTGTATGTTGTCAGGAGCTAGAAAATAGGTACATTGCCATGAAGAACAGTTGTGAGGAGGTGAGGAAAGAGGTGGTTCAGCTTAGACAGGAAGTGAAGACTTTAAGTGAGAGCATGGAGACTCAACACAAACATATAAAGAAAGAACAACATGAGCTGGAGAAATTAAAAGATCTTGTTGAAAGTAATGAGGTAAGCAAGACCTGTTATTCATTAGGATGGAGTATCCGTCCTGTGAACTTTGGGATGTGGATTTCACATGTTGGCAATGTCTTTCACCAGGCTGAGCTGGCTCAGGTGCTTCTCATACCTGTTCAACTGGGAAAGGAGATCGACAGGATTGCCCACAAGAAATCGTATGTGGCTTGTTCCAGCAAAGTTACACAAAACACTGGAAATGTTTGAGTGACTAATTTGCACTGTATCTGTTTGCGTGTCATAGGGAGCTGGAGAAGCAGGTTGCAGTAATGGGGCAACACCATATGGAGCATATAGAACAACAACAGAATATAAAAAAAAAATACGAGGAGAAAAAAGACAAAAAAAAAGAGGTACTACGAGAACTAGAAGGCCACAAGTCTCAGCTGGTGGTTGCAGAGAACAAACAAGACAGACTCCTCAAAGAACTGCAAATGACCAAAGAAAAAGAGGCCATGTTCATGGATCAAAGGTTGGAGGAAGACATCTGTTTGCAAATTAATCATGTAGCTGTGTTACAAGTCAAATAAACAATTTTTTGAGTAAATCTACTGTATTGATTGTTTTGGACTGCAGTGGTCTGCTGGATATCAACATGGAGCAGATTGTTGCTGAGTGCAAGTCTCTGCGTGATAAACTGGCTCGAGATACGCGGCTGAAAGACAAGCTTATGCGAGCCCTGAAGAGGAATGAACTGCAGCTGAAACAGGCCAGAGACTCTCTTGCTAACACTCAACAGCAACATGAGAGGACGCAGGCTCAGGTGACTCAAAACACATCTAATATCTAATAACTACATCTAGACTCTCACCTTTAGATGCAATATTGCTGCTTACACACAATCCTAATAAAAAAATCCTAATACAGTGTTTTTCATATTTTCCAGGATTTAGTAACATTTACTTAGAATGATTTTTTGCAGACACAAATATTTTGGGACATCCTACATTTCAGAATTGCTGTATAATCATTTCTTTCTCACGTTATGTTTGGAACAGCTGATCATAGTTATTTTATAATAACAGGAACTATTAGTTCCATTGGATTTCAGAGATTTTTGTTTTGTAAGAGAAATGCCGTTGTAGCACTTGTGCGCAAACATCCAGTTACGCCATATTTTCACCATAATCTTTTCAATACAACAGAAAAAAAAAAACAAGAAAAAAAAGGAGACATCGAAATTGTAGATATTATCTTTTATGCTGGTATGAAGTGTATGTTAGCTGTCATGGAATACATTTTGGAAGTTGATGCCCTGTGGTTTGACATGCTTTACTTATATAAAACTATTTTAAACAGCATTATGGTAATATATGGTAACATTATAGTTTATAGTTAGTATGCATGAAGCTTTATAAGCTGACTTTAACTGAGAGCCTACGATGAATATTTTATCACACTGTTTAAATCTAGTGAAGGTTCAAAGGTGATCTTTAAAAAAAAATTTACTCAAAAAAAACAAAAAAAAAAAAACTAATTTTGACCCAAGATACACATTCTCTTTTAAATTATAGTCACATTTAATTTGCCTGTTTTATATATACAGTATATGTTGTTGTTTTTTTTGTGCAGAGAGAGACAGTCCCAGAGGGTGACTGCTTGTTGCAGAGAAGAAGAGATCTGGAAAAGGAAGTGGAAAACCTAAAACGTAGTTGGATTAGCAAGGTACGTACATAATGACAAGTGGCTTTCAGTTTACACAATGTCTAAATGGTGAGGCAAGATGCATTTCAAAATGAATTTATGTCAGAGTCCTTTTAAGGCAATTCATGTCACTCGGTGGCCATCTTTGAAACACCTCTCGGGCATGCAAATGAAACTCCTATCTCTTTGAATGGGAAACATCAAATTCTGCTCAACTGTTCACCAAGCTTATGATTTAAATTTCATATTTGAAATCACCAGTTAAATCTCATAAATGATGTTTCTTTTGCTTAAATAGTGTTAATTATTTTTTAGGCTGGACCAGCCAGTCCTAAAGATACATCTCAGAATGCTGACTGTTTCTAACTGCAGCGACACGCTGACTATTAGATTTTCATTGGTTCTTTTATTCTGAAGGCGGGGCTTCCTTCGATAGAGCAGCAATACTGAGCATTGCATTTTTCCCCATTCATAACTATAGGAGTGACACATCTCGGATGTTCTATTGTCTTTGGTTTGTGTCAATCTGTATGTTTCATGTGTGTATGTGTGAGAGAGTAGCAGTCTGTGGCAGATCTGAAGGTCCAGCTGGTTCAAGAGTATGTGGAGCAGGAACAGGCTTTGATTAGAGAGTCCTATCGCCGTAGAGACGAGCTTCATCACCTTCATCATCTCATACTTATCAAAGCAGATGAAAGAGAGCAGAAGAGCCGTGAGCTGCTCAAAGCACAGGTTACATACTACTCAATCCAAAACAGTTATATCAGCATCACTGTTGCCCTGTGATTTTATTTCTGAGCTCTATAAGAGCAAACCAACGTATTAATTATTCTAGGTAGAAATTAAAATCCTTTCAGCATTTACTCATCCTCATATCGTTTCAAACCTATCTAGTTTTCTTTCTTCTATGGAAGAGAAAAGTAAGTATACAATGAGAAGGGCCCAAAAAGCACCATACAAAATAATAATTGCTATATTCTAAGTCCATATGTGTTTTTTAAGTTAATATTGATTTCAAATGTTGCCTATTTCTCATGCGGGTTTGGAACAACACGAGGGTGAAAAAATCACGATAGAATTTTCATTTTTGGGTAAGCTATTCTGTTATGCTTGATTATTGATATGAATGCTGTTGCAGCTAAAATATAAGCGTGCCAAGCAAGATCTGCAGGGGAAAGGACTGGTTATTCAAGAACACTTGAAACAGACTCAAGAGACCCAGTCAAGGTATTTACTGGTGATTGACATGTACTCTAGAGACAGGCTAAAAACTGAGCTAAAACTTTTACCTAATAAAGAAAGAATCAAGTTTGTTAGCTTGTTGTCTGTTTAGTAAATGTGTACTTGTGTGTCGCCGTACCCTCACCAGGCTGGGTGTGTTTGCTAAACTGTATGAAGTCACCAAGGGCGAGCGGAACAAATACCTGAGCCTGATCCACATCTCAAACCAGAACCTGGCAGAGGTGCAAGAGAAGCTGGCCAAACTGGAAGATAATCTTAAGACACTGCAATTGATTGCTATCAACAAAGACAAGTACCGTAGCTTTCACATTATATGTTATACCTAGTATTTTTTTTTTTTTTTTTTTCAATTACAATCTGTCTACATCACACCATAAGATAAGGTTTGGTTAACATGCTTGGTTTCACTGTAGGTTGCTGCAAAAGTCCCGTCTACAACATTCTCACAGCTACAAGCTCAGAGACTGTATGAAGAACGAGCTCTCACGGGTGTTACAGGTTCTGGAAGAAATGCACCAGAGACGAGAGGAGCAGAAATTGAACCTCGGCAAGCTCACAGACACAATCAACATGCTGGAGCAAAAAAAGTTGTATATGTGCAAGAGCTACGAGGCTGCTATGCAAGAGCGCAACCAGCGGTGAGAGAACATTACAAGATCTGTCAGGTGAATTCTCGCAGTCTGGGGTGGCATTTAAACCATAACTTTGTATCTGTGTTTGTGTTGTCAGGGCCATCCAGCTTGTAGAAAAAGAGCAGGAACTGTGTATTTTCTATGAGAAGCTAAATGTGCTGGTGAAAATGATCGAAGACAGCAACCTGAAGATACAGAACATGGAGGATGAAATCAGCAACCTGAAAATCGAACAGAAGGAGCAAGAAAGACAGAATAACCTTCTCAGGACACAGTTGTCCAGCAAACGGGCACTGGAGGAAGAAAGCATCCTATTACAGATACAGGTACCTGCATCTCAGTTCTGAAACCACTGTGCAACCTTTGTCTAAAACAACAATGAAAACAGTGAGTGGCTTCTCTGGGCATCTTCCAGCTTTGGGTGAAGCATCCAAAGATGCATAAATCAAAAAACAAGTTCCAACACACTATAATGCAGTGGAATGTAAGTAAAGGTTAGATTGTATATACTATTCCAAACATTTATTGCCCTCTAAAGTGATACACATACTCAAAGATGTGCTGTTTTGACCATTTATAGTTCCTTCTGAGAGATAAAACTGAAATGAACCATCTTAGCAAGAATCTCCTTGATAGTTTTATACCCCTGTTTAATCAACACAATCTCTTCATATAAACATCTACTGCATCAGAGCAGATAAAATAAAGACTTAAAAATTAGATCATGTTACTTGTTCTCATCCTTGCTGTAGGGCTTAAAGTAAGGGTGAAAACATATTATGTCCCCAGACACTGTGTGCAATGCCAAACTATAGTTCAAGTCCAATTTTTTTTCACTGATACTGACTTTGAAAACACTTCCTGATGTCCAACACATTATTGCTACACTGAAAATGTCAATTACACCGCCGTTCCAAAATTTGCGGTCAGTAATATTACTCATTAAATTGATCAATAGTAACAGTAATGACTTGAATAATGTTACCAAATATATATATTTAAAATAAATGCAGTTCTTTTGAACTTTCTATTCATCAAATAATACATGTATCATTTCCACAAAAATGTTAAGTATAATCAGCATTAATAAGAAGAAAAAGAAATGTTTCTTGCACCAAATCAACATATTAGACTGATTTCTGAAGCATCATATGACACTGAAGAGTGGGGAAATGACTGCTGAAAATTCAGCTTTGTCATCACAAGAATAAATGACATAAGACTTCTCTCAGGAACATGAAAAAAATCTTACCGACCCAAACCTTGAACAGCATATATGTATACTTAGTGTACGACAATAAAGTTGTTGTAAGAAGAAATAAAAGGTAAGAAATATTTTTGTGATGTGATAACGTCTCAATTCTTACTGTGTATCACAAGGCTTCCTGTACTAACGCAAGACCCTGAACAAACCAAGAGAATCAGCCTACTCTTTATGGAATGTCAGGAAAACCACCAAACAGAAACAAAGGATTAAGACTGAGACCCCAAACATTGTCTTCACCGGCCCACCTTCTATTGTTGTAATTCATTAGATTCCTCAAGAAGGCTTTATTCATCAGCTTGCGGAGAACTAAAAGATGACCTTTATCACCAGCCCTTGGTCTGTCTATTGTGGGCTCCAGCTGGTGTTGCACGTGTCACTCTCCCTGGCTGTAGTCTTACATAACGTTGATATCTTTCAGGTCTCTTCCAGATCAAGTCCACTTGGACATCTAACTTGTATTTCAGCTTTTCATCTTTGTTGAGATGCTTAACACTGGGTTTTAATCTGGTGGGGCCTGAGACATTTTTAGATTATAATTTAAAGCATAGGCAAATTATTAATCCATTGCAGTTGGCTTTATTATGTTTTGTGAAGATATTTCCAATCATTTGGCCTTCGATTGAGCACAACAAAACAAGTACATCACCTCATGTTGACACCAGATGATTTCTCTGTTGTGACAGCCAGAAGGCCCTGCAATGTTGTCTTTAGTGACTGAAAAGCACAATGACACATCTGCCGCCAGCCTGACGCCGTTTAACCAAATAACTTACAGAGGGATACAAGCACACACACGCGCACACACACATACAATACTCACAGTCTGTGCATCTGTGTAATAAGAGCAAAGGGGCTTTAATGAGTCCACTGTTTTAATTGTGTCCTGATGGTGCGGCTGTTTTTTTCTGTGCCATAGCTGTCTGAGACGAAAGACAGACTGACTGAACTAGAAAAGGCTTGTGTGAACCATGCCAGAGCCAGAAAACTGAGTGGAGAAGATCCGTCTCCTGAGGAGCTCATCAAGAAGATTGAACAGGTATAGTTGCAGTCCACATGAAGGGAAATATTTGGGAGTTGATGCCTCTTTTGGCAGGGACTGTCCTGTTGGTCAGTTTCACTAAGCACAATCACCCAAAACAAGTGTATTTGCAGAATTTATATTTTTTGTAAAACTTGATTTCTCATGCTATTTCTTAATAATAATAATAACAATAATTATAAATAATTTTCAAAATATTATTTTTAAGAATTCTTTATATTCTAGACCTAGTTTGTTATATTGTACAAAATAATTGTTTACACATTTTATTGCATAAAATATGAGATGATGCTGACTTAGTTATAACTGATTTTTTAAGAGTAATAATTTCTTAATTTAATTTAAAAATAGTTTTTGCATTATTTAATTTTATATATATATTTAAATTGAATATTATATAAACATTACCATTATTTATAATTATTTCTATTCTAGACCTAGTTTGTTATCCATATATTTGTACAGCATATATATTTGTTTAATACATTTCATTGTTAGAA
The DNA here is from genome assembly GCF_018340385.1 of Cyprinus carpio. Taxonomy (NCBI): domain Eukaryota; kingdom Metazoa; phylum Chordata; class Actinopteri; order Cypriniformes; family Cyprinidae; genus Cyprinus; species Cyprinus carpio. The sequence continues at coordinate 15,083,400 of NC_056600.1, forward strand.
AAGTTGGAAAAATATGCACTCCTATAGATTAAAAATCAAAAGGAAAAGTTAATGTCACTCACTGTGTGTGTTTAGTTAGAGGTGCATTTGACAGATAAGGAGGCTCAGCTCTTGGAAATGGAGCTTGTGTATGAGCAGGTTACACGCCTTTCCCAGCGCATCCAAATCAAAGCTGAGAATGGTAAAGAAGACACGCTGCATCTGGCTAAGAAAGTAAGTTTACAGACAGATTTACTCTAACACACTGCATAGCACCATGGTTGGTTTTGCTTCAGGACTCAGAATTTACACTGGACCTCAAGTGGTAAACCACAATACAAAATACTTGGAAAATGGTCTCCAAAAAACATCAGCTGCCCACATTAATGAACCATATCCTTAACAAGCTCCTAGTTACATGACCTTATGTGTTACTGTAAACACATAAGGTCATGTAACTAGGAGCTTTAGCAAATTCATTTAGAATATGTTTGTGTTTTAGGTGAACGAGCTGCAGGCTCAGATCAGGGAGCGCACTCGTAAAATGATGGCAGTGGTAGCAGAGCTGTCCATGAGACAGGCGGAGTGTATGACCCTACAGCAGGAGATGAAAGACAAGGAACTACAGCTGGACTTGTGTCAGAGGCGTGTGGAGCAAGGCCTGCCCCCCTCAGACAACATAGAGAACGAGTGGCTGCGTTGCCTTCGAGATCAGCACAGACGCCAGGCAGACGCAGAGAAAAAATCCAGGGTAAGCTTCCAAATGCACTCAAATCTTACAGTAAACATCATTAAATATGAAATTATGGGTCACAAAGTACACATTTTCATGAGATTTGTCCTTACAGATATAGACATTTTATAAACTCCTTGATTGTGATTGATGTATTTAAATTCATTCTACCATTATAATGACTGTCATGTTTGATCAGGTCTGTGCTAATGCTCCGTTTGGAATCGTACTTTAATTGAAATATTTAGGTAAATATTTAAACCACCTATTAACATCATGTTTGTGTGATACTGAAGTATTTCTATGTTTATGTTTGTTAGCTAGCTGAGGAAGACGAGTGGAACCAGCTTCCCAATGGGGTTTACACCACGGCTGAGCTGCGACCCAATGCTTACATCCCCACTGTCGATCCTTTGCCAGTGCCCAAACACTACGGAGCCCTGGCCCCCTTTAAACCCACCGAACCTGGTGCCAACATTCGCCACATCCGCAAACCAAAATACAAACCTATTGAGATCTAGAGTGAGTCTGCAAACTCATGATGCTTACAGACACAAAAATAAAAGTCCAGATGTACTCCCATTCCTGAGGAATCTGGTCCATTTCCTCAGAACTAGTGATGCTAACATAAGACTTGTTTATCATATGGGTCCAATTTCAATGCTTAGCAGTTCTGTAAAGCTCCTTCTGGTGGCATGCTTGGAATTCAGAGAGATTCTTTAAAGATTTGCCAGAGCTGAGGGGTGGGGGAGGGGCTAGAGATGATGCTATGCCCTCTGGAGCCATGCACAGCCGAGTCATACAGGGAAATTATTTACAGAACCAAATGGGATATGTTATGGAATTGTTTTCTACTCTGAAATCACAAAGATTATGAAAGATTCATATGAAAAATCACATTCATTATTGTGCATTCTACAGCATATACATGTAAATACATATACATACATTTGCACAGGCCCCATTTGAAAATATATGGTAATATGGACTAGACACAATTTAAATTTAAAATAACAATCAAAATTAACATAATCAAAAAAATGTTTTTTTTTTTTTTTTAAATACTAATGCTCATGTCCTATTATTTTAAATGTGTAATATTTAGAATGTTAAAGGTAAACAATTTTCAGCACTTTATAATTACATTTGCAAATATATCTGGAGGCAAGTAAAATGATTCGCCTATTAATTGCATGGATAATCTTTAGCCAAATCATTTGGATGGTTTTATATTTTTGCATATCACCAACTCCTAATCTTGGCACAGCTATAGCTTATTAATCAACTTCATTAATAGTGTGGTTTTCATACACGTAGTAGCTCAAAGTGCTGTACATAAAAGTAACCAATAACCATCTAAACACAGCTGCAAAGTGAATAGTATGCCTTACAGGCTAAACAGTATAATTGCAAACATACAAAGGCAGCAATATAACATAATCTTTCAGGAAATTGCTATCGACAAGAACCATCTTATTCTGTAGAATATAAAAAACTAAGCTTGAAGAGTACAAAGAATATATGATTTTTTTATTTCTTTTTTCTGAAATATTTACAAATGTACCCATTTGACCTCAAATAACATCTGGGGGAAAGAAAATCCCTTTATGTGTCTTTTTTGTTGGTGCTCTTCCATCGAATCTGTGTGTATAGAAAAGTGCATAATATTCCCCATACGTATTGGCATCAGTACAGTCAGTATGTGTCCATCTACTAAAATGTGATATTTAAAGAGCAGACTGACAACTGGCAAATAATCTTTGGTCAAACGTATGATTTTGGGCTTCAGTTTTTACTAAGACATTGAAACTTCTGTACATTACTACAGTAACCTGAATATATCAAGCTTTGTTCTTTGGTCAGGAGGACTTTTTCCGCCTAATTTCTCGGAATGTTTTCCATGTTTCCCTTTTTACCACTTTAACGTTTGTACCAGGCTTTTTTTTACTTGACTTCAAAGCCCAGCTTGATCTGTGTCTGCTTTAAGGCCATCTCCTCCACAAACCTGACATCCACATTCTCCTGCTCTTCAGAAGGGTTCTGAGCTGAAATACAACACCCACACAATTATTACCTAACAGTAAATGACTATTTACTATCCTACAATATATTTTATGTATGACTTTATCTCTGAAACCATGTACCTTGTTCCTCCCTGTTTGAGAGAATCTTGGCGAGGTAGTTTAGGGGCAGGAAATCAGGATAGAAACATGACCTGCCATAGTCCAAGAGTGCAGAGTCCTAAAAATATCATGAGTTTAGCTGGTAAACATGGGAGCATTTGTTCTGAACTACAGTAAGAGCAAAGACCATGATTCAGTTCCTAAGAATCAAAACGCTTGATTCTTTGTTTAAAAAAGCTTGCCAGCTTTTTCATTCAGCATCTAGTCTAATAAGCTTTTTCAACCAAGTATTAGTTGCAGTTGTTTGGCAGATTTTCAAACCAGTTTAATGCTGCAGTGTTTTTCAAAAAAAAAAAAAAAAAAAAAGAAAGAAAAAAAATCCTCAAATGAAAGCATAAGCACCCTCAGTTGAATTGGTGACACTGACAAATGCTCCAATGTATTTGTGTTTGTGTTCTGAAGAGCATCAAAGGTTTCTATTTACAACGTGTTTTGTAGGTGTTGAACAAAGTAGCCAATCATAGGCAAATCAGTTGATTTCTTAAATGCAACGACTAATCAGAGGTGTTTAAGTTAGTCAGAATCCACTCTCTGCTCAAAACGTTTTTGTTCAGTGCTGACTGAGTTCTGCACTCTTGTGCATCATCTCCTGGCAAGCTTTCTAGTCTGTAGGCTATAATAAGCTATAATCCTTTCACAATTTGGTTCTGGTTCTGGAACCGGGTCTGCCCCCTGCCGTACTCACCGTGTTTTCTAAGTTTATTTCCAGCAGAGTCCTGACGTATTCTCTGGAGATGCATGCAGAAGTTATGGGGTGATCCCACTGCTGGCTAACTTTCTGCTCCATATGCTAATTACAAAAACATCATGTCAACATGAAATGGAATTCACAATCCGTAATGTGACATTTATCGGTTCGCAATGTGACATTTATGATTCAAATACAATATTCTTTAAGCAAAAATGTTGGGTGGGACACAGGGAGTTGATTGGATTAACACTGATTGGATTAATATTAATATTATCCACCATTAAAATACTGAGTTAAATATTGTCAGTTTTAGGAAAGCTGCATTACTATAATAAACTACAACTGTTTGGCTACTGGTTAATTGAATAACATCTACTTTAATGATAGATTCGGAAGACAAATTTAGATTTTTTGGAATAACTTTCAAATTTACAATAACACTAGGATCCAAAATGTTTCCAAAACGAGGAAGAGGTGAGTAATCAATAATGGATGAGTGCACTACCATGGGAAACAGCGGGACTAATGAGCAAGGGAGTAATTGGCTTGCATTTTTCTATTACACCTGCCGCACTTCCTCAGTTGGCTGCCTTGAGACTAGAAAATAAAGACTGAAGCCCAAGCACATGCCGTGAGCCAACCCACGACCACAAACATGCTCACATTCCTTTTCTTTTACACAGGATTAATTCTGACATCTACAAAAGCAGCTTCAAGCTTGAGCAAGAAGTGGGGCAGGGGTCGGACCTCATAAGACAGATTTTCAAGAGAAGAGATAAGTAGGAAACTTACCTCAGGAAGCCTTTTCAGAATACTGAACTTCAACTGCTCATTGGCATCACTGTTATCTAAATCTGTCATGAGATACATAGAAAGATTGAGAGGACAAAACATTGTTCTTAAATGAAACACTAACTCCTAAATGGCCATGTTTCTTTAATAATGTGGATAATTAATGTGGTCTGGTATTTATACAAAGACACTGTTTGATTAAAATCTAATTCATTTTATGCAGGTCAGGGATACCTTTTTTGTCTATTGGAGACCTTAATGCAGTGACCAAGAATATGCTGTAGGACAGCACAGGAGTTCAAAGTTGACCGGTAAAGTCTAAGTACTTTATGTATGTAAATGGACAGTTTTCAGAACAGGGTATATTAAAATGTGTTTAAATTAGTACCTGTCATAAGTCGTGAAACAAATGGTTCTGTGAGCTGAAGAAGGCCATGGTCCACATACTGGAGAAAAGTGTGCTGTGGGAGACATCGGACTCCAAGCACACTTAACAGTGTGGAATAACCTACAAGTGTACACATAATAAACCACTTAAGCGATTTAACCTGTTTTGTGATGGATAGAGTGGACAGAACTGAAGCACTGGTTCAAATGACTCCACCGCTAATCGTCTTCCAGGCAGACCTGAGCCCAGGCCAAAGCATTTGTGTCAAAGGGTGGATCCACCCAGATAGATCTGGCACACTTCAGATTTCAGAAACAGCTTTTTTCTCTCACTGAGTTATAGAAAATCGGACACACCCAATCACTAAATAACATGGGATTCATTCGGAGTTTGGAGAGATGCTCATTTGATTAATCTTTTGAGGGTTCAAATGTATTTGGTCAGCCATGGGAGAAATAAAGATTCAGTTTTTCCCTTTGGCAACATTAATCAAACTCTAAAAATACAGCAGCTCCCTTTTTTTTATTATATCAAGAACATTAACTCTAAGCTCTAGCGAACTGCCTCCCTAGATAGTAGAAACATGCTCCCAACAAGAACTGTTTTACTAAAGTATAGTATGTTGAGTTGAGTCTTTTCATGCAAGGAGAAATATCAGTGCAAGTTGCTGTCCATGTGGGGCATTCCAAACAGTCACTTAATAGGCATGTAGTTGACAAACAGGCAGCTCACTAGGATTTGGAACTGTTTTCTAAGTGTTCTCAGATTGTCTCAGTCAGGCGTCTTCTTACCTGGAGGGAGGGGGAGACAGAGCCCTTTAGTTGCTTCCAGAATGCGAAACATCACATGAAACATCGCCCACTCTTCTGAACTACCCTGCTGCGTACTAAAACAGAAAATTAAAGACTTTCAATTCAAGAAATCAAGCACCCCCAAAGAGGAACTAAAATATGGACAGGTGCACATACATGCAAAGCACCCAGGGGCCCAACTTCAGCTTCTGCCACATCAACTCCAACACGTGCCAGACCAGTTCCAGCTGAACAGAGAACACAGTCGTATGTTACAAAAATACATATAGCAGATTCAACTACTAGAAACTACTATGAATCTGTCAAGATGTTCAGTGGAAATAAACTCACTGTCCTCAACTGAAAACTATCAGAGAGTGTACTGGACTGTCTGACTCACTCTCCCTTCCTGTTTTTAATGAGTGCACAAATGCACGCGCACCACCCCTGCTCACTTTAGTTTCACTTCAGCAAGCAACACCTGGCAGATAATGCATGGGTTCTCACATCCTCATGCTCACCCTGAAAACAGGACAAACCAGTAAACGTCTGCTTCCCCTTTGGTCTCCCAAATGGGATTTGATTCGGTGAAAACATATTTAGTGCATATCTTGAACTTTTTTCCTTTACGCAATAGGAGAGTAGAACATTATGAGGTTTGTTCCAATCTTCCAAGCAGGAGGGAGATAACTGTGTTTTGGCATAAAGTCAAGAGTATATCACTCTTGGACCAAGCGCACACCACAAGATAGAAGGTCGTCGCCCTGTGGATATTTAAAGACTCATTTTGGTCCATGATTTATAACCTAATCACTAAATAGTTTTATCAGCTGATCTAGTGGCAGACTTAAAACACGTAAAATTATCAAAAAAGGGTGCAGCTCTGATTAAGGTGCAGCTTTGTTTTGTGTCGACAGAGGAGATTTGTCCCACAGCTGCCAATTGCTAACACGTGTGCTGCAACTGATTTCATAATGATGCAAAAGCACAAACACATACCAGCTTCGCAGCATAATTCACCACCAACAAATCAATCTTTTTCTTCCCAAGTCGCGATAAATGTCTGTTTAAGTGCTCTCTGAGTTTGTCCACCATCTGAAAAAGAAAAACATATGTATGTATATATGCACTTCACACATAAGGATGCTTTTAAAATGGTAATGTACAGTCTGTAGGTCATTTTAAAAAAAAATAAAAAAATTGGTAGACTGTACACTACTGTTTTAATTCTATATGTAAATAATATATATATATATATATATATATATATATATATATACATAAATATATAAAACAAATGGTAGTATATATATATGCTAAAAGTGTATACATATACAGTATGCTATGTACCTCTATGACCCTGGACCCAGTTTTATACATCATCTGAAAGCTGAATAAATAAGCTTTCCATTGATGTATGGTTTATTTGGATTGGACAATATTTGACCGAGATACAACTATTTGAAAATCTGTAATCTGATGGTGCAAAAAAAATCAAAATACTGAGAAAATCGCCTTTGAAGTTGTCCAAATGAATTCTTAACAATGCATATTACTAATCAAAAATTAAGTTTTGATATATTTATGGTAGGAAATTTACAAAATATCTTCATGGAACATGATCTTTACTTAATATCCTAATGATTTTTGGCATAAAAGAAAAATTTTGGCTATTGCTACAAATATACCCCAGCGACTTAAGACTGGTTTTGTGGTCCAGGGTCACATATATATTTGAAATACAAAAAACCACCAAGCGATCCAAAAGACATGAATATAAATACAACTATCAAGGAAACTGGTTGCTTGGATTATGCTCAGTTTAGCAGTCATACAAGGAAATTTGCCTGCGGAACAATTCCAGAGAGCTGTACAATAAATTATAAATATATAATTTTATAATTAAATGACATTAAATCCTTAATGGATTCATCCAAATGGATGATTTCAACAATGACTCACTTTTTATTTGGTCTCACATTTGATCCTTTTTAGATTTATAGTGGGTGGTCCGTATAAGAATAATAAATCTTAAGGACTACTGCAGTCACAAGAACATTTTAAGGCAAGTCTTCTGTTTGTTATTAAGACCTTTATCCTTGCTGTCATTGTCAAGGTTTGTATAATGGTCTAGAATTGTCTCCACTTGTCCCCTATTCACTCGGATATCAGCTGCTTTGATGGCATGTCTGCTTTATTTTGTTTGGAGAGTTACTGCTGACCACTGCTGGATGATGGACAACTGAACGGTCCACTACTCACCAGGCCCACCAGCACCCTCTGCTGTTGGTCTTCCTCTTGAAACAGTGGAACTACACGCTTATCTGGAAGGACAGAGAGAACGTAAGAAAGAAAGTGAGTGTTTAAGGTTGTTTACACAAACCTGTCATCAATTACACACCCAATGATGTTACAAACCCATGGAACCCAAAAGCCCTGCCCTCATCCATAGCTCTCGAATTTTATTCTGACTAGAGTACATTCTGACTTTTGTTTGGTCACTATGTGAATCTGTTGCATGGAAAAGAGCAGCATTAGCATTCTGCAAAATAGCTTCTTTTGTGCTTTACAGAAGAAAGCCATACAACATGAGCAACATGAGTAAATGATGGCAGAGTTTTCATTTTGGCTTAACTATACCAATCCAGTCCTGTCAGTAAAAAAACGTAATAACCTTAATAATTTTACAAATTTCTATATCCTTTGTAGGAACTGAAAAAAACAACAACTTTTTGGTGAACGACAAGCTACAAATGAAAAAAAAAAAAAATGTGTCCAGCACTGAATGTTATTCTGACTAACACAGGATAACACGTTTTGTCTTATATATGTGTGTGTGTGTGTGTGTGTGTGTGTGTGTGTGTGTGTGTGTGCGCGTGCTTTGTGAGTGGGAAGGATGTACTGTAATCACTCTTATATAACAGTATGGAATTCCTCCGCCCATTTCCCTCTTATCTAAAGGGGTGCTTGATTAACTACACATAAACCTAGAGACTGATTACATCCAAGCCAGAGAATGTGACCCTGAAACTTAAACTCCAGTCGCAGGGACTTTCCATGAAAGTTTGAAATATTTCCAGGATTTGATCAGGGATAAATAATCTCACAAGTGTGCTTTCGTTGACAGGACTGGCCATTTAAACAGTTTCTCTTACCCAAACGCCAAGTATCCACCATGGACAGAACTCTGCATGTAAGAAACAAACAGGAAAAGAGACATTTGAATTACATCAAGCTGCATTGCAAAACAGCAAAAGTAAATATGTTCTTGTTTGAAAGAGGTTCAACTTATTTATATAAGAGTTAGTTTGCTTTTGCATGAAACAGCACTCTGTTTTGTTTTGTAACAACTCTTTCTTGCACACTCAAGTCTCCATGCTTGGCACATGCCAAACTCCACCCACTTTTTTGTGTTCTCCTCAATTTGGCGATGATAGCGGGGAGATTTCTTCTTCTCTGAGTTCTGCAGCAATAACAGCAAAAATTGATCTTTTTAAACAGAAAGTTGTAGCATGATCCTACTGTAGGTGTAATTATCAATAATTTATATTTATAACAATATAAATATATAACATATACCGCATATAGTATACATTTATAAAATGTATAAATATATATTTATAACCCTTATAACTAAGGCTGTCAATAAAATAAAATATAATTTTTTATTACAACATAAAATATATATTTTTAAATTATTTTAAAAAAATAATACAAAAATTTTGTTGTTACATGTGAAGCCAGTTCCTTTTTAAGAAAAAAAAAAGTCTAAATAATGTGTAATTATTGAGTTCTGCAATATGTTTGAATTTTATATTTCTTAAAAAATCATACAAATGTGCTGTTATTCAATAAAAAACATCTTTCCCAATATGGCCATAAAGATGTTATTCCCGCAAGCCTGCAGTCTTCAGCTGGTGTTCACATTTTCTATGAATTACTATATTTTTTGAGCTTACCCGATGATTTAATTTCACCATAAAAAAAAGAATGCAAATGACTTTTGTTAAACATCACATCTGGGTTTGCTTAAGAAATAAATTGTCCGTAAAGAATGTCTTTGTCTCTTTACTGAGAAATGTGTGCTCCTCTAGGGACTTTTGTGAATGTGTGTGTGAAATGGACACTTGAGCTTAGGCTCCAATCAGTTTCTACAAATCCCACAACTTTTTGACCAAATTAAATAAACATTTTAACAAATTTGATTAACTTTTAATACAGATTCTGGGTCACTTCAGTCCTGGTGAGTAATGTGTGGTCCTAGCGCTCACCATAGCAGCCTGAAATCTGTCCCAGTCCTCTTTAAGCAGACTGGACCTGAAGCGTGGACTCGGTACTGCCTCAAAATACCTCATCCTGTCCAAGACATGCTGGAGCTCCTCCCAATAACCCTACAACCCTTCAGGCTTTTAAACAAAAAAACCAAAGTAATACAATCAATCACAAAATAAAAAAAAAACAATTATAAACAACACCTAACACCTCTCCCAAGCATTTTTAATGAATCAGTCTATGTACTCTGATCTGCCACTGTTTCTTCTGCCTCCTAGTGTTTAGAAAGTGCACTGCTTTTTGCTCATTTGTCAGCCCATTTAATGTCTGTGACGTGACGTACAGAACATGAATTGTGTACAATATGCTCAGTAACATGTATTAAGAAAGTAAATCGGATCAATTTTTGTTTCAAAGTCGACTTGAAATAGTGATCATAATCTTAACAGCTTAATTAAATGCATAAACATCTGTTTGAAATACTCTTAAACTCTCTAAAAAAATGTCCTGCTGTTTATCATGGAAAGATTATTTCATATAATACAATAATGCATATAGAATTTGGATCTGTCTTACCTTCCCTTTAATTATTGGCTGACAGAGCAGTTCAGGAGTGCATTTCACCCCAGGGATTGCTGTCAGAGCCACAGGAAGCTCCTAAAAAAAAGACACAAGACTTTCATTCAAGCTCATATAAAAAAGAAACATAAGTCATGTAGAGAAATAGTACTCAGTGTACCTTTTTCTCGAAAACACAGGAGTACGGCAACAACTTATCTAGGCTCACAGACTGCTGGTAGCTTATTCTGTACAGGGTCGCTGAAATGAGAGTTATGCACTTGTTTTTAATACTCATCTTGCATGCAAAACTGACATAGGTCACATGAATAGAAGCACACACCTAGAATAAATTCCTGAATCTGATCAAAAGCATCAAAGCTCATGACATTCTCACTGATCCAGTTTATAATCTGGAACAAGAGAGAAATAAGAATTAGCTACACATTAGAGTGGATATTCAGCACACAAAACAAATCTCTCTCTCTCTCGCTCACCTTGAGCTCTATCACAGGATTTGGCTGAAGGTAGACCAGCATGCAGTGCAGAGCAGCAAGCCGCTGGGCCTCTGGCCTGTCTGAACTGAGAAGCTCAAGCAGGAAGTCCGGATTGAGCTCCATGGTGTACATCCTGCCGGCATGGACATCAAGCAGCCTGCTTCCAGACACACTCACAACTTCTCTGCCTGAACCCAGGTCTTCAATGTGACCATCTGCCCCTGTGAGAAGGTAATACACACAGAAAACTCATAAACACACAATGGATCGGCACTGCAGAATTGGTTTAAGTAATTGTTTAAAGAACATTTCAAATTACAGTTCAAATCATCCTAAATATATGTTAAAATAAATGCTGTCAATGATTAATCGCGATTAATCGCATCCAAAATAAAAGTTTTTGTTTACATAATATATGCATGAATGTATATATTTACATAATACATGCATACATGTATATATTTAAGAAAAATATGTTATGTTTATATATTAAATATATTTATCTGTAATATAAATAATATAAATATACATGTAAATATTTAAAAAATGTGCGTGTATTTATATATACACAATAAATATACACAGTACACACACATATATTATGTAAACAAAACTTTTATTTTAGATGCGATTAATCTCGATTAATCTTTGACAGTGCTAGTTAAAATATATGCAAAGTCTAACATTCATAACACAAAATAATAAAAATATCAGACAATAATAAATATCAAATAAATGAAACATACAAACACACAAAATGAAATAAAATAAAAAAAAACAGGAAAAACTCACCCAAGCTTCTGAAGAGAGAGACAAAAAAATATAAAATAATAATAATAATATATAAATAAAATATTAGGCTGTACCTGACAGGAAAAGACTGTAGCAGAGCAGGTCTTGTTGTCTGCAGTTGATGAGGTGCAGGAAATGATCAGCCAGGTACACCACTATATAATAATCTGAAATGAATAAAACATATAACAAGATAACCTATGACACTATTTCAGATGAATGGCTTTCCATGTACTGTATGAGAGAGGATTAAAGACAGGGTTAGATGAATTTCTGTGGGCTGAGTGAGAGATGTTGGCTGTACTAACCCATATGAATGAAGACAGGATGGACGGTTGGCAAATTAGCAGGTGCAGAGCCTTTCTCTAGAGACACAGTGAACGTCTTACTGCAACCTATCAGAGAGAGTCTATTTAATCCTCTATGTAATGATCTTTGTGAAAATGTTTATATCACTGCTGCATAATGTTTTGTACCTCTGTGCACAAATGCAATAGTGTAGGTGGCGTCCTTATGCCAGTGAACTGGATGGCTGTAGCACACACACATGGTTCCTGTTCATGACACCCAGAGATTCAGAACAGCAGCTTACATCAGTTCAACTCAAATGAATTACATACAAACACAAAATCAAAGCCAAATTAGCTGAAATGCAGATCAGCAGAAATCATATAGGCGATTTACAGCATATAGTACCTTTTGGCAATTTGGCAATATATATTTTTTTTGCGATTATAAGCCAGCTTTTAAACGATCAACATGTGAAGCATGTTGATTCTGATTAAGTCAAAACATACGAAAAAGCATGAGAAAATAAAAACTTACTCTCTATCCCATGATAAGTTAGAAAAGTGAAAAAACACAGGTAAATGTGAGCAGATGTTTCAGTATTTCACAGTATGATTTCATGCTGAAGACCACATGCTAAATAACTTACCTGTTGGGCTGGTGAACACCTCTAACCTGAGACCCTCGTCCTTCATGTTCTGATAGTGATCGTATCCAAAATTAACAAACCTGTAAAACCCCAGACACCGCTTTATTCTTTTTACACAGGCTTTTTACAATCATGATTATATGAACTGCTTTGCATGTCTTTAACTGCAAAACGTCGAATGAATTAAGTCACTGACCTCACAGAAGAAGTGACAGAAGAAACAATGGGCATCTCCAGTGGAAGCTCAAACTGTTGCACATAAAAGCATTCGTTTTGAATTCATCAGTTCCTCTAAATATTATTATAATAAGGCGGTTTAGATGCGACACAAAGATGTTTACCACAGTCTCAAAGTTGCGATCGGGGTAAAACTGCACACACTTCAGTGCATGTTTCTCCTATAGGACAGAAAAAATAACCATACTGGAAATATGTACATGCATCTTCAAAACTCATAGAAGAAAAAAACAAACAGTGAAAGGCAATCAAAAAATACTTTAGAATGATTAAAAAGCCTGTATTATCAAATGGCTCCATCTAAGAAATCTACCTTTTTTTTTTATTTCTTGGATGTAGCCATTTGATAATAAAGGCTTTTTAATTCACAAGAGTGCCATGCTCATTCTGAAGTAGTTTTTGATGGATTGTGATAAACCCTAGACCAAAGAGCACCTTGACCTTACAGCACCAGGCCCCCAAGACACACTCTCTACTATTGGACTTTGTTTGAACAGTGAAAGTCAATTGAAAGAGATTCTGACCCGTGCAGTGATGTAGAAGAGTCTCTGAGTATCCGAGTCCCACTGGACCCAGCTGAAGTCCTCTGCAACTCTCTCTCTGCTCAGACGCTCAGGATTCTGCATCACCTGTTTGAACAAGAACGTGTGTTTTTACCATTCGTATGAGCATCATTAGATTTGTATAAATCATAAAAAATATCAAGAGCAGCCCTTACCACTCTGTAGCCCTCCTGCCTCGTCAGAGTAATGTGGTACTGGTCAACATCTGTAGCAACAAAATAACCATTCATGATAAATTACAATAAATATATTCAAAATAGTAGTAGCTTTTACAAAATATGGTAAAGTGCAATGCAAAAAAAACATATTTGATAGTTTCTGAAACATTTCCACAAAACATACAGCCATCCTCTGCCGCCAACAGCAAATGACTCTCCAGTACGGTGGGCCGACATGTCTTAGGATAAAGAAACTAGAAAGGGGGTCATGGGAAATAAAAGACCATTTCAACGTGATTTCAATGTGTTTTTCATCACCAGCTTCACATACAGTAACTGCTGTTTACTACCTGCACTTTGACTTTGCAGTCCACCGCCTTCAGGACCTTTGTGTTGTTGATTGGGTGTATCTCAATGAGAAGAGTTAAACATTTTGACACTAAAGCAGAAAGAAAACAGAATTATGTCAGGAGTTAAAAAATAACCTGAACAGCGTGACTGCAAACCTCTGCTAAGCTCTTTTATATACATTTAGATTCTCTGTTTTGTGAATGCACTTTTATTTCCAGTTTTATTATGATGCGAGCAAACTAGTATACATTTCACGCCTCTTGAATTTAAAACAGAAACTAATCAAACAATCGTTAGGCTTACAGTTAAACTTTTTGTACATGTATTTGGTGAAAGAATTAAGACACAAAGGAGAAATGTGCATTACATTTTTATTTTATTATTTATTTGATCAACTCTATTTTGATGTTACCACAGCACCCCATAAGAGAAGTGAAAGCATATTGGTATAAAACTGCAAAAAAGCTTCTTCCTCCTCAAATGGTCTAACCATAAAAATATTTCAGAAACAGGAACTTGTGACAATCATGCCATAAAGGCAAATAAAACTGTTAAACTGTAACTTAAAACTGAAAATGATAACAACTGATATAGTGGAGTTAAGTCAAATTTATTCAACTGTCCATTTCTCCAACATTTCTCAACGTCTAAATACATTCTAGTTCGCACACATCTATTTTTAGTCAATGCTAGCGAAACGCTTGCATTGTTGAGCTTTGCAGTGAATAACAATTAAAGCACTAAGTAATATATTGTTATGAATTATGTCCTGTACCTGGTTTAAAGCGGCCTTCTCCCTGTGTGGACTGAGATAGACTGACCGCTAGCACAGAAAAAGCTCACATTAGTAATCACCTTCTCAAACCCAAAAGGTGATAATAATGAACTGAATTAAGCACTAGCAATACAATAATGCCTTCATGCTTAAAATAAACTACTATACCGGCCAGCAGTCTCACCTAGGAGTGTTTCTTCTTTATTTAAAGAGCAGCTGCTGACACACTCTTGCTTTTCAAAAGTGTAGAGCAGCTGTGAACACAAGAGGCATGTGACTTAACTTCCATTAAGACTGGAAGTGATGCATAATTCTCATTTATTTTATAAAAAACAATCCAAGTTGTCATGTTTTACTGTATATTTATATTCATTTTATAATAATGCATATACGACTGGAATTACATATCCACAGGCACAATGTTCATCCCATTTTGTACCTTATTTTCTGTGCTGTGAGGATCGTACTTCCCAATTCTTGTAGTTCCTGTTGCTCCCTAAACATATGGATAAGGAAATCAGTAAGTAAAAATAATAATAATAATAATTATAAAGAGCAAAAAAGGATAACAGGAAGTGAACACAGTGACATCCATTCAGTTTGCATGTAAGTCATTTACTATAGTGTCTATTGTATGTAGAGTATGGCACGTAGCGCTCGTTTGACAGGCGACAGATTGTCCCCGCGCGCGTCATTTGCACTGCTATGAATGGAACGTCGCGCGCATGACTTTTCAAATAAAGTGACACATGAAACCAAAGCCAAACTCACTCTCCAAGAGTACACGACCCCTCCATCTCTCTCCACACTCAGAATGCGAGGCTCGAGAACACCTGCACACATTTTAAACAAGTACATTAACTTGTGTGAATGTGTATACATTTATATAAATAATAAAAGCAAAACTACTACTACTAATAATAATAATGTAATTATAATATATTTAGCAAGTGCATTAAGTCTGCTTACCTATATTCGCTCTTTCCTCCTTTGCCAAAATGCTTGACACAACATCTTTCTGAGTATCGAAAATGGGGTTTAATCTCAACATGTGTGTTATTTGTCCTGCACAGATTTAGCAGAAACCAAGTCCACTAGACCTGAGATTGAGGAAATGACCTGATTTCACGTCTCAGCAGAATCATTTAATGGCACGCACTTTCTAGCTAAACACACTAGATTTGGAGATATTGCACATTAAATCTTACAAGTCGCTCCAGTTTATCGACGTGCTGAACCTAGTTCGCTGAACATCTTCAGAAATCTAGTAAGTTACTACTAGAACGAATCGTTCGTCTGAACCGGTTCTTTAAAAAGAATCGGTCGATCTGCATCGAACACCACGAGCAAGAAATGATCTCGGTGACTGATCCTGTGCCCTAAAAAACATCACGATCGAGGACAATCGACTCGAAATGAAACGAAAGTCCGTCAATCTGCCGATCCCGACATCACTTGCGGTGTTTACAAAAGATCTG
Source organism: Cyprinus carpio (assembly GCF_018340385.1). Lineage (NCBI taxonomy): Eukaryota > Metazoa > Chordata > Actinopteri > Cypriniformes > Cyprinidae > Cyprinus > Cyprinus carpio. The sequence continues at coordinate 15,099,575 of NC_056600.1, forward strand.
CCACATGAGCACGAAGGCGGATCCAAAACACAGCTGAGCCAATCAGAATCACACTCTTTTGGTCTACTGAATGAAGTGTAAATGTATGCGGAATTGTTTATATAATTTTTAAATTGCATTTATTATATATTATAATTGTATATTCATCATTTTGAAAAATAAATCGATCTATATATACATATTTACATGATTAAGTATAACATATATTAAAATAAATCACTTAGTTAAACGTTTTCAAAGAGCATGACGTTTTTGTTTTAAAAGTGGCATTGAGTAAACTACTGAGGAAGTCAATTTTCTCAAACTCCTAAACTGAATGTGCTGATCAGTACTTGTTAAATTGTAGTTATAAAACCCACCCCTAGAGAGGGTGCTTGACTTCAAATTGATTTCAATAAACTGGGTCCATCCTCAGCCAATTGCAGCTGTGAAAACTTTCCATATTTTTAACATTTATTGCTTGCTTTTGCATTTTTTTACACCCAGTAAACATTTAACAAAGCAACAAAAGTGAACATATTAAGTTAAAGAAAAACCCAGCACCAATCTTTTACACATAAGCTACAGCATTTGCTCTCTTTCCAGCCTTTCTATCTGGCCAGTACTTGTAGTCATGCACAACAGCAGGTGTCCAGTCACTTAATATCTTCAACTAACAACCAAGAAATAATTAACATTACTGGCTGTGATGTCTCATACTCCATATACAATAATGCCAAAACTTTAACAGCCATACACTGGAAGTTCACTTACCAATTTGTGTTCTCCATCATGTATTTGTTATGTGGTTAAAGCTTTGATCATCTTAAGTTAATTTTGCAGATAATATGTTACAATGTTCTTGTAATTCAGCTGATTATTTTCATCCTTTTAAACCCTGTAGATTTCCAAAACTCTATTACATAAAGGAGGGCGAGTTTTTAGCATGATTTATCTTTCCTTTGAAACCACGGACTGAAGCTACATCTTGCATGTGTTACAACAACTATAAAAATGGTTGCATAGGTCAACGACGCTCACAACCAAACAAAAATTATTCAGTTATATCACTGTGTGGATGAAATGCACAGGAACAGGTAGAGGAGGGCTGGCTGCTGACATAAACAAAAACATAAAGAAAAAAACAAAACTGCTCCTCTTCAAGTTTTTTTTTCTAGGTAGGTTGCAATCATACATTAAAACAACTACACAAAAACACAAAATACACTTGTGGGAAATATTCAGCATCAGGTAGTTAACTATATCATACAGTGTGTCTAACAGTGTACAGGTTTCATTTGGGTTTATACAGATTCTCATCTTTTCCTGGGAGAAACAAGCTTAAAAATGACAGAGAAATGAACTTTATTGCAGTTTAGTCACCTAAGAGGTTAAAACATCCTCTGTTTTCTGAACGTAAGGCTTCAGTGATGTATCTGCTTCCCTTTTTTCTCTGTGACCCTGTTTGATCCAGTGTTGAAGAGCATTTGGACAACATTGTGTCTCCTTTTAGCTAAGCAGCAGGACAAGAGAGTCTTTCCATATGTTTGGCCATGTAATTATTATGCTTTTTTTTCCCCATTTTCCTTTTTTATCGTCACCAGGAACTCCTCTGAGAACAGGTCTACCGTGTAGCTCAAAGCGGCAGTGCATAAGCTTTCCATCTGCATTTGAATTGTCATTTACATTCTAATCCTTCTCTTCCAGACCATCAGTGCCAGTTTCACGCCTTGCCCGCCTTCATGTAAGTGGGGATGGTGCCACGCTGTGTCAATCCCTCAAAGCGTTTGTAGGTGTAGTTAAGGAAAACCCAGTCCTTGGACTTGAAGTCTGGTTCTGTTACATTTGTCACTGAAATGAGAGGTGAGGAGGGGAGTCAGTACAACAAATAATGACATGAAATATATATAGTTATTTATGGGTTGCATCTGTTCATATACGAGTATGTAAAAGAAGTGTTCTATCCACTGAGCATGGTCTGTACTGAGACTAAAGGTCATAGACAACAGATAATGGGTCTCTTCTCAGGTAGACTTCATACATCAAGAGAACAGATTAAAGATGCTTGATCCCTGAGCACTAAAGGTATGGACACATTTTAGTCTATAAAATGTTTTATAAGTCATTCACTACTTATCATACACTAATAAATCAGTACATTTAACAAGACTAAGCATGTAATATATAATATTTAGATATTTAAATATTACTTTATTTGTATCTTATTTTACTTGTCTATCCTAAACCATTTTTCTAAAAACTGGAAAACAGGAAATTTCTGAAAGAAACCTTAACTTAAAAGGATAAAGCAAACTTAATTATAATAACTTAATATTAACTAAACTTGGCCATATGGGACGCTGAATCAATCTAAAGGCCCATTCACACAAAGAATGAAAACTCTAACAGAAATATAGTGTAATATAATGGTTTTAAAAATCTTTCTAATTTCTAGGAAAATATCAAAGTACACAACTTTAATGATAACAACACAGAGGAATAATCACATGAACGATAAAATCAGAATGTATCTGACTTTAATGCAACTAAATAACCACGGTGTGGACGCTAATATTAAAGTTATTTTGTTTTTTGTTATTGTTATTTTTATCATAATTGGTGTGAAAAGACATGGAGATGTACAAATTCGATGCTAATCCGAAATAATTTCTATGTGAATGTTTTTGTTCATGTACAGTACGTACATAATAGACTATGAAAAACCTACCTGGCTGTAGAATGTCTGATTCTGGAAAGTCATCAAAGTTGGACGTATCATCGATGCTCTTGATGTCAATGGAAATAGCAGCAGGTCTCTCTCTGGGAGAAGGTAAACGGTGCAGTTTCAGTTATCAATCTGTGATCATGCTCACAAAAGGCTCGATTACATTTACGTTGCCAAAATAAACATTTTATTTGTACTGTTTATCGACAGTGATTTTGCAGTTCTGATGATGCAAGGAACACAGAAAAGTGTGTGTGCAGAAGTACCTGATATGCTCCCAGTCCACAGACTCAAAGAACTGGTGAGATTTGATTTCATCCACACTTCCTGATCCAATCCTGTTTTCTGCATCTGTGCAATACCTGAGAACACATTCAAACAGTTCGGTCAGATCAAATTGCAAATGATCTCAAGTAATAAAAAGCTAGTTTTTGAAAGCGGTGGCACTCTTTACTTGAGGGAAACTATCACTTTAACATAAAAAGCCAAGTGGTGTTTTGTTTTTGAATTGGAAATCGACTTTGTTCTTCTATACAGTTTGTGTTACATATATGAAAATATTTCTGACCTAAGGATCAAGTCCTTTGATCTCTCTGAAATGGGGACTTCAGGGGGGAAAGTTAACGTTTCTCGCCAGTTCATGACCTTCCTGTAGGTTTCCTGTGGCGTCTCTGAACAGAAGGGTGGGTAGCCTGCAACAGGAAAACAAAACAAACACCTGTTTTAGCACAGGAAAAGGCTACAGTAAAAGGCTTTTCAGAAAAGAAAGGACTGGCCTGATATGACCCATTCACTTAGTGTTTAGTATCTGAAATTACGAACCTATCAGCATCTCGTACATTATCACTCCAAGAGACCACCAGTCACACAGCTTGTTGTAGCCCGTCTGCATGAATACCTCAGGGGCGATATAGTCTGGCGTCCCGACGGTTGAATATGCCTGTATATGAAAAGAATGGAATCACTATTACTACCAGGAAATTTCTGTCCTGTAACATAAAGAAACACTCTCCTACCAACTGTCTTCGGTTCTTCTTCCATGTTTCTGCTTTCCGTTTTGAATTCATGTTTTGGAAGGCTAAAGGAGGTTGAAACACAGCAAATATGGTTAATTAGGGTAATTTTTTTGTTATATATATTTAATTTTGGTCCACTTTAAGCATCAGTGAAGTAGTTTGCACTATAGTCAGACTTAAATGATCAGGGACCCTGCTGAAATTAATCTTCAGCCAATCACTTCTATTTTCGTGATTCTTCATATGGAAATGCAGAGCAGTAGGTGCTACACACAGCACAGGACTTGTTGAACGTTGCAACATTTTTTCCTTTTTGGTAATTCTTTTATCCTTTTTCGTCAATATGACTGGGAAGAAAAATGTTCTGAATAAATGTGAGACAGCTGCAGAAGTTTTGAACAAGATGTTTTTGAACTTGTACTAGGATGTTACAGTAGTGGTTCTTAACCACTTCTGTATGACTTTTCCAGTTGTTTGTGATTTACTGAATACAGATTAAGGAAAATTAATTTTAAAAATAATATTTACACACAATTTCTACCTAATAGAATATTTTAAAATTGACGTAACTATAAAAATCTCTATTCATTATAAAAATACACATGGAGTTATACGATTTTGTACATTTCCATGAGTTTCCCAGGACTACAAATCTCACTTTAATACAAGGTTTCCTCAAATCCTGGTTCTTCAAAAATAGAATTAAAATGAGAGCTATCTTGATTTTTTTGTCTCATTGTAAATATTTGTATTTTACAACAATTTGGATGTGTATTGTATCTCTGTGTAATTTGTGTGTGTGTTACTCACAAAAGTCACTGGGAGGGTTGTGTGTGAGGTTCCTGTAAAATTCAGTCCGATGGGCCTTCTTCAAGCCTGTGCAGAGGCCAAAGTCAGACAGTTTGACATGGCCCTACAAAACAAAGACAGTATGTTATGTGTTCAGTTTCATAGAGTAGCCTTCCACAAACCTATTCATCTCTGTTGAACACAGTGAGCATGTTATACTGTTCGTGTGCGAGTAAATAAGAGATAAAGGTGAATTCCCACCCGTGAGTCGAGCAGCAGGTTGTCAGGTTTGATGTCTCTGTGAATGAAGCCCAGCTGGTGAATGGAGTCAATGGCCAGGACCGTCTCTGCAATATAGAACTGTGTAGCTTCTTCCGACAGCGTGTCTTTCTTCATCAGCAGAGTCATCATATCTCCTGAACACACACACACACACGAGTTACGGCATCTGGGCAGCTGCTCTAAAAATATTACTTTCCATAGTGCTGCCTTTCCCAGTTCTAGATCCCTAACTGCTACATCAGTAAAGAACATGTGACATTTTATACATCTGTCTTCACCTCCAGGCAGAAACTCCATGATGAGATACAGATTGCGTTTATCTTGAAAGCTGTAGAACATCTTCACTACCCAGGCACCATCAGCCTCAACCAGGATATCTCTCTCGGCCCGGATATGAGCCACCTGCCCCAGGGAGGAATACAGGTGAGGAGAGATATTATCAGTGGATCGGTATGACAGACAGGTGATTATCTGAGATGGCTGTATTTAATAAAATCCATACCTGTTCTTTCTCTAACATGTCTGATTTTCTGAGGATCTTCATGGCATAAATGTGACCCGTGTCCTTTTTCTGAACCAGGCGGACCTAAATGCAGCACAAAATTAGGATTTTTTGGAGAACTGACTAAGATTTTCAATGAAATGTAAGTTAATTTTGCTTCACAGTGACATCAAAATTCTTCCAGTTCCTCCAAAAAAGAAAAGTCAATGAGGATGAGAACAAACCTGTGTATTTATTGCTGACTAAAACTAAACAAAAAAAAGTTAATTGAAAAAGCTGAAATAAAATATAAATATTACTTGGAAAATTAAAACAATATTGAAATGTTGCCTTGAAAACTAACTGAAATATATTGAAGTACTAAAATGACTAAAATCAGTATAAAAATTTAAATGAAAAATATTTAGAAATAAAAAAATAAAATGATTAAAACATATATATAATTATTTTTATATAGTACATAATACAAAAATATCACTGTTACAAACACACAATGGCTTTTTTATAACTAGACAATTTAATGGAAAAGACAATACTAGAATGCACTGCACATGCATCCAAGATGGTGGAAAGGTTAAGAGAAAGATTATAAACATACTTATAGCTTACAGAATACTGACAAATCCCTATAAAACAGGTCTATGTTTATTATTAGAGTATTGTTTTGTTAATGTCATACTCTATTGCAATCAGTTGTGAGTCAAGTCTCCGTGAGGAAGTGTAATTTCATAACGATCATTCATTTATGAGCTTTCATTTCATCTGGTAAAACAGCAGACGTCTATAGACACACCTCTCCAAATGCTCCTCTCCCGATCACTTTAAGGGACTCAAAGTCATCGAGACCAAGGCGGGTCCTCTTGAGCCGCAGAAACTCGGTCTCCTTACGAGCATGCAGAGAGCGCCTCATACTCTTCTACGACAAAAATGCAAACTACTCAGGAAAATATTTTGAATGAAATGCAACAACACTCTTTTGGTCGTACATTATTGGCTTACTCAAAGCAGAGTACTGAGCACAAAGCACACAGTCTGAGTCCTATTCAAACCACTACGCAGATAAGCAAAACAGGTTTTGTGTTGACACATCTGTGATTATTAACTCAGGCAGTCATTTAGAATATAACTCCAAAAAGCTCTAGGGTCAGTATATCTTCTCACCTCTTCATCGATTAAACCCTCCTCATCCATCACCTTCTCCAGCTTCTTCTGCCTAAAACAGAGGGAACTGCTGCATCATGACCAGCCACAACAAATCAGCTTTATTCTAATCGAATAATATTTGACTGAAATGATACGTTGAGTGATGTAGTTAGGGAAAACAGGTGTCGTGGGTTACCTCATCTCCCGCTCCTCGTGCTGGGTGAGCAGGGTGCTGTAGAAGTGCTCCAGCGTGAGTTTGGCCACCGTGACTCTCTCACGTGTATGGTTGCTCATCGGGAGTGGCGCTGCCATGCCTCCCGGCATGGCCATGCTAGTCTGGAACAGGAAAATCATTTGCAAAGCGAATACAAATGAATGCAACTCCATCAAAAAGCCTTACTACCAAACAAACCATATATGTGCAGTAGACCTACATGTGTATAGGAACATTTTTAAAAATACAGCAATAATAAATTGATTGATCAGTGTTTATTGCAAATTCTATCATTTTTAGATAACATCAACATAATTATTAATAACAATCAACAACAAAAAAACAAAAATAACCAACAACAATAAAAATATATCAAAAAAATAAATCACAAAAATAAGATTATTTTTTTATTTAATCAATTTAACTTTTACTAAACCAAGGTTGGTTATTATAGGTAACTAAAACCATAAAAATACCATTAGTTGAAATGAACTAAATCCATATAAATACTGTTAGTGAAAATAAACTTTAACTGAAAATAAAATAAAAATTATTTATTTTATTTCAAATAGTTTCCAAGGGAACATTTTTCCACCACTTTAAATAAAACAAAAAAAATAAAAAAAAATAAAAAATAATAATAATAATAAAAATAAAAAAACTATATAGACAGATCAGAAAAAAAAAACTAAAAAAAAAAATATAATGCAATGATACTTAACACTGTCGTAAAGAGGCCTAATGGTTAATCAACTACTGGTAGGAGTGAGTTTCTCTAATTGGTAAGAAAATTTAAAAACCCGGAGTAGAGTTCGAAAGTGGGGATTTCAGAATGCTTTAAGTCGGATGAAGAATTCTAATCTGTCGCTCCGTTCCATTCATATATGTTATTCCAGGCCGGTGTTTAGTGTTTATTGTTAGAATCGTTGCTGATTGTTTTCACGCAAAACTTGACGGTTTGGCTTTTTTATTTCAATTTCGTTGGCAGAGAAGATTTATACCAACTAATTGACCGATTTTTGCCAGAAAAGTAAGTTACTCGAGATTAATTTCTTGTTTTTGAAAGTGTGTTAAAGGCAATATCACGGAAGCATGAGTGTTGTTGTGCTGAATATCAAATACTTGCAGTTTTGTGCCTTAAATCCGAAACGCAGCGGCGCAGTTTTCTGTATAGCGGCCATGTCCACGTCATATTCCTTAATTAGCATCGTTAATATCTGAGCATTGTTTGGTTGTACAATGTAGGCTACCCGCTCCTGCACCTGCTCGTGCTGCGGTCACTGATGTGGGAAACCCACAGTCTATGGGGCAACCGCAAACTTGACTTGAACGCGCTCGGCCTCGCGTCTGCGTGCGTGACCCCGAGGACGTGACATGCAGTTTGACAGGTTCATAAAAACAGATGCATTAACCTGGACACCCCACACGGATCACAGCGACACGGTCATATTCACTGAAGACTGAAATCAGCCACGCTTATCAGAAACGCACAACATCGTGATGGATAGGTGATATATAACAAACCGATATTGCGATTGTTTGTTTAGTCGTCAGACATCTGCTTCTGTACCGTATATTGTGAGCGTGAGCCTGCATAAAGCTGATGATTTACAATAGCGCCGCTATCATAAAACTCAACAAACAAATCCAAAAATTCTCACCTCCCCGTCCTCCTCCAGATTAGACAGTTTGCCGGATAGCCGAGGACCAGAATACGGATGAAATGAAGCCAAGTGAATGGCCGTGAGTTGAGCAGGCGGATCAGAGTGGCTCAGTGCGCGCTCATGTTTATTCTCTATTGAGGCTGATGTTTGTTGAGCGCTACGCTGAATCTGATCCACCTCCCCGCACGCGCTCACTCTTACAAATCAAGAGTCCCTGACCGCCCGTCACATTTTTCCAAAATAAAAGTTGGCCAGAAAGAATAATACTACAATAGAATAAATGAGAATAATATACATGGACAAAATAGCCCATGTATTAACCCCATCAGACCAAGCAAAACTTGTATTTTAACCCCTATTTAGTGTATTTCTATTTATATATTTAAATGTTTTATACATTTTGTAAATATCGTTACCCCAGATATAAATAATATAATGATAATGTAATTATCATGCTTTAAAAAAACTTTTTTTTAACATTTTCATAAAAATTCCTAAAAAGTCATGATTTCCACAAAATATTAAGCAGCAAAAATTAATAATAAGAATAATAATTGAGCTACCAATACAATAATTGACCACCAAATCAAAATATTAGAATGATTTCTGAAGGATCATGTGACACGGAAGACTGGAGTAGTGACTGCTGAAAAGTCTAATTCAATTTTAAAATATATTAAAATAAGGGAAAAAATGAAAAATATTTCAAAAAGGAAATAATGTCATTATTATACGGTAAAAAGTATTTAATATTTTCTTTAAATATCCTTTAGGAATCACAATTACAGCAAAAAAACTGTTTTCAACACTGATAATAATAAGAACCAACAATTAAAATACAAAACAAAATATAAAAAATAACAATAAACCAACAAATAAGAATATAAAAATACTACTGAAAATTCAGCTTTCCCATCACAAGAACAAATTACATTAAAATATATATAAATATTTTTAATTCAAATATATATAAATATTTTTAATTCAGAAAAAGTCATAATAAATATTTCTATATTCATAAAAAAACAAAATATTTCCCTTTTCTGTATTTTTGATCAAATAAATGCAGACTTATTTCAAAAACATATGTTTTATATTATATATTCATATAATTACCATTAATATATCTAATATTTAGAATATATATTCCAATGAGAATTAGTACCTCAAGATTTAACATAAGAAAATACTCCACCAGAAAATACTTGGCTCTTTCTTTATTTCAGCATAGATCACTGATGTTCACCTTTTAACTCAAAAGCATTTTAAAATTAAGTTTTCGGTGTACAGTAAGACACATGGGATTCCTGTAATGCAATATTCACAGTGTCATTATCATTAGCATTTGAAAAAATAACCACAGAATATTACCTGAGCGAAAACACAAATTACAAGATATTTAATGTAAGAAAGTAAACATGACACATGTTTGTAATTTATTCTGACTTAAGATTTATAATCATGTGTTGTATTAATAATGCATAGTTATAATAATTGTTTAAAAATCGTTTTTGTGCAAGTTGCAGGACAGACAACTAAAATCAAAGGTTTAAATACAAGACATCTTCAAATTGTCTTAACAACCTTGTCTTCATGTCATAATGGCCATTTTTTTAGTTCATAGATCACCTCCGGTGTGAAAAAGCCATGCTAACTGTTTCTGTTTTTCACTCTCTCGTTTACAAACACACACACCAATAGACTGTGCACTTTTCTTCTGCTTTATATTAGAGATACAGTCACATACAGCTACCGGCCATAAATTCTCCTCGGTGATGTCACCGTTCAGTCAAGCTCAGCTGTTCATCCTTTCGATCCATCCTCACTGATTTTTCAAAGATGTTTTTGCAGATGGTTCAGAGACCAAAGAGACAAAAAAATCCACAAACTTTAAAATGTGATGAGTAATGCTACATATAATTAATGTTGAAGACTTTGCACTGTAGAAAAATAATGTGTTCTAGTCTAGTCAACTCATGTTATTGCTAATAAAAACATGCTGAGTTGAGCGTGTGCACTATAGGTGATTCTCTTGGAGTTAAACAGGTCCTCTGTCATCGACGGATGAGTGCAGAGACTGATAAACAGGCTAGGAACAGCATGATGGACAAGCTGATTGCTGCGGCCCCACCGCAGTCCTTAGCATTTTCCTAAAACAGACCAGAGACACAAAATATGCACCAGCGACTATATTATTTTGCATGGAGACAGATAGTAATCAAAAAGCATTGCTGCAATGCATGTCTGAAAGCCGTCTAGTATGCATGTGTTTACTTGAGGGTGGTAAGCATGACAAGACTCAGGCCTTCTTCGTATCTTCTGAGATCTCATGCGGTCACATTTCACTGAGGCATTGTGTGCTCCGTGGTTAAGAAAAATGAAGATAAAGCAACAAACCATAGCTTTATAGCTCGATCCAGTTCACAAATATAGATTTTGAAACATAACACACATTTAAGTTACATTTTGGTCGCTTGTTTAAAAATGTGTAAAAGGTGTGTCCGGTAATTTCTGTGAAACATTTCTAATGAAGTACCTAAATATATACTGGTTGCACCTTTAAGTGACTGAACTGATCTCATTCAAAGCTGTGATTCATCTCCTCAGTGTGTGGTCTGTGGAGCCTGATTTAGCTGGGGTTTTAAGGATATATTTGACCTCTTTGGGCTCCATGGTGATGGGTACGTACTGCCGAGAACAGTCACAGTCTGCCTGAATCACCACCAACAGCAAGTTACTATCAGGAATCTGATTAATTACAAACATCCTGCAGGCAATAAAAGGAAGACATGAAGGAGAGAGATTAAGAACAGAACAAAATGTTATTTTGAACAAGGATATTTAGAACAAAATGACCGTTTTTAGTAATGCAGATACAATTTAGGATAGTGTGTGGTGCCGAGTAGATGCTCGCGAAATGAAGTCACGATGACCCCTAGGAGGTAACAACAGCAACATATACTGTAAGACTTGAGCACTTTCTGCTAGAAACTGTACATCGACCAAACATAAATACTGTCAAATTTATTATTTCATTATTGAATGTCTTTAAGATATTTGATGCTTGGCTAGCCGTGCAATTAGTGCAAAAGGACAGACAAACTGTGCCTGAAAATAAGCCTACTTATAGATTCAAAATTATAGTTTAAAAAGTGAAAATATATACATACATTTTACAGAAGTTTGATAAATATTTGCTTGTACCATATTCTTTTTTTAAGCGCTTTTAAGGATTTAAGGGATGAGGTGCAAGAGGACCATAATACCATAATCATTATCTTATAAAAATAAAGCAATATGCTTGAAACAGCTATTTTCCTAAATATTACTGGCATATGCTCTGTTATGTTATACGGTAGCTTTATTTTCCAGTATATTATTTGTCCTCACCACTAGAGGGCGTCAAAAAGACAGGAAACTACTGTATGTGAAGACAGTAGAGCTGAATGTGAGCATAGATTCTCTATTGCTTGATAAACTCATACATAAATGCTGTGTTCCAAACAAAATCCGCCTCCAAGGGGCACTTTGAAGGCATATTGAAGGGTTGTTCCAAATCGAAGTGCTCAAAACTAGCCACCTAAAAGGGCCCTTCGGAATGAAGGATTTCAAAGGGTACAACTTCCCTTTGCTCCCATGTTTTTTTTTTTTGTGCAGGTTTAATTTTCTTAAACCTTAATTGGTTCGGAAAGATGACGCAGAAGTGCATTCCAAGGATTTAAATCCAAGAACAGCTTAAGGTTCTCATAATTACAACCTTATTTTGCAAATCTGACATGTCAAGAGCTTATTAAAAAATATATATTTAATTGTGAGATATAATCCCTTCCATCCAAATCCATCTGTGGTCAAATGATCTATGTGTGTGCTTACTTTTGACATCTCCCACACTTGATCATGCTGTTGGTTTCTTTGATTGACGGCTCATAGACGAAGCTGGGATACTCAGTGTCACAGGGCTGCAGGATGTCCCCTTTTGACTTCTTATTAGCTACAAAACAAATCTACAGTTATCTTTCAAAATCAACTATGTCCTTTTATTTTTAAGTGCCATAAGGTATAGGATACTTTTATTATACACTTTCAACAACAGTGTGTTTTGAATAATCTAGAATCTAGCAATAAAAAATGTCACGTTTGATCATGAATAACAGCATGACCAAGTCTTTCTCTGCTCTCTTTTTCACACACAGCACTAGCAATATCACACACAGTGATGGAGACAGCACTTACATGCATGGAATAAGGTCTTGGCTGTGACACGTCAAGATGAAGAAGGGTTACAGAATTAAAGATATAAGAGAGAAGGTGATGAAGAAGGAAGACACAGGAACACTCACACGAACAGGTGAGGGACAAATGAATGATGAAGTGATGGTAGCTTTTTGCTTTACACATACCCTCTGCAAAGGGATCTGAGTGCCACAGACTGTAGATATTGAAGTCCAGTAAAAACCTGGCAGAGAAAAAATGTCTGATTTTACATGGGATGAACTGAGTCACTGATGCTTTGAAGCGCAGAAAATGTTCTAACAAACAGCCACACTTACAACAGGAAGTTCGACAGGAACCATCTCAGTGCTGCCAAAAGATTAAAAAAGGGCTGAGGGAGGAAGATAAGCAGAATGAGGGAAAAAAAGGAAGAAAAGAATGAAGCTGGCATCCTTTCGTTTCAATTACACTGAGAATTTCCATTCAAGAACTTATGACGGAAACAATATATCTCATCTTTTTTTCTTTACACCATCACAAAGGGTCATGGTGTGAAGGCCAAGCCTTTATCCAGATCAGCTGTGACCTGTGACCTCCACCCATACACAGTGGACTGCAAGAACAGCAATGCAATGCTTTACAAGTAACACTGATAGCATCTGATGCTTGTGTTCTGGTAGACGTTATTTAAAACAGACAGGACAGTGCTTACACTTAGCAGGGGTCGAGCGCCGCTAGCGTAGTGAGGATTCACCTTACACATGGCCTGATAGTCATAGAGTAACACTCTGTGGGAAACATGCAGTGACAGCATTTACACCTTAATGCATTACGTCACATTTTGCAGTGTTTCGTAACACACTAAAAAGTTCTCGTACCTTTTGAACATGCCCATTTTCAAGAGCTGTGACATCACCGACCCATCAATTTTCCCCAGAAACCTGCCAACCTACAGAGAATGCAGAGACACGTGGTTTTGAGACATGTAGTTATTCGTTATATATTTCATCAGGAACAATGACAGCTCAGAATGAATGCGTCCGTATTAGTTCTTTTTTCCATAGGCGTGCTGACTTTACTGTTCAATACAGCACTGAAATCAAATTTTAAACAGCATTTGGTCTCTGTAAGACTGTAGGCCCACATCAGAGTCAGCGTTTACTGCACCCTGTGTGCTGAATTATTCAGATAACCCCTGTTATCCCTCCCCTCCTCTATATTTACCCCGATGATGCACTGTTCTCCTCTCTGTCTGGCTCTCTCATAGGACCGCTACTAATGATGGAAAACACCTCATGCATTTTATTCATTCATTCATTCGTTTCCACAGTCACCTTCTTATGCTGAGTCAACGTCAAATAGAGCTTTTTTTAATCTGTGTTACTCACAGCATAGAAGTCCTTATTTAGGACCCGTTTTATTTCATGACTTCATTAACTTTTCTCTCTTTTTTTGACCGTGACCTGTTTTCAACTGAACCACTTAAACGGCACTCTAGATGAAATTTTACTGCGTGTCATTCCCCATTTTAACCTAAATCTCCAGGGCTTTGAATGACTGCAAACAAACACTAAAGAGGAATTTTCCATTTTTCCAAGTCTTAAGAATTTCTAATAAATAGTAAATGAATAAATCAATAATAATTTCTAAACAATAAACTAAACAGAATACATGATATATACTTTATGTAAATAATTTAAGAATATATATATATATATATATATATATATATATATTAATATATATATACACATATATATATATATATATATATATATATATATATATATATATATATATATACACACACACACACACACACACACACACATATATATATTTTATATATATATATATGATATATAGATATATATATTTCTTTATTATATACATTGTGTGGGTATATATATATATATATAGATGTTTGGGTTGTGAATGCCATTTCATGTTGACCTTAACCTGTCACTTTAAGTGCTCTTTGGGTTGTGAATGCCATTTCATGTTGACCTTAACCTGTCACTTTAAGTGCTCTTACATCAGTCCTGTCCTTAGAGATGATGATGAAGCCATTACTGTCAATGACGTAGCAGTTAACATCCTGCACACAAACACAAAAAAGGAAAAGCATTTGTCACATTGAATTAGTTTTATGGAGGACTGGCTATACATATTTTTGCAGATATGTCTACAAATGCTCTATATGCCCAGCACTTATGCACTATAAATACTACACTGTAAGACACTCACCGGATTATTGGTACAGCTTAGAGGACAAAGCCCTTCTACACCTGAACACTGTGAAAGAGAGAGACAGACATTGAAGAAGACAGGGAAACAGAGCCAATGATGATGATGATGATAACCGGTATCGAGATTATTCTTGTATTTGTAATGAATACATACGTCTGTGTCATTTGCCTGATATCCATCCAGATAATATGAGAAGTGGTGGGGAAAAAAAAGAAAAGCGTTAATTGATATGAAATCACAGGCTCAGGACTAATAGCTTTAAACTCAACTCCTGCTTATAACTTCACTGTTCTGCCTTTAAGCTATCACATGGTCTGTGTAGGCTCCTGTGTGCTTATACTCTAGCCATGTATCAGATGAGAATAGGGAATAAATATTTAGTATAACTACTGTCAAAGATCCTTACATTATATATCTTAATTTAAGCATTTGTGTGTCCTTCAGAGGGACCACTGTTTCCCTGTAAAGAATATTGAAACAACCTAAAGATAAATTTATTTGCTCAAATTAATAAGCATTATGTCTTTTTTTATATACAGTACTCTAACTGCTCAAAAGTTTGGGGTCAGTATAAGATATATATGAATATTATTGTTAATAAATGTTCATCAGTTATGCATTAACTTAATTTTAACAGTAAAATGTAACCGTGAAGACTTACGTTATTACAAAAAAAAAAAAATAATAAATCAAATAAATGCTGTTCTTTTTAAATTTCTATTTATCATATAATTCTGAAAAAAAAAATGTCAAGGTTTCCACAAAATTAATAAACAGCACAAATAAATATTAAACAGCTTTCAACATTGAAATGTTTTTGATCACTAAATCAGAATGATTTCTGAAGGATCATGTGACACTAAAGATTGCTGAAAATTCAGCTTTGCCATCACAGAAATAAATTACACGTAAAAATTAAAAACAGATATTTTAAATAATAATATTATTACACAAAAAGAACACTACAAACCTCTCACAAAAAAATTAAATTATTAATCTATTATTAATAACATCGGAGAACATTACAAACTTCTTCCAAAAACATTAAAAATTTGTTCTTTCATTCTTTCATTGGCAATTTGTTTTGTTTTAGGTTACATTATGCTTAAAAATGCCAGTGGGGTAGGGCAAATAAGTTTCAAAGATGTATATGTATACTATCATAATAGTTAATCTTGCACAACTTTGCTAAGCAAGTAAATTTGTCTTGTTTTAAAGATGATGCATGTGTGCTCTAGTGGCAAAACACTCATTATTCTCAACTAGGACTAAGAATAACCTTGTGCAATTTACACAGATATTAATGCCAGTCTCTCTCTCACTTCGTGCATGTTGATGATCCTTACATATTTACATAATGGATTTGGATTTTAAAACTTCAAACATTAAAACTGTAAAAATAATCACTGTTGTGTTGTCATTATCTTTGACTTCGCTGAATAAGGCATTAGTTAATATTGCTGCAGTCAGGAGTGAACACAGACACAGTGGTAATGTGCCAGCTGAGGTGGAAGAGCGTTCAGGGAGGCATGGAAAATCCCAGGGGAACGAGAAAAAATGAAGAGTATCCTCCCTGAGGAGGATGTAGAGATTGATATCGCGTCCACTCCCCATTCTTTTTGAGTGCCGTCTGGACTCTCCCACCCCTCTCTCAACACTCAACATCTTCTGTTAGTATCATAAATGTCAAACAAAAGCCTGTGCCAGGAGTGTCACCACTAACATTATTGTGTTTGTCTTCACCTCCCATCACAGAATGCACAATGTTTAAACAGATAGGACGCATCCGGCCTGTATCACACACGTTTGTGTACATATCCTTGTGGAGACATCCTGTTGACATTTGTTTTATAATATAATATAATATAATATAATATAATATAATATAATATATTTTACATCTGTTTATTAAATGGGTCATATGATGTGATTTCAATTTTCCTTTCTCTTTGGAGTGTTACAAGCTCTTGGTGCATAAAAAAGATCTGTAAAGTTGCAAAGACTAAAGTCTCAAATCCAAGATCTATGGATTGTTTCCTGGGAGAGTAGCCTACAATGCTGTTTCTATAAAGTGGGGCAACTTTGCAAGGACAGTCTGGCGTGTCTGACTCACAGCCTGTAAGTACGTTTTCATATTTAAAGGATTTGCCACTGATTCAAACACAAGTTTTGCACAGTGTAGAGTAGCGCTTGTTGTTTGTCTTTTCTCTGATCACAAATGCAGATGTGGTTTTATGTTTACACGGCGAGATACGCAACGCATAAAAAGACAGTATAAGTCATTATAATCATTAATTATGTCCCCATTGGATGCAACAAATGCCTCGTTTGTAATGGGTTTTATTGGTTTTGTCTCGTCGTGCTGGGACATGCATCACAGTATGTTAAGGGCGTAACATTTCCATCACACGCTTGAGGAATTCGGCCAATCACAACACACTGGATATCTGGCCAATCAGAGCACACCTGGCTTTTCAGAACGATAAGCTTTGTAAAAATCAATGCGTTTCAGAAAGGCAGGGCATAGAGGAGCAACAATAATGTACATTATGTGGAAAATAATTTGTTTTTTTAACCTTAAATATTGCATTACACCAAATAAACAAAATAATGTTATTTTTAGCAACGTCATATGACCCCTTTAATACTTTTTTTTAAGGTTAGCAAAACATGAACGCAGCCACAAAAATAAACATGCATAAACGGACAGCAAGCAATAAATTGTAATTGCAATTTGATATATTTGTTTTAGTACCTGCGTGGCTATGGACCAAAACCTTTTTTCCAACATCTCAAGAGTCATCTGAACACCAATGGCTAGGCAGGAAAGAAACACAGACACAAACATTAGAAAAGATAATAATTTTCATATTTATTTAGTATTATAACATATCCAATTAAATACACAAACATGTACAGTATATGTGAATAGTTGACTGAGACATGTTTTTTTTGCTGAAGACCCGTTCCATTTGACTGGGATATTATCCCAGCATGCATCAGTAGCCGCCCACTCTAACAAGCTTAAACATAAAAAATGTGCTGATATCTTATGTCTCAGTCCTGGTAGCTCATATATTAAACCTGATATCTCATTCCTCAACCCTATACCTCATATACTTCCGTTTATTACCTTAAACCCAGTACCTCATATATCAAACCCGATACCTAATAACTCAATCTGTACATCCGTGTCCCTCATAAACTGCTGCTTTTTACAGAGCATGGTTTTGTTGTTTAAGGACTCTGTGTAATTAGTAGGACAGTTAGAATTTGCAATGAGCTGATGGGTCTGATTAAACTGCAGTAAATTGTTCGTTTGAGTAAAAATCTTTTAACTTCAATAATTCAGAGAGAGAGAGAGAGACCAGAGCAGGACCATGTATCATGCTGAAGCTAATTAATAGAGCTATATAATAAGGAGCCAGAGAGTGGAAGGCAGTGTTGGTAATAGCTGCTTGGGGCAGGGAAGATGGCTAGCAGAGGGGAGACAATCTCTTGAATGAATAGATGTGTATTATAAAGCCCTAGACCCGGCAGAAATACTGTAACAGCACTGGAAGATTACAGTCACCATGTCTCCTCCAGCATCCTAAAGATTTGGACAACCCTGTAATGAAGATTACCCAAAAATAGTGATGAGCGAGCTCGCAGACACATCCCAGCACAGTTAGAAGTGTGAATGACGGAAGACATGTGACTCCAACAGAGCAGATAATTTCGTAAATACCCAGTTTTCTGAGCTTCTGTCATTCTCTTTTCCACACAAACATCCCACACACAAAAACAAATACAATGATGTGATACAGCATGAAGCCTCAACCAAATCCTCAGAGCGACAGCACGGCGAGCAATCAATCCTACTTAAACTGAACAGATTTCACCATTTGATGGTTAAATACAGAACCTTTAATGAGGGCGCAATGGGACGTGGAGAGAGATGTGTGAAATATATGTGGCACCTCCATGAATAGGCTACAAAAACAGATTAAAATTCTCAAATATAAAATATTTCCTCTTTCAGCAAATGATTCGTCAACTAAAGGTCAATATACTGTATAAGCTGTTATATATTCCATTCGTTTAATAAGAGGTTTTTATATAAGATTTTTATAGCCCTGTTACTAATATGTAAATGAAGTTTATAATCATTCATGTAATTTTGTTCAACAAACAATAAAGAGTAAATCTCAATTATCAGAATGTAATAAATGAGCCTCAATGAAGCTGCTAGTTTTTAGTTACTGATAAATGCTTATTTCCCAATGAAAAAATACATTCAATACTACAGTTCAATACTACATTCAATACTACAGAAATGAATGTGCTTAAAATGACCCTGCTAAATATTTGGTTTTGGTCATTATAAATTATAATTAAGAGTAAATTATTTAAAATTAATGTGATGAATAGAAAATAGAAAATTGGGGCCAGATTTACTAAAAAAGGCAAATTAGTGTTAGAGCGCAATTCCTTAAAAGCGCAGGTTTTAAGACATGCTTTTTTGGCCGTTAAATAATGGCGCAAATACCAGTAATTTGATGAGCGCAAACATTAGTAATTCACATGGTGTGATTTATTTTAATTTTCTCTTCTGTTAAATTTTGCATCTAAAAGGGAAACTCCTACAAATGCATATTAAAGGGGTGGTAAAATAAGGTTCAAATCAGCGTAGCGCCATTTTGGAGAATCTGAGCAGTACGCAGGCAGTGTACACTCTTCTGTGTCAGCCGCGCCACAAGGATACGTTTTCTACATATATTTACACTTTGGTTTGAAAGAAAACAGAGTATCGGCGCAGTGCGGCTGACACAGAAGAGCATACGCTATCTGTGTACTGCTCAGAATAGCCAAATTAGCGCTATTTGGAGAGACACAGAGGAGAGGAATTGTTGAATAAAGTCGTTATTTTTGTTTTCTTTGTGTACAAAAAGTATTCTCGTCGCTTCATAACATTACGGTTGAATCATTGATGACAGATGGACTATTCTGACGATGCTTTTCATACTTTCCTGGACCTTGACACTATTACTTACTTGGCAGTCTATGGGACAGTCACAGGCCTCCCGGTTTTCATCCAAAATATCTTAAATTGTGTTCCGAAGACGAACAAAGCTTTTACGGGTTAGGAACAACATGGGGTTAAGTGATTAATGACAAAATTTTCATTTTGGGGGTGGAGTATTCCTTTAAGATAAGTTACTCAAGTTACAAGATAATTTACATTTAATAGTTTGTACGATAAAAAACATGGATTTGTGCCTCTAATGCTTTCAAAATAATAATAATAAAAAAACATTAGATATAATTGTCAGGGTATATAATGAGCGCATGGACGTAAACAGTCTTTAATTTTAACTCTGGACAAGGGAATACAGGAACAGACTAGAACTAAATAAATTGGCAAATGAGGATAATTAACGAAACACACCTGAACCAAATGATACACTCAGACGGAGACAGAAACTAGGTCAAACAGAGCACATGGGGGAAGAAAACACAACAAACAGTCCTTGCATCTAACAATAATGGTGTACCAAATTTGTGGAATGTACGTCAGAGTATAATCAGAGACAGAGAGGTGTGTTTGTTCATGAGTGTGTGCTATTTTAATTATGTAAAACAATACCTTGTTATTTAAGAATAAAATTTGTCTGGTTGTAATAAGCTTAATGTCCAGCATACATCAATATTCATTTCAAAATCAAAATAAAAATAACATATACTAAAATATATTGTTTTAACTGGTTCACTGATCTGTGCAGTGGATTCTGCTATACTTCATGATTTTAAGCATATCTTAATATGCATTTCAAATTCGAAATTATATTCATGTATACTAAATGATGCTAATGTAGTTAATATCTATTTTAAAATGCGAGGACTGAACTGCAGGTTGTGTGCGATGGCAAACAGAGCAGCAGGGTCTTTTTAAATTGCAAATTATTGCGAAGAGCTCAAGTAGCATACGCTAACAGTGAGTCAAAAAACACCCTCTCAATCCCCATCTCTCTCTCTCTCTCTCTCTCTCTCTCTCTCTCTCTGTTTCTTTCCCTCTGTTGCTTAGGTAACATGATGTCAGCACAGCCCCTACCGACACCTTGAAGACTAACCACCAAAATATGACACTGTCCTCAACGTGAGCAGCACACACGGGATCATCAATGTACGCACTCACATGCACACTTCATAACATACCGGGCTTCTGATAAGAAGAGAATTGGCATGGTAAGGATTTAATGGAGTTGTAGTGCTTTTTCTTGTCAATGTCTGGCATGTGAAAGCATGTGGGCGGCACTGAGGTCCTTCTGAAGTACACGGTGTGTTGCAACAGCCCACAACACACAGGAGGTAAATGCTTCTGATGTCTCTGAATGCTTTTCCTCTTATAAATAGCTGCAATGGATGCATTTCTCCTTTTTTTCTGAGGTGCTGGCCTGCATGCCTCTATGCATTATTCAGAACACAAGGCAATAGCAGGAATGTTTGTATACGTGGATGAAATTTGGTCTAGTTAGTCCATGTGAACAATGTATGATTACGTTCCTGCACTGTTGCATGATGTCAGCACTCTGAGGACATCACAGAGTGTAAAATGCATCGCTACTGGCGTTGGCTACATGTGATTGGATCAGTCTATCCATTCATCTAACCATGCATACATCCATTCATCCATCCATCCATCCATCCGCATATAAAAAGGGAGAAAGAATCATGTTTTTTCAGATAGATTCACATGCAGCCATTAAAAGCAGCAATGATGATCTGTTTATCTATAAACATAATTGATACACTATAGGTCAGACAGATCTACATGATAGATGGATGGAGATACAGTAGACGGATAACTAGAAAGGTCAATACAAGTAGCAGTTGAACGATGTCAGTGCTATGACATCACAGAAAGCAAAATGCATCGCTGCTACTATCTTATCTATCTATCTATCTATCTATCTATCTATCTATCTATCTATCTATCTATCTATCTATCTATCTGTCTGTCTATAAAGAGGGAGAAAGAATCAGCTGTTTTCTCGACCCCTCCTCTCTCCCCTCATCCCTCACTAATGTTACTATCTTTGACAAGGCTGGCACACGCTTACACTGCACGCCTCACCACATGCACATATGGAGAAAGCAACACACACACACACTTACTCACACACATACTCACACAGACACACATGCGCACCAAAGGCTAGCCTGAGGACAGCACGCGCTTGAGAGACAACCTCCTGACACACACACACACACACACACTCAAGTGCATTCTGTGGACTCAATATACCAACACAGAGGCGAGCCGATCTGCTGGAAACCACAGAGAATTGAAAGACTGGAGGACACCTCCCCCTCCTCTTCCCCCCTCTCTCACTCTCCCTTTCTCACACTCTCTCTCTGTGTCCTCCTCTCTCTGAGCATTACAGCAAGGCATTGCGCAGGATTTAACTCCCCTCCTTCATCTCCCTCTTCTTTATTTTAATCGTTTTTTTTCCTTCCTCCAATCCATCTCTCCTTCTGTGGCAGCCGTTGCTCTTGGCAGCGGAAGGATATTTTCATTTCCATATTGGAGCGTTACGAGAGCTGCTATTCGCTCATTTCTCCCACAGCTGTGTGTGTGCGTGCGTGCGTGTGTGTGTGAGCGAGAGAGAGTGTGTGTGAGCTTGGGGGGGGGGACGTCAAGAAGGACAGCATCTCAAGACGGTGAGTGAAACACTGTTAACCTATAACACACATACACACGTACACATTACAGTTTGCCTTGTTTATGATAACCATGTCTGTGCATGATGTTTGCCGAGGGATGTTTTTATGAGACAGACTCATACGCCTGTTGTTTTGGGTATAGAGCATGTGATGTCCAGTTTATTTTTTTTATATAGACACAAAGGAAATATAGAGATGTGTATGTGAGCGCAGGTGTTGTGCTGGAATGCTGCTTTTGAATGTATATAAGCATGTAGGAGTGAGATTGCATCTACAATATGCAATCCTATAAACACTTGCATATATACACACATTTACGGTAAGACTCAAACATTTGTGTAATAGGTTTGTATGTTTTTGTGCATACCCTGTATGTGTTGCTTGAGTGAGCATGTGTGTTTTTGCGAGCGTGTGTCTTTGTTTGTGATTCTGCTCTTAATAATTCATCCCATGGCCTCCGCGCCTTTGTTTCTAACGTTTCTTCGCTCTGCTGTTGACTTTGATGGCCTTCTTTTGTGTGTGTGTGTGCATGAGAAAAGGGACCAGAAGGACTGGTTCAGGGGTGAATATCAAAAGGGCATTTCTATTTACTTATGTGTTGCAAGATACAGTAACAACATACATGCTGTCGCACACATGCATAGTTGACCTTGTGCATTCACAGGAAGTTAGTACGGCGTGGGGTGAGAATGTGTGAAATATGTGCTGAACTGGACGTGGAGAGAGATGCTGCTAAAGTGAGAGACTATTACATTGTGCGTGCGTGTGTGTGTGTGTGTGCGGGCTGCATGCTTGGGAGTCAAATGACACATCGCTCAACTAATTATCCTCTCTTCACACACACACACACTTGCATATTATCACACTCTCAAACTTGCATGTTCTAGGAAATGTAATGCGCGGAAAATGTTCACGTGTTGAGCAGCTCCAAAAGGTGTTTGCAGAAACTCACTTGCGCGCACACACATTCACACATGCAATATAACCTCTAAATGTCTGCACATTTTTCCACTGTGCCGTTTCGGATGACAGCCTGGTGAATTGGTGTTGCGTTGCGCAAATACGCACACTCAGACACACACGCTGTGATGGATGTGGCAGGTGACAAGGCCTAAGTGTCACAGAAAAGGAGTCTAAGACAGCAGCGGCCATTTTACAGCAAACCCGGCCTGGCGTAAACAGAAGCAACTTGTAACCTTGTGCTCAATGATCTGAGACACACACATTCACAGCATTGCGTTACACAACTGGTATTACATAATGGTACGTCGTTATAATAAAAATATTCCCGTCTCTGTCATGTGCTGTAAGTGTTTCAGTGTCGTATTACTGTACTGCAATTAACTAAATCGTCTCTGCAGTGTCAGTTCTACTATAGTTTTGTACCGTGGAGAGCTGTATTACAGTAAGCACCGCTGTATTGCAGATGGCTTTGAACCAGGAGGAAAGTTCTGTTTCTCAGATGTTGCTCTTTCATAGCTCAGGGGACCTACAGGATATTTCAGTTATGTTTGATTGAAGTATCAAGTTTGTCTTGGAAATTTCTCTTGAAATTCTATAGGAGAAATACAAATAGAAACAAACGATACAATTGTTGACATACTACATACCCCTTTGACCGAAAATAGGTACTTGAAGTACACCCTGATATTTTAATCTAATATTTCCATAATTTAACAGCATATTTATTATTCTCTGATATTGTTTACGTGACAAAAAGTAAAACAAATAAAATATTTCATCTTTTTTTATTGCTTTTTTTATGATGTAAATATTCGTTTTTCATCAGCACATAAATTTGAGGACATTGCTGACAGAATTTGATTAAGTATTTGAGCTCGGCTTTTCAGAGTATGCTATCTTAAACAAATTGGAGAACAGTTGAAGACATTGTTGAGAAATCTTCTGAATCTTGTTTGAAACCGTTATGAGATTACAGGAGTCTTTTTCGCAGTGGAAAAATATGAGAATCGGATGTAGTAATCTAATTTGGGAAAAACTTTTATATTAAATACGAACAGTATTATTAAATAATAAGGTATTTAAATAAAAAAAACAATCGTTTTAAATATTCAAAAGCTCACATATTAACTGGAATATGTTGACGTCTAATCCAGAGGTCCCCAACCACCGGGTCGCGACCCACTACCGGGGCGTGGAAGAATAGCTACTGGGTCGCAAGAACGTTCTGGGAAAAATGTGTACAGATATGTTACTGTTGTTTATTGCGTGTTTATGATTGTTCTTATTATTCAGTATTTTCGTTGTATGTGATTGATATGGAGTATCAATTTGATGATTTCATGTTAAATAAGTAAATCAAAGATTGCTCTTATCTGTCACATATTAGGGGTTAAACGGATCACAGTTGATCCGTGATACGTACGGACAAGATGCTATCCTGTTCGGCACGCACGTGATTCGCAGATTAATTTGCAAATTTACACTACAAGCAATTTTAAACCACAAGAATAAGAAACAAAAGAGAGCTCAATTCGATACTCATGTGCTGTACTCGCACACGATCAAAGCGCGTACAAGCATATAGATAAGTTTTTCAGACAGCGAGGAAATACTGTACGTAGTTGCGTATATTTACACATAAATTTAGCTTATGTCAAAAACACTTCATGGCATTGTCACTGTGCGTAAATTTTTTTTTCTTGCTTATCCGAAAAAAAGTAATCCAATCTGTGACTCTAAAACACAATATAATGCGTTAAACCACTATAATACCATATAATAGCCTAATACACATATATTCATATATATTAGGATATATGCCCCCGGTCTAATCAATGGTACAATAGAATTTTGAACAGAAATGAGAAACAAAGTTACAAAGTTTGTGATGAAAGTTAATTGCTAATTTGTTCTTTCCTGAGATGTTTTCTATTGAGCCTAGACAAGAATACATATAGAAGGGATAAAACTTGACAGAAAGTGACACTGTTGTTACCAGTATGTCAAGGTTTATTTGAGATTCACCGCAGCTACTAAAAACACAAACCATGCAGCTCACACACTCAGTAAGTCATCTATGCTGAGACAGGCAGAAAACAAGCGCTCACCTTCAAAAGTCATATTAAGTACAGAAAAAAACTGACTATCCTTCAAACTCTCTCTGCAGTCTCGTCACTGGCCCCATATCGCTGCCTGTGGAGGCTGGCATCAGGGCCAGCTGATGTCACAGCAGATCTGAGGCAGCTGCAGTTGTAGAAGCGCAGAAATGCAGCTCAGCACTGCACCTACAGTGGGTCGCAGGAGGAGAGGAAATCCGGACAGCCAAGGTGAGCCCAACACACACACACACACACACACATTCATGCTTCTGAAGGGGCTGGGCTTAGGTACCGATTCCATTCATACAGTTTTAAACTGCTTTTTGTGAATATCAATGCACTAAATCAATTATTTACATATCACCAGAATGCAAACTGATGCGTTTCAGGAAATGATCAGTTTCACTAATATGTTTGTGGGAAGAAAGGTGGTGTGTTGGCGTATGTGTTCGTATGGGTGTGTATACAGTGGTATAGAGCGCAGCAAACATCACCAGCTGCCCTTAGCAACAGATGGATTAGGATGGCTTTAGTTAATGTGTGTCTGATTAAAGATCCGCATGAAGCAACACAGAGGCAACACATACACACACACACATCTCTGCTGCATTGTCACATGTACTTACTGCTTTATAGTGAAAATATTTATGCTGGTTTAGTGTCAGACTTAAAATCTGTATTGTAAGTCAATACTTAGTCCATACAGCTTTCGTTTTTCTGGGGAGCACAAATCTTTTTGAAAGAATATCCTAGCCATTCCTTCCAATGTAATGAAAGTAAATGAAAACTGGTGTTGTCAAGCTCCAAAATGACAAAACACCATAAAATGATCTTAAAAGACTTGCACACTCTTCAAAGACTTCTGAAGCCATAAGCTAGCTTTGTTTGAGGAAAAGCCTGTTTGCTGATTATTCACTGATAATCTTGACATCCACACTAGATCTGTGAAGGAATCTTTCCTTTGAGTCTGATAGTTTCAATTAATACGTTGATCCAGTTCATAAAATGCATCTGAATGATTCAATGAGTCAAAAGACTATCGATTGTAGAATATAGAGTAAGTTGTATGAATAAAGTGCATTTTTGTAGCTTAAAAGCTGCAGTCCCCATTCATTTTCAATGAAACCATCAGCACTCTCTTCAAATTTCCAAATTTCTTTAGTAATTTGTTTTATTTATTCTGGGAACTGGAGTCCTCCTGTTAAAATGAGCCAATCCTAAAAGCTAAGAAAAGAGGGACACTTCATAAAATTGTAGTGAAGGCACAGAATAGATGTTCATCCTATTTTAAACTAGGTCCAGTCGCTGGGAGATTTCCATCCTCGCCACAGACATACAGCCTTCTTTGTAATTTTCTACAGGATTGTTCTGAACACATAGGGCACATGACCGTGAAAGAACATTGTGTTTCAATAACAGCAGTCATATGCCTGTCCTGATGTGCTGACACACATTTGCCCTCAGCCAAACAGAAGGGATGAGAGAAAGAAGGGAACTTGTGCTGGAAAGATGAGATATACTGAAGATTGAAAGTTGATTGGCCAAAACAGCAATTCTAGAATCATTCACAACTACATAGTTAAAAAGGATGGATTAATTATTGAGATTACACAGAATTGTGTGAGTGTGCATGAGAGAGAGTGTGTGTGTTTGTGATGATTGTATGTGTCTCTGATTACAGAGGGATCAGGGTGTTGAGGCTAGTCAGGATCAGATATCTGAGTTCTGTAACTGCATCTGTCTGCACTCAAACTGCCAAACACTCTCTCACACACACAGACATTCAGCAGCGAGACAACTGGCAATCATTTAAAACCGTCATATCCATTGATAGCATGTGATTGTCTCTCTCACACACACACAGAGAAACATTGCTCTCTACCCTCTTCCACAGTTGCATAAAAGAGAGAGGCGACGAACAGTTGGCAAATGTTTGTTTTGTCATGGCAGAGCAGAGGACGTTCTCTGTTTAACTCTAAGGCAGATTATATTCCCATAAAACTGTTCATGTTCGTTTAGCATGGAAAAGCAACTGCCATAGGAGAACTTTATAGGTTCCACAAATAACCTTTGACTCTCTAATTCAGTGGTTCTCCAATGGTTTTGCTTCACAAATTGTGAGCCAGCAAAGTATCAGAATTCTTTAAGGTATAAAAGTAAACAAAAATTTCCTTAAAATCACAGTGAAATTTCTTAATATTACCATAAGTGGCATAGGCCCAAAAATATGCAAAACACACACACACATATATGTATATATACAAATTCTACTCCCTATTTATTTCACTAGCCTATGCACCGTTTTTCCTGCAATCCTATCAGAACAGAACTCCATGAATCCATCTAAAATGCTTGTCTAACGCAGGGCCGGAACAGGCCTGTAACTGAATTTTATGTGCCACACACCAACTGAGAACTAATGCAGTTGCTTCATAGAAACCTGTTTACTGATACATTAAAGAACCCAGAAACCAATACTGATCTCAAGAATTTATGTTACATCAGCCAACAAGGAACCATTTAGCCAACTCAACGATCTCATTCAGGAAGCGACAAAGAAATAGCTGAAATGTTGTCAGTTAATCACAAATGCACGTTCAGTGTAGTTCTTAAATCTCATTTGCACTCAGTTCTCATTTGCACTCACATTCAATTGAAATGTTGAATGTTTTGTGCAATTCTTTATTGATTTTCAGTAAATAGCAAAAGTTACATTTTGGTCTTTTCTTTGCAAAGCACGCATGTGGTTTTGGAAGACTTTGAATACAGCATTTTTTTTTTGTCATTTTTGGAGCTTGACAGCTCCAGCCTCCAATATGATAAAAAGCATTTTGGACTTTCTGCAGTATATCTTCTTTTGTGTACTAGGGAGGAAAGAAAGTCATACAGTTTTGAAGAGACAAGAAGGCGAGTAAATAATTACACGGTTTTCATTTTTGGCAAAATAACCCATTAAGAGCGCTCTATACACAAATCAACATAAGTGAGTTTAAAAAAAAAAACAGCCTGAAGGTGCTGCAACAGATAGCAGCTACTTACAGCAACTGCAACAAAAATACTGCTGTCTTGTCTAGAGGTACATTTGTATCAAATAAGCTCCGGTTTAAAATAGTGTGGTAGGAGCAGCAGCTACAGGTTCAGTTCTGTCGAGCACTGGTCCCCTTCATTAAATACTCTACATGTGATTCACAGTGGCACTAAATCAACACCTGTCACATCTTTCACATCAATCAAAGCAGGAGGAAATGGTTCACGCCAGTTCTTTCCGATGATATACACTTTTTGTTTTTTCTTTTTTTCCACAGGTCTGCTAGGTGTGCTGAGTGTGTGTGCTACATTACTGCAGTTATGTGCTGGCTGTCCTTCAGAGTGTGTGTGTAACTCACTGGAAGCTAACTGCAGTGGGCGGAGTCTAGTATCTGTGCCCGCTCTCACTTCTCTCCCGGGGGGCACACATACCCTCCTTCTGGCCAATAACCGCCTCTCATCCCTTCCTGTCTCTGCTTTCGCCAACCTGAGCACCCTGGAGACACTCGACCTGTCCAATAACTATTTGGACAACCTGCCTTCCAGACTGTTCCGTGAGCTGAGTAACCTGAGTGATTTGAGTTTGCGTAACAACAGCCTGACGGTTTTGGATCGCGAGTTATTTCGCGGCCTGACCCTGCTGCGGAGACTGGATTTGTCTCTGAACGGCTTGGCCACTGTGCCGCTGGGCCTGCTGGATGTGCTGCAAGGGCTGACCTGGCTCTCCTTGGCTGGGAACAGACTTCATGCTCTGGAGAGAGCCACATTTGAGCCTCTCGTCAACCTTCAGCACCTGGAGCTGGGCATGAACCCCTGGGAGTGTGACTGCAACCTGAGAGACTTCAAACACTGGATGGAGTGGCTAATATATCGAGGTGAGGACTGCATGCTGTTTTGGTTCTCTGCAGGTGTACAAACACGTCCTTTAAGCAATAAGCCACACGATGCTGTGTGTTCCTGGGATTTTACCTTAAATGGATAGTTCACCCAAAAATGGAAATTCTGTCATTAATTACTCACCCTTATTTCGTTGCAAACCTGTAAGACCTTCGTTCATCTTCTGAACACAAAATAAGATATTTTTGATAAAATCCAAGAGCTTTCTGACCCTTCGTAGACCGCAACACAACTGACATGTTCAAGGCCCAGAAAGGTAGTAAGATAAATATCGTCAAAATAGTCCATGTGACATCAATGGGTCAAGCACAGTATTATGAAGCTACGAGAATACTTTTTGTGTGCAAAGAAAAAAAAAAACTTTATTCAACTATTTATTTTCTTCCGTGTCAGTCAACCATGGACTGTTTAAAAATGTCCTTACAACCTTTCTGGGCCTTGAACATGTCAGTTGCATTGCTGTCCATGCAGGGTCAAAACTCTGATTTTATCAAAAAATATATCTTCATTTGGTTTTCCGAAGATGACTGAAGGTCTTATGGGTTTAGAACGACATGTGAGTAATTAATGACAGAATTTTCATTTTTGGGTGAACTATCCATTTAAGTGCGATGTGTTCTTTAGCACAGCCCAAAGTGGACTGCCTAAAACACCCTTAAAAACGCTGTCTTCAGTGACACATTGTGCTTATAAAATGGCAACAACAGCAGTACAGTGTTCAATAAATAATTTAAACTATTAATATTTAAAATTTGAATAAACTACTCTTCCATCAAGTAATATAGTTAATTGGCATTTTACAAGAGCTTTGAACGTGGCTCAACCAATGAGTATTTTGAGAATTATCAGTTTTAAAAAAGCTTAATTAAGCCTTTTAACTGGGGCTGCATGATAAATGCAATATTGCGTTCATAATTGTAGATGAATCACCTTCGATTATGAACACGATATTGCGTAGCCTGTCAGTGATCTGCTTCTCTGTGTTTTAAATGCCGCTCCGTTTGAAAGCTTGTGATGGAGATTTAATACTAATCAAAGAACCGGCTTTACTGACTAGATGCGCATGATAATGGCATGCAATTTATCCTACAGCCCTACTTTTAACAGATGGCACTGTAAGCTAATGGTAAGTGCATGTATACCAGACATATTGTAGGATATGTACCCACTGTCTCGCTAATAATTTCTGTCTATCTTTTGTCTACCACTGGCAATGAAATGTGGCAAAACCCCAAAAATCATTGTGAAGCAGAGCTTAGAAGCCTCTGCTACTTATTCTCTATACCTCTTGCTTTCTATTTTTCTATCTGTCTCAATCCTTCTACTCTGAGTCAGAGAAACTCATTTCATTCTATTTCAGAGCAGCTTTGAGAGGGAGGGGGATTTGAAACAGACATGAGAGGCTGAGTCACAAAGCTTTTAGCGTGTGAGAAAGAGACTCCAGTCATGGTGGGCTCCTATTCTCTTGCTCTGTTCCTAAACCTAGTTAGCTGCCTATGGAGGCAGCATTTTGAGGCCTCATAGTTGCTCTCTTGACATGAAGGAAGGTATCTTACTTGTGCTGCCCTCTGTTTTGACCAAATTCTAAGGCATGTTTATTTTCATGGAGATACCACAATGAAACAAATAAGAAAATCCAAGATAGATACATTAAAATCAAGTGTGAGTCATCTATCCTGTGCAATACATAAGAAATAAAATAATTCTGTGGCATGTGGAGTTGCTGCTTATGCAGAGCATTCCAAATCAGTCTCATGAGGTTCCATGACAGTTAACATGCTGTCTTTGAAGGCAGCTGCCTATGTAGGCAGAAGACAGCGTGGCGGCTCACTAGGTTTGGGAACAGAGCTTCTGTATGCATGTCAGGCTTATTAATTATACACCAGCAACCACTCTTCCTTTCATACAAACACACGCATGCAAATTGAAGAGGGCTGCTGACCCTACTAGCTGTGCAGTGCTATTTTGGAGGGCTTGAAGCAGCCATTTAAATTCATTAGAGGTGACTATTGTTTACCTCAGAGAGCTAAAATTTTGATTTATCTTTCTCTATTGCTTTGTCGTAGGTGGTTATGTCGATGCCGTTGAGTGTACACTTCCGAAGGACTTGAGGGGTCGTGACATCAGGGGCGTTCCGGTGGAGATGTTCAACTACTGTCTGCAATTGGAAGATGAGAATGGGGGCGGGGCTGGGAGCACAAAGAGTGGATCTCCACCTTGTTTTCGAGGGACAACTGCTCCGTCGTCTGAAGGTGCAGTGGTGCGTACGGAGGCGGAGCTACCAGACTGTGTGAAGCATCGTTATCGGCCGGTCAGTGTTCGCAGGGCGATCGGTACAGTAGTGATCGCTGGGGTGGTCTGTGGAATCGTGTGTATCATGATGGTGGCTGCCGCAGCGTATGGCTGCATTTATGCCTCTCTAATGGCAAAATACCAACGAGAGCTAAAGAAGAGGCAGCCATTGATGGGTGACGGAGAGGCAGATGGTGATCAAGAGGAGAAACATATCTCATCAGTTGCATAGGGGAATGGGGGAGAGGGGTCAGAGTTCAGAGGTCAGCCACAAATCTAAAGAACCCTTTACTGGTTGAGCTGCACATTTGATGATCATTTAGCTGACCAGCGAAGGATTCATCATCCCTGTTTCCTGTCTCTCTGTCCTTCCTGAGACCCTCTCTGACTCTCAGACTTACAATTTACTCAGTCTCTAAACTTTGGCCTATGACCTTTGACCTATTTGCCCCAGGACAAGAGGGACCACTCAGCACTTTAGAACTCCCCCACCCTCCTCCAGTGTTGAGAGGATCTCAGCAGAGGAGGTGTGGATGCAACTGTTCACATTTCTGAACCCTGATGTTTCTAGAGGATCGTGTGCTGTCATTAGCATTAGCCTCTGTAGCAGCCCAATCATCAACCCGAACCTCCAAATCATAACTCTAATTCCAACCCCAATTCTAGACCTTTAACTCTAATCCCAACCCCAATCCTAGACCTTTATCCCAACCTCTCAAAACTAATCCAAGCCCTCAACTCTAATCCTATCCCTTCAATACTAACCCCAACCCTTACCATAACCATCACCTCTAACACAGTCTACACCGGGTTGCACATGCAAGTGGCACAACACATTAAAAGCCAATAAAATTCTTTATAATCAGTGCTGTCTACAATGGATACATTCTGATGCATTGCACCGTAAACTGATGCCCCAATTTCTGACATACTACATGGGCTTATCCAACTTCTGACAAAATGACAAATTGATTTGGAATGTTGACTTTAAAGTGTCCCATGTAGACAGCCTCACTCTCGTGTCAACCGATGTGCTCTGTGTAGAAATGGTGTAATCATAAACTTCCGACTCCACTTCCAAGCCTAACCTTAAATATCCAGCTCTACTCCCAGACTTTAACTCTAAATGTATAACACAAATCCCGATTTTACCACAAACCTCCTCCATTTCTAATCTAAACCCCCAACCCTAAAACTCAGACAGTAACCCATATCCTTACCCTAAGCCTCCAACACTAATCTTAACCCCCAAACCAAAACCTCCAACATGAATCCCTACCCTTACCAAAAGCCTCCATAACAAATCTGAACCCACAAACCTGTACCTCCAACATGAATCCCTACCCCTTACAATGAACCTCCATTATGAATCCTTACCCCCAACTCTACCCCTTAACCTTCAACACTATTCAAAACCACCAAATCCTAACCCTGTAACACTGTTACCATAAACGTCCATGACTAATCATAACCTACAATTTTAACCCCTTAGCCTCCAACACTAATCTTAACCCTGAACCTTCTACATCAAACCATACACCTCCATCACTAATATGAACCCCATAACTCACATAACCCCATCACCATTCCAAACTCACCATTCCAAACTCTTACTCTAAACCTTCAGCTCTACTCCCAACCCAAACATTCCAAACTCTTACTCTAAACCTTCAGCTCTACTCCCAACCCAAACATTAAACCCCCAATACTAACTCTCACCTCCAACCTTATTTGTAACCCTTAACCCTACCCCAGTGTGAACTTAACATCATAACCCCCACATATCATATTTGAAATATTCCCACCTTATTTATCAGCTATAATATATTCTATACAATGTGACGTGACCCCAGGTTTATGTTTTTAAGTGTGAGGTTTGTCCTTTGTATCGTGTGATAATTTGTGTTGATAACATTGTTTTGTTCGTTTACTGTTTGCTATTCCTCCATGTTCATCTCTAGAGGTCAGACGTGTTTTTGTAAGACTAGAAGAATCCAGCCCTGGTGTCCATCGTGAAGTGTCTTGAAGTATCGTGAAGTGCTAATGTAGCGCAGACTGAGGACTCTGATATTAGTGGAGGGTGGCAGATTGTGGCTATTGGAAATGTTAATTACACCTTGGTGGCTAAAGAAGCACAGTGGCCCTACAGGATTGCTGCCCTCTAAACAAATCCAGAAAGACAATAGCTGAAGTGGAAATAAATCTTACCTTTATTAAGATAGACTTTTCTGTGCAATATAAATCAATGTCTTTGTTGATCTGTTGTTTAATTCTGGACTAGGATGTCATATCTGATTTAGTCTAATCTTTTTTCTTGGGCTGGCGATGGAGGAGAATCGATTGCGCCTGTGTGATCAATTTTCTGCTTGTGGACCAATTTGCATAATCCGCTTTTCCTTGAGGGCAGAAGTTGTTTAGACTAAATAATAGTCTAATAGACAGATAAATTTGACTTGGGCTTTCAGAAGCCCACAGATATTATCAATATAAGCTTTTCTGCAGCAATCAACCTCAGTGACTTGACGAAAAAAGTGAAAGAAAGGCTGTCAAAAACTAGCTGCACATTGGTAACATGAACCAACATAGAGTCAGAATATAATGTTGCCAGTAACGTCAAGAGTAACGTCATCATTGGGTGTCTTGCACAATGCTGCCATCTATAGGAAGGATGTGCAGTAGGCTCAAGGGTGTGGAGCAAATATCACACCACCTCATCAGGATTTAGGAGATGCTCTTCCGCTGTAACTATAGCAACAATCTTTCCCACACTCTATTCATTACCAATGCAAATTACTGGTAAGGTTGCTGGCAAAAAGTTGTAAATCAAAGTACAACTAATTTGTGTGCTAATACCCACACCAGCAGTTAAATGTCCAGGACTTTGTCTTTGTGTTCAGTGATATTTGCAGCCATAAGCTGAGTATATATAAGTACAGATATACATTTATTCAAAAGTATGTTGAATATATGTATATATATTTTAATCTGTGTCTTACAAATTATTTATTAACAATAACTTGATTGCAAAAATTGAGTATACCTTTCCCTGTGTTTTCTGTGCAAACTCCTTTTGTAGAGGAACTCTTAAAAATTCTTTGTCAGAGAATTCAGAGAAAGCTCATGAATTATTAATGAGAGGAGTTTCGTCTAATGGTTGCGGTCTCTCCTGCCATTTCTGTTCATTTAGCTCTTATTTTATACAGCATGTGTCAAAGGCCTGTACTCTGCACGGGGCGACAAAACACATACCCTGTATCCTCTGTTATGAAAAAAAAAAATATATATATATATATATACAAACGCACTTTTGCCACTGGTGGACTAATACTTTACTGTCAAATTGCACTTATTGCGAATATTCTCAAAAGTGAGCACATGCTTGTTTATTGACGATGTCAGCAATGCGCTTAATCTGAATATAAGACGACAGAGCAGTCGTGATGTAATGTCGTGAATATGAAGGGCGGTTTATAAATGAGCAATGACTCAGCTGGGATGCGTTTACTCTGTCCTGGCCTTACATATAAGAGCAGGGACACCACACAAACTTCATTACGCACCCTCGCTAAATAAAGGCTTTGTAAATCCCAGTTGATGGATGAAAGTAAAGGATTTGCCCATTTGACTGAGCTGAAAGCATCTTCAAGATCTTTATGAAGTTCTGGTTTAATATCTTCTAGCTTATTGATGTGACCCCTTTCTTCACTTGACCTTTTTTCTAAGACTGATATGAGATCCTTCTTTATATTTTCGCTTGATAAAAATCAGTTTGAGATATGATTTGTGAGCTGTGATGATATTCTGTGTTAAAAATGAATAAAGAATGTATTTCCGTAATTGTTGAAGTGTAAGATTCAGCAAGCACTCACACACACACACACAGTTTGCTCAAAGTAAAATAATAAAATATGCTGATGCTTTAGTTTTTACACAAAATGGAGAAAGATCGCGATTCAAAATCTGAAATGGATGGATAAACCTACGGGTCAAGCGTTGGCTGATTAGCATAGTCTTTTTAGCTCCTGCTGGTAGATAATAGAACACCATTACCGAGGTATAATGCATTTTTTCCATTGGCCTTTTTTTAAGACTTTAAAGCATGAAATAGTCCAAATGCAGTGACTTCCTGATTTTTTTCCCCCGATCGTTTCCTTAGTGCATTAATACAAGTAATCAGTTTTGAGTGTCTTTATAGCCCCTTTCACACAGTAATACCAGTAAATTGCTGTAAAATAACCAGAACAACTTTACCGGTGAATGAATAAAATGCACTGTTCACACAGACAATGACGTCCCATGTTTTTACCAGTAAAGCACCATTCAAACATCGGTTTCAAATTACCAGTAAATTCTGTGACATCATTAACCAGAAATGACCCAAACGGCTGCGCTTCCCAGTGTTGTGTTTTTAAACATGGAATGGTATGCGCGGTCAGTGTTTTTGTTGATGTTTTCATTTCTGTGTCACATGTTCACATTCATGCAGTTTACACACAGCATGTAACATGTAACACAGTTGTAACATTTACTGGTAATGTTACAACTTCTCATACTGGTAAACTGCCAGAATGAATTTACTGGTATTTAGATCTGTCCACACATGATCTCTAAATGGTAAATTAAAGCCTGTATGTGTGAAAGGGGCTTTTGAGTACAGAAGAAATAGCACAAGCAATGGTCATATTGGGAAAATGAAATGTTCATGAGGAGGTGAACTCCTTAAATGGTTGCACATCCATACATGGGCACATGTGCGAACACACTTAAAATGGACAAAGATAATAATATCTCAATGGCCAGTTTTTCATCAGCACAGACTAATATAGAAGAAAAAAAGAGATAAGCATAACCAGGAAAAATCGTACCTCCAGCAACTGCTGTCTTTTTGTTCACAGAGACTGTAACAGACGTGACCGCAATCACAAACCTGCCATCCACTGCAGGGAAAGAAAAAAAAATACTGAGCAGGATATTCTAAACAGGGTGTAAAATCTCATAGTCTGTATGATGTGGATTGCAGGGTGCAGGCTACCTTGTGTGCTGTCCTCTATAGGGACATAGTACAAAAATCGTCCAGATGGATTCTCTGCTGCACGGCGATACCAAACAGGGAAATGGTCCAGAGTAAAAATATTCTCCTTATCCGTTGGAGATAAGAATTTTCTGAGGAAAAAGAGATTAAGAGATTCATATCAGAGTGTGTGTATGTATGATGATATATATACAGTATATTGTATATTTAGATGGAACTACTTGGTCAATGCTTTATTTACAATACATTGATTATGTATATTAATATAGTTAACATCTGTTCATTGATTTATATAAAGCCACATTAACTAACATTTATTCTCTTAATACCATGTTCTGTTTTACTGCCTGTTCCTCTTTATATTTCCAGTGATGAATGTATTTTAGAGTGCATACTGATGAAAGTGATATGAAGTGCTGTGGGAGTGGGTGGCCTTAAGAAAACCTATGACAATGCAGATGCTGTCTATGCGGTTGAGTCGTGACGCAGACAGCGGGAGCTCTTGATTAAAGGTACTCACTTCGCCACACGTTTCTCTGCACCAACATATCTGATAATTCTCATGAGGCCGGAGCGTGTGCCCAGGAACGCCGTCTCCACACCCCCATCAATACTGCACACGACGGAGGCGAGTAGAAGAATGAGAAAGGTCACGGCCGAGCATGTATTTGACTAATGAAACTTGTCTGTGACGCTGTGTGCGTGGGTGGGAAGTTTTACCCGGAGGCATTGAGCAGCAGTGCGGTCCAGTAGGCTTCCATAGGAGCTGTGACCACTGCGTCAAACAGAGTGTGCTGCAGAAGTCTTTCATCACCTGACGAACAGACAGAACAGAACTCAACTGCGGATATCTTCAATCATCATTCAGATCAAACTGTGTTTAATTACATAGCAAAATGGTTATGAAGTATACAGAGGATAAAAGTATTTTATCCTCTGTATACAGAGTATTTATATTGTTTTTGTTACTTACACAGTTCATGCAAATTTCTATCATTATTTACCCACCCATAAGTTGTTCCAAACCTGTATGAATTCCTTATGTTGAGCACAAAAAAAAAAAGATAACCGAACATTTGCTGGTAGCCATTGACTTCCACAGTATGGTTAAAAAAAAAAAAAAAAATCTATAAAAGTCAATGTCTTCTATCAACTGTTTGGATACCAAATATCTTCTTTTGTGTTCAACAGAAGAAAGAGAATCATGATGTTTGGAACAACTCGAGGGTGAATTAATGATGACAGAATCGTAATTTAGAATTTTCATTCATTTTATCGCCTTTAATGATTAAATTCTTTTCTTATTTTTCATATAACATAAAGAAAAAAAAAAAAAAAAAAAAAAAAGAAAAAACTAAAAACCCAAATAAAAACTTCTAGTCTAGTGTCCAAGAGACAGAGACAGAACTCACATTCCAGGTCTGGTTCTTTCCCTGTTAGGTACTGAACCACAGCCTGAAACTGTGTCAGTTTGCGGTGATGTGGATCGATGTCAGTCTCACAATATGTCCTGAAATATCAAAAACCATCAGATTAGGGTGTATTACGGCATTTCAGATGTTAGAAACAGCCTAATATGGTTTTTAGCCTTATATAATATCTACCATTCATTAGCAATAGTGACATCAGAAGCAGTCAGGTCATGTAGGCCTGTAGGTAGAAAAAAAAAACAACACAGCTGAGAGGAAATGATGAAAAGCAGTAAACAGAGGCAGGCAAACGATCTGTATTTTGCAGGTGCTAATCTGAAAATCTTTACCTTCTTCAACGGAAACATTTCCAATGAAAACATTCTTCCCGTGACCTTTGGTAAGTACAATCCCAAGACTGATAACAAAGACGCACAATATAAGTCCAGAAGTCTCACGCTTGGCGAAGATTTATATATGCTTTTATCACTGCTCACCTGAATGGAGTTTCATTAATGGTAGTGTAAAAATATTCATTTTTCAGGAAAACAACTCTCTTCTGAGAAGGGAACACATCAGCATGTAAGTATGACAGTCACAGCTAAGTTATTGCGAGAGAAAAAAGAACAAATTCAATTAAGGTTAACATATAAGAAGCGTATTAAAGGCCAAAATCAACTCACTCCTTTCTCTACTGTTGCTCTGACGTCCAGAGAGATTGTCCCACTTTCCCCTTTTACCATCGCTGTTCTCAACTAGAGGATCAAAACACACAAACACCTTGAAGCAATTGATCTAAAAGTGGCATGATGAGAGTTTATTTATATGTGTGTGTGTGTGTGTTGTTCCACTTACTGCATCTTCTGTATCTTCCCACTCCACCTCTGACAGATCCACACTGTTATAGTTTGGCTTTGGCTTCAGCTTCTTACCATCTTTATACTACCACAGCGTATAGAAAATATCAACTTTACTGTGATACAGACTAATAACAAGGTGATCAGCTCTTGCACATACTGTATGGGCAATATGTGTAGATTAAGGTGTAAGATCACTAAAGGGAATATTGTGGTGCTCACCAGAGGTCGAAGGTCAGGATGAGAGAGTATATAGCCATTATTAGTGTTTAAGAATGCATAGCCATGAACTCCCAGCTAAAACGGCAAAGATAAGTCAAAACAGCAAATCATTCAGTAAAATCACATTTATTTTTCAGACAGCAGTCTAAACAATCAGCAGTTGTTACTCTGTATGCATCTCCATGGATACATCCTGCCTTACGGATGAAAAGATATTAGATGTGATTAGTGTCAGTGTAAACAGAGGACTGAAGACATTATGAAGGCACCTTGTATCGAGGAGCCAGTCTCATGAGCTCTTTCAAAGGGACGTCAGTGCCAACCACACCAAGGAGGATCCCATGAGACAACTACAGACAAGAAAGAGCTAATTTAGAGTTATGAACAATACAAAATCTCTACATTTTAATTTCATTTGACCACCACAATCTCAAAAACTTGAAATATATTTTGAAAATAAACTATTCAGTTGGACTGTTTTTAAAGTTCTAAATGTGTAAAAAGTTAAAAACGGAAAATATTTCAATATTAATAACACTTGTCAAGGACATAGCCTGTGACCCTGGACCACAAAACCAAACTTTTTTATTTTATGATTTTTTTTTATTTTTTTTTTTATCATTAGGATATTAAGCAAAGATCGTTCCATTAAGATATTTTGTAAATATCCTACCGTAAATATATCACACCTTAATTTTTGATTAGTAATATGCATTGCTAAGGACTTCATTTAGACAACTTTAAAGGCGATTTTCTCAATATTTTGAGATTTTAAAATAGCTAGTTGTACCTATCTCGGCCAAATATTGTACAATCCTCACAAACCATAGGCTACATTAATGGAATACTTATTTATTGAGTTTTCAGATGATAACATACATCTTAGTTTGACCCTTATACCTGGTTTTGTGGTCCAAGGACACATATATCAGCTATTGATTATTTCCGGCTGGTTATGTAAGCGCGTTCGCGAGCTCTCTTCGTCAGTCGCGAGAAAGCGGTTACCGAGGAAACGTCGCGTTACGTTAAATAACGTTAGCGTGTTATTTACAAGTATTTACATCACACTTTTTATGTTCAAAAGCCAGTTTATACTTTAATATTGTAGCGGTATATATTTGACAAACATGTTAAGAGTGCTGTGCATTGTATATTTAACATTTTATAAGGGATGATTTTAAAACAGGGATGTGACGAGCTTCCAGTATAGTGTACACATTATCCAAGATCCCAATAACACGAGCTCCTAATGCAGTTTAACTGGAAGAACGCCACGTTCGCATGTAAAAACTTAAGTTGTGAGTATTTTAATTGCAAAAAAGAGTCGTTCAGTCCTTATGTAATTTTAATTATGTATTTCATTTTTACACATTACTAATTATTCTGCCCTCCTTGTTGAATGAGACTGAATTACATGATAAACTGTATGAAAGAGATTGTGTGTGTGTGTGTTCTTGTTTATGGCACACTGTGGGGACACCTAAAATTTTTTGACATGCCCCACGAGGGAAAAAGTCATTAAAAATCATAAATGATGTTTATCTGAAAGTGTAACAATGCAGACAGGTTTTCTGTAAGGGGTAGGTGTTGGGTTAGGGGATAAAAATAATGTTTGGTCAGTATAAAACAATAGAAGTCTATGGAAAGTCTCCTTCACAGTGTGTGTGAAGAGCCACACTTAGCTCTAATAGTATATTAAGCAGGTCAAGAGAGCTGAAGATTTCAAAATTGTATTTTTTTGTTTGTTTGTTTGTTTGTTTTGGCAACTCACTGTTTCTTCTTTCTTGCTGAACACAGGCATGGCCACAGAGGTCATCAACAGCAAACTCTCAGCCTGTGTGTTAAAAAGCTGAAAGACGAGAGAGAGACGACAGACTGAATCAATGGTAAATCCCAGCCAGGCCTGTGAAGTGGACCGCGAGCTGAACAAGCCCATAGAACACTTCCATTAAGAGCAGGTGCTTCTCTGGTGGGTGGAATCAGTTTCTTATTGTTCTTCCAAATGGCAAAATACAGTAACTACACCGTCACTGAGAAAACGGCTTCAGAGTTTCTTATTGAATTAATATACATTTTCTGAATGTGTGGAGCCAAACCAATCTGTCACAAGACAGATCACAGTGTAACAGACCCGATTCTCAAGTAGTGTAGTTACTGCCTCTTGCCTTTGTAGGGCAGTGTAGTCATCTTCTAAATTTACACCCAAGGAATTCCGAAGAAACGTCTCCAGATTTCCACAGAAACTTCCATTTAAATCCCCATAATCAATGAAAATATATGTAGCACTTTTGTGAAAATAATTTAGTCTAAAACCTGCATAATCACATTAAATGTAATACTTTTTAATCACCTAGAATACACTGCCTTTAGCAAAAAATAAAGAAAGAAATTCATAAAAAAAATGCATTCTTAAAGGATTTACTAAACAGCACGTTACGTCTAGACCTGTAAATGGAATTGGTGAGAATTCCTTTTATTTTTGACTGAAAATCTACCAGACATTCGATTAAATTAAAAACTTCACAGGCATCAGAACGTCTAATTATGACTAAATTGTATCTAACAAGGAACTTTTAGGAACTAAATTACAAGAAAACGTGAACTACTGCATTTAGGATTGTTTTTGATCTACTGCGCAGAACGAAAGAGTTTACCTCAGCTGTATTGGGTAGCTGGAATGGGATGACAGACATAATGAGATCACTCTCAGGAAAGATATCACAACATGAGAGGTTCAAAATTACTGAAGGCGAAAATGATCAATATGCAGTTTTGGGACAGTATGAAACATGACCTTTTGTGTACAGTACTAACATGTTCATAAAGGAAAGACTGAACGAGATTGAAAAGGTGAGCAGCTCACCACGCTGTCCATGTAAGCCTCTGTCCAAATGATGTCATGCTCATGGTTGATGACCATTGGCCTGCTCAGCACATGAAGATATTCCATCACATTCTCCTGTACATCCGCCAGAGTAGAGATATGAGTGTAGTAACCTAATTACAAGCACACAAAAACAGCAGTAATGAGAAAATGTGATTGATTGATCTGTCTGTTACCAGCAGAGGGCATAGCTGTCACAAAATTTAATTATAATTCTGTTGGAACAGATTGTGGAAATGGAAATATCAGGATTTAGTTACGTTGTCATTTCCAGGCTTGAAGAAGGCAGGGAAATTAATAAAATCTAAAAAGTCATGGATATTTCTATTGTCAATATAATTTTGCGCAGGTCTGTCAAACCGCCTTTAGTGATTATTGTTAACTAAAAATACATTTAAAAAAGAAAGGTAATTGAAATAAAGTAAAATATATATTAAACTTTAATAAAAACGATTACACTTTTAATATAGTGACCTATACCCCCCCCCCCCCCAAAAAGAAAATAATACAAGCAAATAAGAAAACTTGTCAAATCAAAACGAAAACTGACAATATTTAAAAATTATTATTATTTTTTTTTTTATAATTCTTATCCTGTAACAAACATCCCTAAAAATTACTGGAAAATGAAACTATGATGCTCAGAAAAAGCTGTGTAGGAAACACTGGAAATAAAGTCATGCATTATAAATACTGTACAAAGTGTGCACATTCTCTGTACAAACAATAGACCTTACTAGCTCAGGTAGTCTCCCACAATGCTCAGCTTTAATTAAGGTAGATCTCACCTTTATTGTTGCAAGCAATCCATTTGACATTGTCAGCAAATGTTAACTCTCGTCCAATCAGATACGTGAACACGCGCACCTG
This sequence comes from Cyprinus carpio, assembly GCF_018340385.1. Taxonomy (NCBI): domain Eukaryota; kingdom Metazoa; phylum Chordata; class Actinopteri; order Cypriniformes; family Cyprinidae; genus Cyprinus; species Cyprinus carpio. The sequence continues at coordinate 15,142,610 of NC_056600.1, forward strand.
TTTGAGAGCGTATTGTCTTATCATTGTGTTATATGCACACAGGTAAAGTGTGTATCCATAGTGTGTGTTTGAGTGCGTTTGGTACCTTGCGTTCTGGCCAGTTGAACTCTTCAAACACCTGCTGGAAATCTTCCATGGCTCCATCAGTGATCAGCATGATTGCCTGGTTACATAAACTCCCCCTGCCTTCTGCTGCTGCCTACACACACAAACAAACTTTTGATATATATATATATATTTTCATATGGATATACATTCCTTCCCTCAAACATTAACACACCTCGTTGAGAATCTTGAAGGACTCTTTTATGGCTTTCTTCACCTTTCCTTCACCTTTCACTTGCAACTCCTCCACCAAAAGTTTGAAGTGCTAGAAATAAATAGGATGCAGAAAATATTCAAATCTCAAATGGCAGCTGAATTCACTGCTCTGTGCACATGAAGAAAATGTTACCTCACGGTTATCCAGGTCTGCCTGTACTAGTGTGCCTTTAAAACAGGGCTCTACATACCGGACGTAATCACTGTACTAGAAAGACGGAAAATATTAGGTGTTATTTAAGATAATAACCCCGATTTACATAGAGGAAACTTGATCTTGACCTGAACATGTCTGGTTAGGACACAGTGTACAGGATTTCTGTTCTTACCGCAATGACGTTGACAAAGTCGTTTTCACCAAGTGTGTCTAGAATGGTGTTGATGGTGTGCTTAGCAATGGTGAGCCTCAAACCCTTCATACTACCGCTAATGTCCACAGCAATGATAATATCTTTGGGGGACGTGGCTGCCTGGATGTACCTGAGAAGGAGAAAAAATAAATAAATAAATAATGGAAATCTTTTTTAAAGGGCTTTTTGAAATGCTTACAAGATCAGATCACTTTTGTTAACTGCAACTATTAAAAAATTGTTTCATTTTATTGAAATAAACTGAATTAAAAGATAAATATTAGATGAAAAACCTAAGCTGCTGATAAAGAAGATAAAAATAAATTAATTAAAAATAAATGAAAGCTAAATAGAGGTATTTAAATAATAACAAAATGACCAAAACTAAAATGAAAACTCTAAACGTAAAAATAAAAGCTAATTCAAAAATTGAATGAATGCTAAAATAGTATATAAATAATTCTAGCTCACATGGCCACTGACAAACACTCGAGACCTTTCACAGTAATAATTCCTCAACCGGATAACAGCGTGTGAAATCTCATCTACGTAATGTTCTGAGAGAAGGAAGTAATGAGATCACAATAAGAAGGTGACACAGAGACTGAAACAGCAGTAGCCTGGTATACACATTTTTAATTAGCTTACTTTTGTTTATGTAACTTATTGATGTAACAGGACTACTCAGATTTCATAAGCACCCCACAGTGATCACTCTAGCTGTTCAGATATAGGAACGTAACACAAGACAAAAGGTTTGTCTCTGAACTCCGCGTTCGTTAGTGCTAAAGAGATTGCGTGCATTAGCTGTAATAACGTTAGTCCTGGCAGAAGGCGTTTGAGGAAACTGGGCAGATGCTACTGTCAGTCACGGAAAGGAATCAAGATTAAAATCTTTCACTGAGATCAGTCCTTCTGCTCCTTGACCCTGGACTGCAGCCAAGTCACTAATCTTGACGTCTTCTTGAGTTCTCGATAGTTAATAGAGGTGAAAGACTTCTATCACAATCAGTAATCCAACATTTCTCGCTGTTCTGAACTTATAGGCTACTACCGTGACCGTCACATTTTTAAGATGCTTTTTTAAGCTCTTATTTTTTTGGATAGAAAGATTCTAAGACTCACCAGTTGCGATTCCTGGCATCAAAAGTGACAACTCCATTTTCATCAGGTGTCCACTTGATACCTAAAGAGTGTGTAAATGAATATGATTACAGTCTCCTCTCCATGAGAGAGGGAAGGATTTCTGTGTTCATACAGTATGTGTGTAAGATCTGGAGTTGATTGGTTTTGTTACTGTGTCAATAGTGTGATGACATGATGATGAATGAGAGAGGCAGAGAGAAGAGCCCGAGTCACTGTCACTATTAATCACACCAGTAATTCAAATGTCAATCAGACTCTCTGTGCTGTGTCTGAATGAGCAGAAATGCATGTTCAAATACTGTCATTTTTATCTCATATGTTAATAAGAATAATCACTGTGCTTTCATGCAGTATTCTGCAATGGTGCATTTGAAGGAGCGAGGCGAGGCTGTTGTGTGATGATTACCGGGGTAAAGTCTGAAAAATCCTGTTGAACTGCCGAAGTACTGCCAGGTTAGAGTCGGGTCTTTCTCAAAGTTACTGGTAAATACTTCATTCAGCGCTTCTGACATAAACACCCCATTCAGAATATCAGTATCTGAGAGACAGAGAGAGATTTGCTTGATCGTTTTCTAATAAGGGATGAAAATGACGTTTCATTTCTGCGTCTCACCTTTGTTATAGACATTGGTGGGCACTTGTATGACACTTTGCTGGGTACTGACAGGCAGTTTATTGAAGTGTTCATTCTCCTCCAGAGGAAATTCACCCCCCAGCTCCACACTGTTCCCATCTTCGTCCAATGTGTTAATCATCATGGAATTGTAGTAGTCGAACTAAAAAAAAACAAACACAAATAAATATAGAAAGAAAAATAAATAAGATTGAGGGGATGGAAGAATGGATAGAGAGCTCACCTCTAATGTTGCATTATATTCATGAAAAAAATCTGCATCTTCTACTGTCTCTGCCATTCTCTATATAAAACACACACAAAAAAGAATCCAGGCGGTGATTCCATAACAAATAACTATTTTGATAGTAAGATTTTGATCATTTTATAACTAGAGCATTGTGACGAAATACTAAAATCTCTGACCTTGACTGATTTCATCTTTCTGCCCAGCATGTTCTCCATTTCTTCAGCAAATTCCTTCACCATCTTTAAACCATCCACTTCCTGCATCTTCACTATGGGCTCCACATCTTTATATTTCTACACACAGACACATATACCGTACATTTAATTAAATAAAAGGACAACATGCCATAGTCTTTTTAGTTTTTAATATAAAGCTAATAATAATTATATACTAGAGGGTTAGTCTATAATAATTACTCCTAAAAAACAGAAATTTGGCAGATTTAAATAATAATAATAATATGAATTTTATTATATAAAGCACCTTTCTATCAACTTAAGGTCACTTTACATCAGGCAATAACAAAAAAGAAAAAAAAGCATTCCATTTGTGTAATTCTAAATGAAGGACAAAAGCTTTATATGCACTGTTGAAGTCAGAATTCAGAAAATAATAGCAAATCCCTCTGATAGCCGCAAAAGCAAAGGCAGAGCTCTAGATGATTGTTCAGTATCAAAGGCCAGTGACAGCAGAACCTCAATCTGTGTCCAAAGCAATGAGTCCTGCTCTTTGCCCATAGGCCAGGAGGAAACAGGAGGTCAGACAGGGATAATCCACCTCCACACAACACTGTAAAGAGGACCAGGCTTTATTCTGAGCTTAGATTAGAGACACAAAAACAAAAGGGGGGAAAAAGAGAGAAAAAGAATAGAGGGAGGATGAGATGCAGCAGTCTGGGAAGGTTAATCCTCTTCCTGCCTCACTGTTCAGGCACATCCTGCTGTTGTGCTGCACTAATAAAGGCCCTTAAGGTGAAAGCACGCCTACATATTCAGGTCAGAATTAAACTGGTCGTTATATGACTCTCTGGTAGGCAGATGGGCTGCTTGTAGGCTGGCACCGGGTCTGGTTAACCGTACAAAGTAATGTTAATTAGAGTGTTGTGTAAATTCAAACAGATGCCAGATAACTAGACTCAGCTGCATCTGACATTTACCAGCAGTTAGACACATTGCTAACATAGTGATTTACGGATAAAGCTGCAGATTATCAGACAATATCAGAAATATCCCTGATTGCTTTGTTGTACGGATTGAAAGAGGGGGTAAAGCCAGATTTTCAATAGACGGACCTTCTGTAAGAGTTGAGCGCCTGAGTATCTGTTTGACAAGGCCAAAAGCTGTTTTCCAAAGGCATCGGCCCACTGTTGAACCCTGTTCAGAACACAAACAAAAAGCATTAGCATTACATCTTCCTTACATTTTATTTAAGCAATATCATAGCCAACAGATTACTTTTAAGATAGATCTATAAACAAGAAGAATCAAGTAACTGATATTTTAGGAAATTAAATGTCTGGGGGAGTGACATTTTCATTCTAGAGAAAATGTTCTTGGACAACAAATCTGTACTACAGCATGAGTCATCAATATAGGGTTAGTAAGATTTATTTATTCATTGGAAATGAGATATTAATATACTTTTCAGCTGAGATGCATTAAACTGTGACTGCAAAGACATTTATAATGTTACAAAAGATTTCTATTTCAAATAGATGCTGTTCTTTTGAACTTAATATTCATCAGAGAATCCTGGGAAAACATGGTTTTCACAAAAAACATTTGAAAAGCTGTATTCAACATTAATAATAAATGGTTCCTGAGCACTAAATCAGCATATTAGAGTGATTTCTGAAGGATCATGTGACACTGAAGACTGTAGTGATGGCTTCTGAAAATTCATCTTTGTATCGCAGGAATAAATGAAATTTTATTTTAATTGTAATAATATTTCACTGTTACAATTTTACCAGATTTTGATTTAAAAAATACAGCCTTAATGAGAAAAACAGACTTCTTTAAAAATAATCAAAAACAATATATTGTAACTATATGTTAGCAATATGGACTAAAATCACAATTAAAAATAAATAAATAAATTCCATAGGGTCAGTAATGGCAGGGAGATTCTTGACATCAGCAGCAGTATGCAATTTCTTTTAAGATCAGTGGTGGCTCTCAAAGTGGAGGATTTCAGGCTGCCGTCATTAATTAATGAGGAGAGAAACCGTTGTTAACCAAAACACAGGGTCACAATTTTCTGACCGCTTAAGATTTTAAGCTTATTAAGGCTTGTGTTGGTGTTTTCCGTAGTTTGACTTTCAGGAACTACATTAGCTCTCAGAGAGAACAAAAAGTCTGTTCAAACAGGCTGTGTGTGTGGATTTTGAGTGAATGTTGCCAGTGGAGGTTAAGCTTCGGCTTACAGTCTTTTGGCTTTATACAAGGGGTGACAGGAGGTGTGCAAGTCATGACCTGCAAGCATTAAGATGAGATTTGGAGAAATACTGCAGTTCTGCGCAAGGAATCAAAGAATGCTATTAGTGGTTCATCTATAAATGTCTGAGGGTAGAGTGCAAGTTTGAAATGTTTATGTTGAACTTAGCAATAAAGGTCTCTCTTACATTGTACAGATTTTGTATTCATGGGGTTGCTGAGCTCATGCAGAGATGAACTGAACTCACGTTTCAGGTGATATCCTCATCTGAGCTTGTGTTTGGATGGTCCAACTTGAAAACAGCACCCAGAGCAGTGTGATGCTCCACATCCTACCCATCAACCCCTGCCACGTGCATAAAACAGCAGCGTGTACGATCTCCAGCTCACCGGATCCTGAAGACAGACCTTGTGCGGTAATCCCAGTCTGGTCTTGATATCAAATTGATCCCAAAATACACTCCGGAAGCTTCAAAAGTGTTTTTGGGTGACACAGAAAACCTCCCAGAATGTTCTTCTGTAATAATGACGTCTGGCTCTCTTCTCTCCATTCCTGATCATCCCCACTTGATGCTTGCTTCTCATCTTTTCTTCATTCTCTTCATCATGCTCTTTCCTCCTCAGAGTTTATATATAAGAGTCCCTCCGATGATGTCTTGATGCGGACTGACTGGTCAGCTGGCAACTTTTGCAGTTCCACCTGTCTTTCTGTTTCTCTCACCCTCATTTTATGTTCAACGCAGCTGGGAGGAAGTGAAACAGAAGCAGATAGTTTGCCCTCCCCACTATGATAATCCACATGGATTACACTTCACTCCCACAGTGGGGGAGAGAGACAGAGAGCGAGAGACATAGAAGATGTATGGGTGGGTGAGGGGCAGATGTATTGGAATAGAGAGATAAAGTGAAAGAGAAAAGGGTGAGCGAGAGGAGGGAAACTAAACCTTGCAACTTTCTCAAACACAGAGTTTATTTGCACACTGAAGCACACTTAAAATGTATGAATGTCACTGCAAAGATGGAATCTGTGCACAAATGATGCTAAATATTTACTCATCTTAAATTTCATTTAAACAACTGGTCCCAGACTGATTTTTGGGCGATGCACACTACCAAAAGTTTGGGGGCAGGTTTTTTGTTTATTTATTAGTAAAACACTAATATTTTAAAATTATTACAATTTAAAATAACTGTTTTATATTTGAATATATTTTAAATTTTAATTTAATTTATTCCAGTGATGGCAAAGTTGATTTTCAGCAGTCAATACTATAGTCTATACTGATTTATCAATGTTAAAACAGTGGTGCTGCTTGATAATTTTATGATTCTTAAGATCTTTTGAAATATTATAAATCTTTACTGTCATTTTTGAACGGTCTAATGCATCCTTGCTAAATAAAAGCATTTTGTTTAAAAAAAAATTAAGTGTATGCACAAGCATTCACACAAGTGTGGTTCATCACATTAATCGTGAAATTACACTAATGTTTGACATTTACTGTAGAAAGTGTCCAAATATTTTTGTCTCCATTTAAAACCCTATCTTTTGTTTTACCATTTTAAACTATCTTTTTTTTTTTTTTTGTGAAATAAAATAGACTAATTTTCTTCAAAACAATCATCTATACTCCAGTAAAATCTTATTTGACTGTAATAATAGCAGTATGATTTTAATAACTGTCATAACTGAACTACATCATCCTGCTTTATTTTAAGCACTATTAAAACAGTCTACATTCTTTTTCCCTAAAACACATACACGCTAGATTGTGAGTGTCAGTGTCCAGATGTCATGCTCTAGATTTTTCCCACTGGCCCAGTTAGTGTAAATAACAGCTTCCATCCTCCAGACACATACACAAATGCACTGTGTGTGTGTGCTTGCAAATGTGAGCTGAGGATTTCAGTCTTGTGACAATGAATGATGACATTTTATACTGCAGGAGAGGATGATTTTAAGCTTATTGCAGAATATTTCTTTTGAGAATGTTTTTTAAGAATTGAATTGGAATTTATAAAATTATGAATTTAAATTAATACTTTTTTCCAACAAGGATGCTTTAAAATGATCAAAAGTGTCAATAAAGACAATTGCAGTGTCACAAAAGAGTTCTATAAAATACTGTTCTTTTGAACTTTTTAATTGATCAAAGAATCCTAAAAAAAAAATCTATCAGTTTTCATAAAAAAATAAAAAATAAATAAGCAGCAACTATTTTAAAATACGCTTAAATTGTAATAATACTTGACAAAAATCTTACATATTTCTATTAAAAGCCTGCATATAGAAGAAAACCTGCTATTTTCAGCATTTCTATTTAAAAATACATAACACTGTGTCTTAACCAGGCATTATTTTTGATTGTTTTATGTTTGTGTATTAGTGTTATTAAGTTATGGCGTAGAACTCCATTATCTAAATGTCACAAAACTAAACTCTACTGATGTCCAACATAAATGCTGCAATAAACCAGATCTCTAATTACTGACAAACAGAGTACAAAAAAACTGGACAGGAAACACACATGCATGTGCTCCTCCCTTGTTTCCTTCAAACAATTGGGTTCTAATGTGACAGTGTGTGAGTGGAATAAAGCATGGAAATCAGCTGAACCCAGCACACACAGTCAAACATGAAGGGTATGCTTATAGCATCTTTCATACACACACACACACACACACACACACACTGTAACTGTAGCATGTGCACTCCTGGCAACACTCCGGCTGCTGCAATGCTCATTTAGATTAAAGCTCTTATTTGAGATTGATTATGAGTTCATCAGCGCTAATGCTTATGATAGCCGCTTCCTCATAAATCCACACAATCAGTTATTAACTGGAGATACTGTACGCCTGCAGGATCTCTCCTTAACAGGGTTCCCACAGCATTTGACCAGTCAAATACAATGATTTATTCAGTTGTTGGTAATGATTTTCATTTGTATGTCAGGTAACAACTCTTGGAATTAAATATATTTAAACAATTATACTTATAAGTGTACAAAATGTTGACAATAAAGCAAAAAAAAAAAAAAAAAAAAAAGAAAAAAACAAGAGAATTGTACAAGACCGTATATTATAAGCAAGTATCATTGGCTAGTTGATATGTATATGCTGTCCAAAACTAGAAAGATTTGCCCTCTCTATTGAAACTGCTATAGATTTTATTAGTTAATAACCTAACTAAAGTCCATTGTGCTCTTATGGTTAGAAAAATCTGTCAGCATACACTACCGTTAAAAAGTTTGAGGTTGGTAAGATTTTTTTTTTTAATTTTCTGAAAGTCTCTTGCATATGCATTAATTTGTATAAATTGAAACAAAAATACAGTAAAAACTATTTTGTCAGATATTATTACAGTTTACGCTGCTTAATATTTTTATTAATAATATTAAGTTACGCTGCTTAATATTTTTGTGGAGACTTTTTTCCAGGACCATTTGATGAAAAGAGAGTTCAAAACAACAGAATTTATTGAAAAGTTCAATATTTTAAAACATTTTTAAATGTCGTTATTGTTGTTTTTGATCAATTTAATGCAATCTTTGATTAATAAAAGTAATTTCTTAAAAAAAATAAACTTAAAGTAAAACCTGACTCCAAACTTTTGAAAGGTATTCTGAAACCTTTCAAACAGGCTTCAACAATAACAGATAAGTGTAGCATGCTTAATTTTCATAATTCGTACATTAGTATCAACTAAAAAAAAATCCAGAACATACACTGTATGGGGTGTTGGGGTTTTATTTTAATAAGAAAAACAAATGAAAGAAAATTAAATTGTCAGCCTGTATTCAGTTTGACAGGCTACTTGGGAAATACTGATGACATTGTCTTTTTTTTTTTTTCTTAAAAAAAAAAAAAAACTGAACCGAAAAATATTCCAGCATGTTGGTATAAGAACAGAACCATAGAAAAATAGAATATATAATATATATACACTTTTGTTTGTATATTTAAACAAAATCAATTTTCATTTTAAAGTGTGACTAAAATTATTAAACGATTTCTGCTGGCTTGTAAAGTGATGAGGGCAGTTTCTGCCTGTGTCAGCTGAGATATAAGACATGTTTGCCATATCTAGTCATTTATCATGGTATTTCTATTATATATGAGGCTAGGGTCCTGTTTTTTCTATCTTTCTTTTGTGGGTATGTTTTGATGTGCAAAGAAAAATCCCTTCACAAAAAGAAGAATGTCTTTCCACTCAGATTTTAACATACAGCACACTTCTTGCCCTGTTGTCTAAAAGATAAACGTAAAATCCATAAAATTCTCTTTTCAGAAAATTCTAAAATACTTAAGATTGCCCCTTGTGCACAAGTGGCAAATTCAAAACTGATATGATATTTAGATCATTCAATTTACAGTATGAAGATCATACAATTTGCAATCAAACTGGTTTTCCCGTTGTGAATCTGGCGCTGAGGTGCTCAGCTTCTTGGATGCTACATTCAGAATAGTAGGGTAGTCCTGAGATGGGATGCCAATATGGGTTCAGAGCATGACAGCTGCATGTATGTGTAAACGTGCTTCAGAAAGGTTTTGAGCTGGAGTCTGCAGCGAGATGGGAGACATATGCTTCATAGATGGTGTCCAGGAATGAGGCATCATTCTGAATCACAGAAAAAGAGATACAACCCATTAGAGGTACACAGTCAAACTATATACACTATCATTCAAAGCTTATGGTCAATGTTTTTTTTTTTTTTTATAAAGAAATTAATATTTTTCATCAATAATCTATCAATTAAGACATTTATAATGTTCTAAAAGATTTTCTATAACAAAGAAAAACTTTTGAACTTTCCATTCATCACAGAATCCTGAAAAAACTAATGTTTTCAACATTGATAATAAGAGATGTTTTCTTTAGCACCAAATCATCAGACTGAAGACTGGAGTGATAATTCTGCTTTGCCGTCACAGGAACACATTACATTTGAAACTGGAAAACGGTTATTTAAAATTGCAATCATATTTTACGGTATTACTATTTCCACTATAGTTTTTATTGAATAAATGCAGCCTTGGTGAGAATAAGATACTTTTTTCAAAAACAAAATCTTACCAACCCCAAACTTTGAACAATAGTGTGTGTGTGTGTGTGTGTCTGTCTATACAATTTAATTAAATTATATTATGTGTTAAAACTATATTTCTTCTTGTCTGTTTTCTCTTTTGGTTGAAAACCTAAAATGGTGTTTTATGCCAACAAAAATATTGATTGTCAAAATATTGGTGCATATCTAAATTAAATAATCAATATTGGAATAATACAGACGGACATGTGTTTGGTTCTGACCTTGATGAGGTGGAGCAGTGTGGCCTGTAGCTGAGTCTTGCTAAGTGCTCTGATTTCAACTGGTTCTGGTTCTGCTCTTGTGGTTTTAGTCTGGGTGAACACACTGGGTGACAGAAGCAGGGTGGGGGCTACAGTCGCTGGGATACGCTGAGGTGAGCTCACCTGCACCCACACATTAAATCACAGGTTATACATACAGCTGTAGGATGACTTGCCACTTATCTGAGAGGAATATAAAGGCAACAGATCAGAATAACTGAGAAAGATTTATTTTACCTGTGTAGAATTAGTTTTGCTGAGACTGGAGCTGCTGGTGGTCAGACTGGGCTGTAGAAGCTCCTGATGGGGGTGGAGCTCTTGCTCCTGCTGCACCAATGTGAGCCTCTGCAGAAGCTCATGTGGCGATACCACATTCCCTGCCACTCCAGCAGGGGGTGCTTTATTTGGGACATAGAGCAAGTGCTGAGCAGGGACCAGCCCTGAAGCTTTAGCCTTAGGGTGGATTTGGGGCCCCACCCCACTTTCTCCCTGATTTAACTGTAAGGAAGGCATCCCTGGAGTCCCTGCCACAGGAAGAGGGTTCATTAGCAGTTTTTGTATTGGGTCAGGCTGGTTCTGGACTGCCCCGTTTTCACACAGGCGGCTCTCTGGGGATTCAGACAGAGGCTGCAGCAGTGAACCAGACATGAGCTTGTGGATGGCTGGGCAGTGCTGCATGGGGGTGTTGGACACCACAGCACCACCTGCGGGAGAAGGGTCATCATAAGACAGCGAACGGGCCACCCCGGACCGCGCTGGACCCACCCTACTGACAGTTGAGGTGGTTTGTGGCGACACGGAGTCTGGTTTTGACTGGGCACCGAATAAAGTGACAACCGAGAGGTGCTTTGTGTCCATCTCTGTATCCTGAAAAAGAGTGAAAGTTTCTTTTTTATATTTAAATATTACATATATGTTATGTCTACTCTGTCACAAACATGCAGAGTATTCACACCTGCTGCTGTTGTCCCTGAATGTGTGTGTCCTGTGCTGGTTTGAGGGGAATGGGTTTGATCAGATGGGGGTTTCCATAGATGACACCACCACTGCCAATTTCTTTCGGCTCACTGAGTTTTCCCTAAAAAGAAAGGAAGAAAATACAAGTAGGAGAAATGTACTGTGCACTGGTGACATCTAGTGTATATAAAGTACCTTAACTCTTGTGCAAGACAAAAACAAGACATTAAGACATGTATGTTACCTTGTCATAGTCATCTCGTGCTTTAGTGAGCATCTGCATTATATCCACACCCTGCTCTGCAGATCGCGGAGAGACGGAACCAATTTCCATTTGCGGCTGTAACTGCTGTTCCTGCCCTGCCAAACTGACAAGCATAAAGAAAGAGTGAGCGTGTGTTGTGTGTTTGTGAGAAAGTCAGAGCTAGGGTTGGAAAACTTTTTTTTGTTTTTTCTAAACAGAAACCAAAAGATTGTAGTGGCATGTGGTTTTGTTAACTACTTTTGAATATCTGCCATATGGAACAAAGTAATAAAACACTCAGAGTGTTTCCTCTTCCTCAATAAGAAGAAAATAAAGACAAATTGTAAGGTTGATGTTGGAACTCATTGTGATGAGATAAAAAGGGGGTGCTAAATCAGGGGTGTCCAATCCTGTTCCTGGAGAGCCACTTACCATCCTCCTGCCCTAATTAAAGACACTTGAACCAGCTGATCGTATAACTAGAAACTTCTAGGCATGTGTGAATAAATAATGTGTGAATGAATAAATCTTACGAGTAGACTCTTGTAATGAATCAATCTCAAATTTATTGTGCAATTTTTAATTAATCACATTTTAGAGGAAAAAAAACCTTAAAATGTGTTAAATATGTTTTGCCTCCTCATAGAAGTACTAGAAGAACCATCAAGGGAATTAAGGAAATGGAATCATTAAATTAAATTAGAATCAGAACCAGAATTAAAAGTTGTGTGAGTTGCAGATAAAGGAGAAAAACTCACTTCTTCATGAGCTTCGCTATACGCTGACAGTCTTTTTTATCGTAGAACCAGATGCCATAGATGGACACTGCCAAAAAACATATATACAGTACACATTAATATTAATCACAGATTCAATCAAAACCAATGAAGATCATAACACAGTAGGGCTGGATGATTAATCGAAAAGAAATCGAAACCAAGATTCAGAACCCCTAACCGACCCATTTTCCCCATGTCGGTCATTTCGTTTTTTTAATCCTACTTTACCCTTAAAAACATACTACCACGTGTGTAGTCTGTGCTGTATGGGCGTGTATTGCGCTCTTGTCTTTTGCAGTGTCTCGCAGGTGAGTGGCACGCTAAAAGAACTTTTAGACGCAGTGCTGCTCATCAATGTCAGTTCCAAAACAGTGGACCAATCAGAAGACCCTGGAGGCGGGGCAAGAGTTGCAAACTTTTGTTTACAGTAGCAGGTTGGCATGTGAACTTTTGTATTTGACGGCAACACGTTGGAGTACGCATTCTGCGCTGTGCTTTATTTTTCAAAAACCATTCCTGAGTGCTGTGTTTAGCGGTTTTAGACACAAAGACGTTTTGATTTTAGTCCATATCGCCCAGTCCTATAAAGCCCCGTTCACACTACAACACGCAACGACTAAGCGACACGATCCCAATCATTTCAATGGAAAGCTGGCGATTTCCGGCGACACGAGCGTCAGCGGATGTTGGCGACGGATGGGGCGTATCCAGTGATGCGACAAAGTTCAGAATCCTTCAACTTAATGCAAATGAAGAGTGACTTTCATGAGCCAATATAAAAGAAGACAGAGCTCATGTGATCATTCTCCTCTTAGCTCAGCAGTGATGGAAAGATGGAGGAGAGGCTGATCCTTGCTGTCATCATTCATGTTTTTATTTACAGATTCAATTTATATTTATATTTAGTCTTTTGCCTCCAAAATGGCAAAAGAGAACTGAAGAGAACTGATTCGCTGTCAACGTGAGAACGCCCACTAGCGACCTGCCAGCCCCTGGCGACATGCAGCTTAACACAGCATCAGAATTAGCAGTGGAAAAGGACCACCGAAACTGACAGCATACAAGTACTTACAGTGCCATCATACATACATACACACAGTCCACTCAAGCCAAAATTCCTTTCCCAGAGAGTCCAAACCGCCAAATGCCCAAGCAGAACTGGAGCCAACTGCTGTGCCAGGACACCAAAACATCTTTAAAGACCAAGTCTTCAGATGCTTGTGGCAACAGTCACTGCTCATTTTAAAGAGCAACCGTATTAGGAACAATTAATAGCGATTTCAGTGATAAGTTCAGACTGTGGTTCCTCATGAACTAAACTTAGAACCTGGTGCTGACAGCTGAATCAGGACCTGTTCCATTCACCTCCAGAAGTAGCAGAGAGATAAAAACCAAGGGCAAGTAAACGAAGAGAGAGAGAGAGAGAGAGAGAGAGAGAGAGAGAGAGAGAGAGAGAGAGAGAGAGAGAGAGAGAGAGAGGGGTCTGGTGCTATATCCACAACTGTTCAATCTCAGAGCAGAGAGCACCATGTGGGTCAGCGCCTAGGGAAAAAACCCAAACAAAATACTGCCTGGGAACCGAGGATCCCAACTCTGAGAGTAAGAGAGAGCGAGCAGGGGGAGGAGAACAAGGATAGAGAGGGATGAGAGGACACTGCGAGCGCTCTTGAAGTTGAACTTAGCAAAACACAACAAAGAGAAAAGAAAAACAGAGACCCGAACCACACACCCCTCGCTCGTGTAGAGTGCAAAGCATTCGGTGCATGTTTTACTGAATGGAGTGGAATCCATACACGCAGTGAAGAGACGGTGAACTTCTGACCGACTTCAAACAGACCAAAGCTTCAATCGGCCGAGGATTCAAATCTCAGTAAGAGAAAAAAGATGCTGCGGGGGCTGTTCAGTCGGCGCAGGCTGAAGCACGAGCGACTGGAGGAGGATGTGGAGGTGCGGTTCAAAGGGAAGCTGGTGTCGGAGAGAGAGCTGGACTACACGTTCGTGCGGCCAGGAGGTAAGAGCTTTGTATACGCGAGAGTCCTGCTGAAAGTCTCCAGCTACACAGTTACAAATCACAATCACAACACTGTGTTTGTTTAAGTGAGGAGCTGACGGAATCCAGCACCCTCTGCACATTACGAAGAGCGATGTGTTTAAGATGGACAGTGTAGGTCTTACTTCCCATTGTCTAAAACTTTATTAATAATGTTTGTAAAGGCATTATTATTACTAGTATAGTATTCAACTATTAAAATAGCTCAAAAAATAATTTGTGCTACAGACATGAACAGTACCTCAAATCGTGTGGTCTATTAAGGAGAGCTGTACTATAAGTCGCCAGATTTAGTTTTCATCTGGTGGATAATATAACAGGAAAGTATTCCTTAGATTGACATTGAACCAGGGACAGGGGCCATATATAGAAACCAGAATAAAGTCCTGCAGGAATGAGTCTAAAACCTGGCAACGCACTTCCCAATATCAGTGGGTATTTTTAATGGGATTTGGTCAAATGCCTAAAATAAGGTCTCAAGCGTTTTTGCATTGTATTCTATAGCAAGTATAGAAGTAATCCCCTACTTGTGATTTAAGCTTTTAAGTTTCCTGAAAATAAAAGCTGATGGGGACATTACACCGTATCGATATCAAAAACAGTAAATCTTATCTGCTTACTAGTCCACTTTTACAACTTCACACTGTGATTATACTCACTATCTTGCAAACTATTCTGCCTCAAACTCTAAGATTGAAAGAGCTGTCAGAAGCATAATGTCAGTGACTTTGAAATCATGCCACCATGGTGTAGTTAGTTTATAGCCTAAATTTAGTTTTTTTTCCCTTCTTCTAAGGACTGTATTTAGATTTCAAAATTCATGAATGTTGTGTTTATCTGTGAAGATTATCTTGATAATGTTCTTCTTCTTCTACTTGATAAGAATCATAAGCATTTATTGCTCACAGTGTTTATTTTTATCTGCAATAATCTAAGAGTCAATGGAAAAATCCAATTGGCTTTTTTTAGGGAACCAGTGTGATGCTAAATTATTGGTTGGCCTACATCATACCTGAAGAATTCTATATAATTGAGACTTATTGGTGGGCTCTTTTGACTGTAAACTATGGTGGCCCAGTAGTCTCCGAACACAGCACATAGGACTAATTATGTTGTGTTGTGCTAATTTTGTTGTCTTGTGGCTTGTTTCTGTTGTATTGTGCTAATTTCATTGTGTTGTACACTACTGGGCCACCATAGTAACCAAGTTCCCTAGAACACCCCAGAGTGAGCAACAACACACTAACAATCACTTAGAACATTTTTCAGCCACAGAGCAGTTCTATGGCTACCACTCACAACATTCTACAATTGAGGTGGCGAGTTTGATCGGAAATAAAAATCCACTCTGTGGCACATAAATCAGTGGAATAGTTGGCCAGTAAACTCTCACCTACATTTGGAAGCACCCAGGATAGATTTTCCCATCAGTCAGTTAGCAGTAGCACAGATTTTCACTGTCACTGCAATGCTCAAAAATCAGTTTTGGACTGGCTGAAACATTAAGATCTACAATGATTCATTCAATCAGCCTGAAGTACTTAAGGCTTTTCCGCATGCACTCTATTTGCAGGTCTCTTTATCACGAATTTCCTTGGAAGCCTGTCCATGTGTGTGTGTGAGAGAGGCTTGTTATCTAATCAGTATTGGCTGGTCGGGTCTGTGATGCTGGCAGGAAACTGGAAGAGAAACACATACTTCTCTGCACCATATAAGGCACTGTGGCTCTGGGGCCTCTCATGCAGGCACGCCTGCCAGGGATGTCTGATCTCACACACACACACAGACGCCAGTCTGACAGCTCTCTCAATTCAGACACACTTTTACTGCTATGAAGTTCTTCACTTTTTGGATGGATGCTTACCCTGTACTGCCTGTGCTGTTTACACCTGGTATTAACATCTGTTATAAGCAATCCGTTTAACACGGCATGCCAAATACACACCCAAATGGTGTCCAAAACATTTGGCAATCATGCACCATCCATATCCAGTCCAATTTTTGTGTCTGTGCAGCCGTGTGTGTGACCTGAACCCTTCGAAAGAAAGATCCACGTGCATCTATTTGCACTCATGGTCAGTGAAATTTACTTTCAAAGGCTTGCTTGTCAACTAAGCATGAGATCGAGGGAAACATGGAAAATGAAGTACATCTGGGCCTTTGTTGGCTGAACATCAGAATTTTAATTTCCCCAAACATAGAGTAATACTACATGAGTTCATCTCCCCAAGTCCTCATGTGAGCATTCCTGTAGCTCAAGCATTAGAGCATGGTGCTAGCAACACCTAGGCCATAGGTTCGATTCACAGGGAATGCATGAATTGGTCAAAAGAATGCAATGTAAGTCACTTTCCATAGAAGCATCTGCAAAATGTATAAATGTACAATGTACATTGAGGTTTTTAACCCTGTCTGTTATAACATTATTGTTCCTAACACAGATACTTTCATCTTGTCACATTATGTAAGGATTCTTTTATGAAAAACAACTTGAACAATAAATCAAATCTGCATACTTTTAGCTATGTGTATTATACAGCTGTACGAGCTCTTTACTTTGATGCATTTGAGATGTTTTTTCACAAATAGAGTGACTTACAGCGAGCATTCCTGTACAGGAGAAATGGATGCTGCAGCTGGAAATCTAAGTCTTTAGTGATGGGTTCGGTCAGGTTGTCCATGCTCAACCGATTCAGGATGGTGAAGCCGTGCCTGGGGGAGGCAAACCTGATGCACAGAAAACTGACATTAGAACTCACAACACGAGTGGGAAACTAAAGCTTATGAATCTGATGGACCTACACAACTGTGAGTAGGTGTTTTGCAGTGTTAGTGCAGTCAAGTGTACAGTCAGTGTTATATCAGAAGGCTGAGGAATATCACGCATGCAAAAAATTTTTTTTAACCTTTAGAAGAGAGTTAGATCTCTAGGGTTCTGATTCAGGACATACACGTGTGTTGCTTCACTGTTGAAGACATCAGAAAAAAAACATACAAACCTGTTATAGACAAAAAGAGTTCCCTCCACATCTGTCTTTTCCTAGAGAACACAAATGCATTTATATATTTAAATTTAACTTAAAATAAAAATAAACTGCTATTTAAAAAAAAAAAAAGTCCAAATAATTTTAGAATAATCAATCATCTACCTATCCATTAACTGTTATTAATTTTGTTGATATCATGGTTTACCCATTCATTAGTGGTGTTGTTGAAGGTGTAAAGTGCTACTTGGCTGGCCAGGTCTGTGATGCTGCTGATGTAGGGGTCGAGTCTCTTTAGGGCAGACAGACTCATGGATAAACAGCTCCCGCCGCCACCTGTGCTTGCAGTCATGACTCCAGTCCTGTTCTGTAAATAAAATATATGATCTTTAAAAAAACCCATGAAGATGACCGAGATTACGGTTTACTAAAACATTCAGTTTTTTGAAACTGTAAGGCTGATCAGCAATTGTTTACATGCATCAGTATCATCACAGACTATTAGAGATATTTTACCTACTCCACAAAAATACTTTTTCTGAAATATGTTTAAATATATTTTACTTTATACTGCACGTTTTATTGTTTTGATAATTGTAAGATCTCCACTAGACTGGTTGTGTCTCAATACTTTAAATGAAGACATAAAATTTAGATATTAAGTTGTAAAAGTAGAACAAACCTTCACCCCACAAAAAAAGTAAAACAAAGCTTCACACAATGCATGCGTTGCTCCTTGTTTACAAGCAAGCAGAAGAATGCACACGCATGCGTCGTGGTGCTCTCGTGAATGCACGTCGAAAACTAACAAGAAAGAGAAGAAATTGTTGAATAAAATCATTATTTTTGTTTTCTTTGCACACACACACACAAAAAAATTCATGTAGCTTCGTAACATATTTTAACAATGTCCTTACTACCTCTCTGGGCCTTGAATGTGTCAGTTGCTTTGCTGTCTGGATCAGAAAGCTCTTGGATTTCATCAAAAATATCTTAATTTGTGTTCTGAAGATGAACGAAGCTCTTAGGGGTTGTGAACGACATGAGGGTGAGTAATTAATGACAGAATTTTTATTTTTGAGTGAACTATCCTTTCAAAAAAAAAAAAAAAGCATGCACACATTTAAATATTTTATAAAGGTAAGTCCGTTTACGTTTATTAAATAAATCAGAGCTGTGAAATTAATTTAATTGAAATATAAATACATCAGGAATTAATGTTGATACAGTTAAATAAATGAAATAAATTAGTCTTGCATGTGTACTTGACAGTGTTCCTATGCAAGTTGTTATTACTGCTTTGCCCAACCGCAAGTCTGTATTTTATATGTCCTCTAGATTTGGTTCGGTTCTCTCTTCATCATACGTAAAATCGATGTCTAGTACAATAATAGCGCGCCTCGATCTGAGGCATCATTCATGTCTGTAGTACAAACTCTTCTGCGGGACGGTTTACTACAGAAGTTTGGTCACGTTAGTGCGGGATAGCGGTTTGTTCAAATCCCCAAACGTGTATGAACAATAGTAACACTGATGCTTTGCCATTAATAATTTAATAATTCATACCTCCAAAAGTTTATAAACAAAATAACTGAGGCCTTGGTGAGCTGCTGCTGCCCTGTTATAGATCGGACAAGAGTGAAACTTACCTGCACTTAAAACCGCACAAATCCTAAAACTCCTTTAAAACGAGATTCAACTCTGAAAAACAGGACTGAAACACTTTAGTTCACGTTCCGGTTTCCTGCTATATGTTTTCAATCATCTACAAACTAACATAACACGAATATATCGCTTTATTATGACACTTATCTAACTCCCTGATCGGCTACCGCTCTCGCCATGTTTGCGCTGACAAGAAGACAGCACGAGCTGATCGCTGAGCTCGCGCGCACACAGGAAAAGTAATCGAGGAGTATGACTAACCGATGAGCCTGAGGCCCCGCCCCCTGCAGCAGCATGGCTTGAGCTCACCTGAGACCCACCAGACCTTTAATTTTTACATCTTGGTCATTGATACTGATGAAGTGAGCTGACGCTGCAGAGTTTGAGCATCCAGGGGAGCCCTTGAGGATTTAATTCTCGCATTCCTGCACTATTCATCCTCTGGTAGGCATTACATTTTTGTAATTGTTTAGTTTGTTTGTGTGTTCCTTCTAAAACACACAGGCTACAATTCGCAGTCCAGAGGAAAACCTCCCTATGTTACTGTTATTTAAAGGTGCACTTAGGATCCCCCCCATTTCAGCATCCCCTTGTTCTAATCCAATAGAAATTAATAGCAAACAATATAATCAATTATTTATATTGTCTCTATTTATCCCCCTTTTGACTTATTAAAATAATCATATCTCACTTTAAAATTGTATTAGTAGCCGAATTCATGCCTTTGCACATGACAAACTGTCATGCCAATACACACATTAGCATTGTAACAATAAATTTGTGTACCCTAAAAAGAGGTTTCAGCTAGGGACTTTACATGAAGGTTTGCAACAGGAAAAACGTAGAAACTGAATGCTATTGTGCCCTTGAGCAAGACACCAGGGTTTGCTTTTAGAGTGACTGGCGTATTATAAAAATGCACCTTCTAAAGCATAATTTACTCGACGACATTTACTCGTTTACCACTAGAGGGCATCACTATACAATTACTCGTGATCTGTCATCGTTCTCGGCAGGATTTCAGACCTATTCTACAGAGCACAGCAGCCCATGCAGTTTTTATGATATTGCTAAAATTTATCTTTTTATGTACAAACTTGTACGTTTCACCCGGGATGATAAATCTTGCCAAAAAAAGTTGGTACCCTTCATATTTTAGCATTTACCTTAGACCTAAACCCTTTCCCCATTACATGGAGATAAATAGGGTAAGAGTCAGTGCAGAAGGGAAGAGGATGTGTAGCCTCAGTTAAGTTTAGTTAATTGGTTAATTATAGTGTTAGTAAAAGAGTCATACAGCCTGTGGCCTGTAGAGCACTGCCACTGCTGTATATCACACTCAGTGTGCAGACAGAGACATGATTCGTCTTGACATTTGACATGTGGGTGTGGAAGCTGGGAGGAACTTTATCTTTGATGCCATGCATTAACCAGTTTTCCTTCTGAAGCTTATGATTGTAGGGTGGCACTGAAAAACACTTTGTGAACACCTTCCTCAGTGCTTTGTATAAACACACCAAAGTTAATCAATTATTTGAGGATGCTGAAGGGAAACCGCTGACCTCTGTCATGAACTTTTGTTCAAAGGCAAATTCTATCAAAGAACTTGGCCGTAGGTTGAACGTCCATGCACTGGGAGAGCTTGTTTTTCATTCATCCAGAGGGTGAACTTTCCTGCTACATGCTTCATGATTCTTTCCGACTGATTGAAAATTCAGAATCTGCAATTTCTGACGCGCAGAGAGTGAGAAATGATAGTCTGGGGGCAGGGGATGTCTCTTGGGGACATGTGAAGTTTTCTCATGGCTGGAGGGAGGGACCAGGGAAGGGCCTGCTAAATTCGTACTAGGCCGTACTGATTGAAAGATTCTCAGTCATCTTGGGCAGAAATTCCCAGGCCCCATCGTCCCCTTTATCAGAGCCCACCAGTCCTCAGCCATGGGAAGATCAGGCCGGTTAAACCTCAGCTGAGGGAAAAACCAGCCCCGACACCTGCTGCTGGGTAACTCAACATTCTCCCCAGAAGTGGCATCCCGGCAGGCAGCAGGAAGTGGATAATGTCTAAACATGGTGCATGGAGCCCGTGACTGTGAGCGTATTTACGGCAGGTTGGTTGTGGTACAGATCATCTTCTGACATGATTCCGGACTGTAAAAAACTCGAAAACGGTTCTTAGTCTGGCTACGCTTCACTGTATTGGAGTTGAGTCCCAAGTTTGCTCTCTCCCCCTCAAGAGATACAGCCCGTGTGGAAAGCGTGGAGGATTTATTCTCCTTTCTAGCGCAGTCACATCTGGAAGCAGTCAGGGAGTCTACAGGGGAGGGGGTTTGGTCGTCAGATCATTGCAGAGAGGCTGGTGGTGTGCGCTCTCTCTCCGCAGGGCCACAGACTGACTACTCCCCTTTCTCTCCAATATGGACTGGACGCGGCCGATTCTGCACTCTATTTCCTAAACGAGGCGCGACGCAACCTTACGCCTGTTGTGGAACATCTCAGATGGAATCGATCACATGTGAAGATTGAAGCCCGTGAGATCTGGAATATACACCTTTTACCTTTTTGCTGCGCTTTCTGAAACGGTCTCTGAAACCTACGCCCGCTTTTCCTGCGCTTCTCCTGGCTCTTGCAGCATCCTTTTCGAACCGTTTCGAGCGAATCGCGCCGATTTGATTATCGATTATCAGCAAGCGGCGCTGGTATCATGTTTCTTAGGTAGGGCCCCGGATGTTCCAAAGATGCACTGGTTCGTTTTCTTAGGTGGTTCCTGCGATTATCCTTTCCTGATCTTTAGCTCCATAATGGGGATCAGGTAATATTAACTAAGCCGCAAGACAAGGAAATATCTTACGCTTTGCGTTTTCCATTTTTCTTCTTCCCCCTTTTTTCTTTCACTTCTTTCCCTTGGGTTGTTTTTTTCCTACCCCCCACCCTCCTTTTTTACAACCTTTTCCTCATTCACCTTCGGATAAAGCTGGACCACATATATGGTAAATGAAAGCAAAAACATGTACATTACCGGAGGACACCCTTGAAAACCATCAAGGTAATTTCTCTATTTGTCTTCCCTCTGTTTGCCAACTATGTTGTGTGTGTGTGTGTGTGTTGTGTTCCATATGGATGTTTTTTGGGGGTGTATGATGAGGTGTTTGGCATTATCATGGGCATGACGCGGGGGTGTACCCAAAAACCGAACCCTTCCATTTTCACACACACTATGCCGCACTCATATATCCATTGGAGGACGATCACAAATGTCATGCAATACAACCACCACCCCGCCCGACAGCTATTTTATTATTATTTTGGAGGGAAAGCGTTTATGTAGTTGATGAACTTGTTGGATGGCTCGCCACGGCCTGATCATGCATATAGATCATGTGGTCAGAGACGCGCGCACAGATGCCAATCGATTATCCTGTCAGCTGCTTCAGACTTCAAAATGACATTTAAATCTTCTTTGCGGCCCGACTGCATTGATCACAGTCCAGTAGCTGAAATGAACTCAGGGGTGCTGTCATCAGCGCATCATTTCACAGTGTGATTATTCCTGTTGAGAGCATCTCAAATGGTGAAATGAAGCACCGTCAAGTGATGCCCCCTCATTTCTAAAGTGCATCTGTTTGAATTTCCCTTCTTATCAGACAGCTGGTGTGGGCGCAGCAGTCTCCACAGGTTGCGCGCTTGCGAAGAGCGCGGAGCCTCACTCTCTTCCCTTCACAAGATCCCCCTCCATCCAGGGCCTCCAGCCTTCGCCTGTTGGCGCCGTGGCAACGGAAGCTGCCGACCCATAGCAACAGCGCGGCTCGCGATAAGCCTGCTCCCCGCGCACGCACCTGCCGCACCTGAGTGAACAAACGCATCCGAGCAAAGCCTGTAAATTGCTGTCTAAAATGTAGCACCGCCCCCTCAGGCCTACTGCACATCTGTCATGCAAAAAAGCTAGTTGATTATGACAGCTGGAATAATGATGTTTCTTTGGCGCTGTCTGTGGGGACAGTGGTGCGTTTTCATGGCCCGTCTGATCGAGTGAAATAAACTGTGATAGACTCTTTGTTTGGTATTAAAATAGAAGCAGGACGACAGTGATGGGAAAAAGGATCCCGAATCTAATTTTAGAATGCTTTGTTTAGATAGCTTTGGCATTAAACGTTTATCTTTGATCAGCTTGTCTTTGTTATATTCAGATTTGCATCTTACAACTTTACCTCTTGACCCTGAAAACAGTTTTCTTATAACTTAACAGTTTTCTCTTAGTAATTGTTTGCTAATTATAGAAAGGTTTTGCTTCTAATGACATAAACAGTACTTTTAAGGAATTTCAAAGTGATGGATAAAAGATGAGATGTCATATCAGTTATCTAGACCAAACTGCAACCAAAGATGCAATCACATGACCAGTATGTCTCATACAATTGACTGTTTTACTAACAAATAGTACAATAACATATATTTTACCTAGTGCTTTGAGATGTCATACAAGCATAAAGAATTGTGCAACTCACAGCAACTGTAGAGATAAAAAGTGTGAAAGAACAGCAAGCCATGCAGCCACCAACAATGCACAAAAATCACTAAGATTGAATCCAAAATGTTATATATTAAAAGAATGCTTTATTAATGTGTATAGTGTGAGATAAAAACTGTTGTGAAGTAAACCAACCTTCATGCATCCAGGCCAACAGGTGTCAGTATAAAGTGGAAAATCCACTGACAAATAAAAGCCAGTTAAAACGTGAACAAAAAGCAACTAAATGATTAACCCAACCTTTAGTAGACTGCATATTTGTGTCCTAACCAGAGCAGGATCTCCGAGGTGGCCTGTAGCCCAGCAGATGTTCATGTTTGTGTTGTGTTGTCGTCTACCGCTGCTGATGAGGGCAGGCTTTCAGGTAAACACAGCCTCAGTCAATCACAGGTCCAGAGCCGAGCGACTTATCACAGCCAAACATGACCCTCTTCTGCTGCACAAACACTCAAACAGCAGGGAGATGGAAAGCATGTTTTGTGCACTATGATACACCGTCACTTTCTGGAATGTTGAATGTGACTCATGAAGTGCTTGAATGTTTGTGTCAGAACAAGCAGTTACTGAGACACGTTTTGTACGATTTTTGTTCTGCAGTAGACACATTTAACCAGGGCAGAAATGTTTGAATTAATGCAGTCATTGCAGTTATATCAGCTGTATGCTGTGATGAAATGATGTCACTCCAATAATTTATAAGGCTTTTTCGTTGAAAAATGTCACAGTTTAGAGACATGTTTGAAATGGCTTGAAAGATTTTAGTTTGTGGATTCCTCTCTCCTTTTTGCTCTTTTTCTCTCTTGAAGGTTTGTTGGTTCCCCTGATGCTCATTGATTGGTAATGAGGGCGGCATTATCTGGCTTCTTTCATCCTTCGGCTTTGTGCCAGGTTCATATGACAGGTAATTCAGATCATTAGCTAAACGAATATGTTTATGATCGATCTCAAAATGTCTGACGAGCCTCCAGGACGCCATCTCGGATGACTTTCTGTCTTGGACTTATTCTCCTTCCTCAGGGCAGTGCTTGCTTCTGTCACTGTTGAACACATGCAGGTCACCAAATCCCACGCAAGTGTACACAGGTTGTTGGTTTCCTGGAATCCGTTTGCTAATGTTGTCTGTTCAAAGAGTATTTAATGTTTACTTAATGAATATTTAAGACCGCCAAACTTGCATCAACATAAATCCTTCGCAAGCGCGGTGAAGTCGGGAAAGTTGTCACCTTGTTTATTGCCGCGGCTCTGGCTAAAAGTGTTCTGCTGTCACACAGAGAAGGTCTCCAGTTTCTTGCTTTCCTTGTTTTGACTTTATGTGTCCTCTATGTAACATAAAGACTGACAACGATGTGGATCTTTACAGATCCAATTGATTTTGCTTCTGTTTACTAGATATAATAACAAGCCACCACTCATTCACTTCTGAAACTTAATATGTCTGAGGACGGTCAGTTAATGAGGCCACATTGTCAGCGAGGCTTCTCAATCTGCAGAGCAGTTGGCGCTGGTCACTGTGGGATTGTGGGGACATGTTAGGTGTCGAACAATCACAAGAGTGCAACACTTGGGACGTATTATCTGTCTGTGAAAACACGCATGTTGAGCACAATCATCTACTCTCGCTTCTGCTTTACATCAGTGCTTGTGTTTCCAGCCAGTGTTCTTTCATACATGCTTACTGTATTTAAATTGATTGTGGCATGTTACTTTAATATGTCAGTAATCACATGCTGAACACTGTAAGTAGTTATTTAGCAAATGCTTTTATCCAAAGTGACTAACTGTACACTTGTTGCTCAGGCAATCCCCCTGGAGCAACCTGGGGTTAAGTGCACAATGGTGATACCGCACGCTCGTCCTGCACCCAGTATCATCTTTGCTGTTGTGGAAAATACTTTTACTTATCAGTACAAATAAAGTTGATTCTCTGGATGTTTTTTCCCCTCTTTAATGCACTGTAATGTTAACAATTCTCTAAACCGTGTTTATTAGCATAATGTAAACAAGAGCAGCATTTGTTTATTAAATAGTAGATGCCATGATGCTAGGGTTGGTGGCTGCCAATATGCTGTTATTTGATCACTCCGAAGTGATTTTGATTTTTTAAGAAATTCATACTTTTTATTTAGCAAGGGCACATGAAATTGATCAAAAATGACTGTAAAAAAAATTTTTAATGTAAAGAATGATATATGTTTTCAGCTAAATGCTATTCTTTTAATCTTTATATTAAGCTAAGAATCCTGAAAAAATTTAACACTGTTTCCAGCATCACAACTATTTTCAACACTGATAATATTAAGAAATCTTTTATGAGCACCAAATCAGCATATTAGAATGATTTCTGAAGGATCATTTGAAAGTGATGACTGGCGTAATTGCTGCTCAAAATTTAGCTTTGCCATCACAGAAATAAATTAAATTATTATTATTATTATTTTTTTATAAATTATTAAAGTATTTATTATAAATAGAAAACAGTTATTTAAAAATGTATATATATTATTAATTTTACAGTGGTTTTATCAAATAAATGCAGCCTTGGAAAGCATAAGAATCTTCTTTTTCAAAAAACATTCATAATTCTTACTGACCCCAGTGGTGGTTTAGCTCTATACTTCAATGTTAATATGCATTTTTTTTTTTTTTTGTCAGTCTAGTGAAAACCATAAATCTGAATGCTTATAAAAATAATAATAGCTCACCTCTTTAACAAGCTGCATTCTTTGAGTTAGAATGATGTGAGTTACAATGTTTGGTCCCACTTTATAGCCTTAACTGCTAAGTACTTACATAAAATAGGTACAATGCACTTATTGTGTTCATATTGAATTGCAAAACACTTTTGCTGCTTTTGAAGTGGGATGCGGGTAAGGTTAGGGACAGGTTTGGTTGTATGGGTAGGTTTAAGGGTGGGTTAACAGAATATTTCTAGATGTAATTACATGCAGGTATTTTTAAAATATAAGTACAGTGTAAAAACATGTATGTGCACAACACGCTTAATATTAATGTAAGTACATGGTAGTTAAGGCCACCTAATATAAAGAGGGACCCAATGTTTGTTGCTCAAAAAGGATCAGGAAAAGTTTCATAGAGAACTTCAAGGGTTTTGTTTACATCACTAGGCTCCCTAAACACAAACACATGCATTCTGCATGTTTGATGTGTGTACACTCCACCCAGCTCATAAAACTCCTATATGTGTGTGTGTGTGTGTGTGTGTGTTTCCGTTTGGTCCTCTTCTCCCAAACCCAGTGCTCAGTGTCACATCCAGAGCAAGTAGGATGCCTGAATGGATAAGGCACTAGATAAATGGAAGCATGACAGACTGCATGAATAAAAGCGTATATGTTAATAAAGCAGAAAACAGCTGCTTGTGACACATTGGCACCGCAGGCACCCTCAGCATTATGGGAAAGAACCAAAGCCCCCCGTTAACATGTGAGTCAGCAGTGGGTCACGACACGGGAGTCTAATAACCATCTTTCACTCCTCTTAACTACGGTCCCCCTAGCAAAGACTGCATGAGTGTGTGCAAGCTCTGTGCGTGAAAGGTCTGGACTGCACCAAACGAGTTGCGACTGGTCATGATTAACACTGTAACGTCAGTTCATCATCGTAATATTTCATCGTAACAGTTTCCATTTGAGAAACAGCATTTTTGGGGTGGAAATAAACTTGGATTTCGCACACAGACTTTAATCTTGAACCAGATCTGCTACCTACTTTGAGTTTGAAATGTTTGTCCAGCTTGAGTAAAAAAGCTGCATTAGTCATATTGTATTATTAACACAAACTGATCGTGTCCACTTGTTTACTGGTGAACAGCTCCTTGTGTTTAATTGTTTTACTACACAACTTATAAAATGCATCATGCGGTCAAAAGTTTAGGTTTTTAGAACTAGATTTTTTACATTTTGTGGAAAAAAGTGAGTCAAGATTGTCCATGGCATATTTGCCAGTGTGTTGCTAATGTGTTCAAAATGTATTTTTTTTTCTTTTGTGTGATCTGGTGTTTTGAGTGGTTGGTCGGTGTTTTCTTACCAGCCCACCCCCAAGGGTGACCAGACTTCCTGATAAAATCATGACGACCCCTGTTTTATGTCTTCCAGTCAGGACAACATTTTTCTGGATAATTACTCCTAGCTGTAGTTTGATTGCGAAATAAACATTTTAAATAGACAACCCTATGATTCATGCTTTTTCATGCTCATAAGAAACCAGCAGTTGTGTGATGTTTAAGTAACAAGAGTGGGTAGGTTAGTAGTTCTTTGACCCATTAACAGCGGTACTACATAAAGACCAAACTACATCAGTTGTTTCCTCTTCAGTTGAGGAGTAAACTGACAGCATCCAGTGTGCCCCTGCATAATGATGGAACTAAGTTAAGTACAGGGTCTTTTTATTGCACACCATCTGACAAAGGGAATCCAGTAGCCTTTAAATACAAACCTACTTACTTCTGACAAACCATTTGTATTGCCAGGCATCTTAAAAAAATTGAAGGAGAAATGTATTCAGGCGTAAGAGCAGACACATTTTTGGCTAATGTTGGGTTTCAGTAGAAAGTTTAGGTTTCAATTTAAAGTTTAGGTTTGACTCATTGTGTGTCCAAAGATCAGATGTATCCTGAATTCCAGGCTATTTTCAGTAAATAATCTCTGCTTAAACTTCTTGAATCACCTACAGTAACTGTTCTGTACACTGTATAAATTATCATGATTTTAACAGCAAAAGACTGTAAAAATGCTACAAAAATCCATTAATTGGTTAAACAGTAAATTTCCGTACTATATATGGTAAATAAGTGTTATTACATTTAATGAAATTTTACAGTACAATACGTACAAAAAAATAAGTAATTGTATTGAAAACCATAAATTTAAGTCGATAAAACCTAAAATGTCGCTACCATATTTTTTTTTACAGTAAAGTTCTGGCAACCACAGGTGCAAGTATTTTACCATAAATGTCACCAATATATTTTTATTTTTTATTTTTTTTCAGTGTATAAACAGTGTACAATCATGAATTACGATAAAAACATTAAAGTCTGCATGGAGTAAAAGTTTGCTCTATTTTCTAAATGCGTATTATTGATCTTATTGTGAACAATCCATCCATGCATGTTTATTTTTTTAACAATCAAGAATGACCTTGTAGTTCTAAAAAAAAATAAAAAAAAATCTCTCAAACTCACCCCTTTATAACAAATGACTGCAAGCTTTCAATCAGATCAACTATTGTTGGACGAAGTCCCTGCCCTACATTTTTTTTTCAGATTTACATCATAATAATATGTAAGATTTGTCGCTACTTCCATTACCATCACTACTAAACATTTAAAACATTATACTAGTTTGTTTAATTCCCTAAACTTTAAATTTTTCCTTTCTATCTGGAGTGTTACAGGCTCTTGGTGCATAAAGAAGATCTGTAAAGTTGCAAAGACTAAAGTCTCAAATCCAAAGAGATATTCTTTATAAAAGTTTAAGACTTCTCCACGCCCTCCTAAAAACACCTCGTTTAAACACGCCCCACATGTCTACGTCATGATTAGGCATGGACCAGTATGAAATTTTGACAGTATGATAACCTTAAAGGGCTAGTTCACCGAAAAATGAAAATTATGTCATTAATGACTCTCATGTCGTTACAAACCCGTAAGACCTCCGTTCATCTTCAGAACACAGTTTAAGATATTTTAGATTTAGTCCGAGAGCTTTCTGACCCTCCATTAAAAATGTATGTACGGTATACTGTCCACGTCCAGAAAGGTAATAAAAACATTTTCAAAGTAGTCCATGTGACATCAGAGGGTCAGTTAGAATTTTTTGAAGCATCGAAAATACAACCTTTTCCAAAAATAAAAAAAATTATAACTTAACCCATGATTTCACACTCACCACGGTTTGTTGTGAGCGTGTTCACGACGCTGCTGACGTATGACGCTGCTGACATGTTTTCTGGTGCGCCCAATAATCACAGCAGTTGCACTCAGAATATATATATTTTTGGACACAATATATTTTGTTTCTGAGCAGCATACAGAA
This sequence comes from Cyprinus carpio, assembly GCF_018340385.1. NCBI lineage: Eukaryota > Metazoa > Chordata > Actinopteri > Cypriniformes > Cyprinidae > Cyprinus > Cyprinus carpio. The sequence continues at coordinate 15,172,332 of NC_056600.1, forward strand.
TATAAGAAACAGCAGAATTAGTTTATTTTTTCTTTGATTTGTTTCCTAAAAATAAAAAATATAAAGACTGACATCTTTATTTAACCTAAATCTGTAATTACAGTTATTTAATTTTAGTTATATAATTCATATACATATCATTTACATCATTTCATATCATATAGTTATATAATAATAATCATACACACAATTTGATTTAATAATAACCCAATTTGAAGCAAAAACAGAATGTTCTGAGTCTGACAAGCTTTGTGAAATTATACTACATGCCTGAACGAAACAAACAGCAGAAGCTCTGAATGAGATGCATATTCACTCTCTGACAGCAGGAGGTGCCTCTGGAACACCAGATACAGACCAGATGCAGCGTTTCCTTGGTTACTGCTGTAAACAAAGCTGTGCTATGCTGAAACACTGCTTTAATATGAACTATACAGAGATAAGATGAAAAGAAAATACCACGAAAAACTTTCCAGAAGACAGTCAGCTCCCCTCAAAAACACATTCATATAAACCCCCAAATCAATATTGAGGATTTTCTTCCAATAGTTTGTGCATCATAAACAGTGAGTGATCTGCCTGCTAGAGTATTTTTCTCTGTGCATCCATCTTCAGCATCTCTCTGGCCTGTGTTAACGGGCGTTAACAGACTTCATATTTTCACATAAATGACATTTTGGAAAATTATTGCATTGCAGTTTGTGCAAGTCCAGAACAGAGAGTTGCAATAAGGCAAAAAACAGCTGGTTGCCGATCGTGTAAAGGCCAAAGTATTCCGGCCATCCGTGCACCATCGGCATTACGTTCTTTTCGTCATCAAGAGTGCTTCGTGGACAGCGGCGCACCCCATGGTACGGGGTGTCGAGCTCATCCATCCGCGCTCATCTGCGGTTGAGTATACTTTTAAAAGCTGTGCGTGGGACGGAAAGAAACGCTGAATGTAAAGTGTACCTGGGCCTTAAGTTGCGCCATCCTACACACGTGACTGACCGCTCGCTCGCACCAACAGGAGGAGGAGGGGTCGGTGTTACTCACTGCACTCAGCCTACTCTTTCAGTCATCGAGGAGAAATGGAAAACAGCGCATACCGCAGGAATGGTATAATGGAAAATATTAGTGGTTTTGAAACCGTGACATTTTCAAATCGCGGTATACCTTGATACCGGTAATCGGCCCATGCCTAGTCACGATGTGGGAAGATTTGCACAACACCACCCAAATGTTCACACAAAAAAATAACTCTTAACCCCGGCACCATGTTGTGTAGAGGCTGTTTCATTGTGGAGACGCTGTGTGTGTTTTAAAAGGGAAAAAAAAAATTTGAATTCGTTTGGCCTTCCAAAAGAGAACACAACTAGAAATCAGTGGTTAAGTTGTATTTACAATACTGTTCCAGAACAATTCAAACCAAATATTTAGAGAAGACTACAATGCTGGCTGTTCTGACGCACAGTCTGTAAGTATGTTTACATATGTAAAGTATTTGCCACTGATGACTCAAACGTGAGTTTTGAGCAGTGTAGAGTAGCAGTTAACAAATTCCAGTCCTCGCACCCCCTGCTCTGCACATTTTGTATGTTCTTCTTATCGCTTCAGATGTTTGTTCTATTCGAATGTAAGTGCCCAGCGAAGTGGATATTCCGCCATGATTCCAGTTCAAAGCGAACATATATGTTGCATTCAAAACGCACATAATTCATCCAAAGTGCATTGAACTTTAATATACGTAAATTTAAATTGTATTTATTTACAGAGCTATATGATGTCACACTTGTCCGTGTGTGAAGACGTTGTGCAGCGCAAATCCACTTGAAAGAATATTCTGAAGTGAAGTAAATATCAACAGATCTCCTCTGCTCAGGGAGTAGGGAGCAATAAAGACTGTGTAGGGACCATGTCAATGGGAACACAGTTCATGCACGGAGCTCACTTCTAACGAGCTGATTATCTGAATCAGGTGTTAACAAAGAGAGACATGCAAAATATGCAGAGCTGGGGGGCGTGAGGACTGGTATTGAGAACCACTGGTATAGAGTAGCACTTGTTGTTTGTCGTTTCTCCTATCACAAATGCAGACATGGTTTTATGTTAACGCGGTGCGATGCAACGCGAAAAAACACAGTATAAGTCATTTTAATCCGTAATTATGTCCCCACTGGATACAACAAATGCCTCTTTGTAATGGGTTTTATTGTTTTTGTCTTGTCGCGCTGTTGTTCTGACCAGGACATGCATCAGAGCACTGTATGTTAAGGGGCGTAACATTTCCGTCACACGCTTGAGGCATTCGGCCACTCACAACGCACTGTATAGCTGGCCAATCAGCGTACACCTTGCTTTTCAGACCGATGAGCTTTGTAAAAATCGTGGCGTTTCAGAAAGGCGGGGCATAAAAAAAAAACAATAATTTAAATAAAAACCAAAAAAACACATTTCATTACACCAAATACACAAAATAATGTTCTTTTTAGCAACATCATACGACCCCTAATAATAAGCGATAAAAGAGAAAATGAGACCACTATGATAATACTTATAGTGGTCGATAAAATAAGTGATAAAAGAGAAAATGAGACCACATGTGAGAGAAAGAGTTGTGAAAGAGTTAAGAGGGTTCTTTTTCTCCTCTAAAATGTGGGGTGGAAGTGTGAGTATGGTTGTGTATGTAGGCCAGTCCTGATGCGTTTGCTCTGAGTGAATATCAGATCAGTTCCCTGCAGACTGCTGTCTCTTTTAAACTCTCAGTCGTACGGCGCACTGCCTCGCTCAAGATATTAACCAGCACCATGAATGATAGCGAGAAAGAGAACAAAATGTTGGCCCACAGTTGATTTTCTGCTTTCGTCCTGTGTTGCTTTGTGGGGCGTTGAGTCAAATCCAAAAAGCAATAGCGCAAAGATTACAGGCCTGAGGTGGAGAGAACAACTGTCAGAAGGTTTAGCGACAAGAGCTTGGGACATGACGGTTGGGTCTTTTGCATGGATGTTTCAGTATTTCCCATCTCTTTCATACCCCATCTCTCTCTCTCCTCTGTCTGTCTTTAGATGTCACTCCTACTAGCAGCCTAGTTTGGGTAGTGCTGAATTCTCAGTGTAGGTTGCATGTTTAATTCATCAGTTTGAGCTCCGCTCAGCTGTGAGAGTAAGGTATTATGGGTCTGACCGGTTCTCAGCAAGCACGCACTTGGCGATAGTAGCACATTTATCACATGGCCTTGACCTGATCTAACTCACCCAGGTGTCCTCATATGCACCAAATTACAGTTATTCCCATCTCATGGGTCTCCTCGCAGTTTCATAATGGCAAGTGTGAGCTGAGTTTCGCTCTGGTGCATCAAGTATGAAATCAGTTACGATAATTCCAGCACAGGCTCATGACCATTCTATTTTAAGTTTTGGCAAATTGGTGGCTATTATGAATTTGCTCTTTCTTATTTGTACATTTTAGTACGTCCAGCTCATGCCCCAGCTCATTTGGATGTGGAGTTAGGGATGCAGATTAAATGTCTATTTTTTGATGATTTTTTGATGATTAAAAAATCGTGCGTTACGTAGATCACTGACAAGCTACGCAATATATCGTTCATTATCGAAGGCGATTCATCTGCGAAAATGAACGCGATATTGCGTACCTTGTCAGTGATCTATGGCTCTGTCTATTAAATGCCGCTCCATTTGAAAGCAGGTGATGGCGATTTAGCTGTAATCATGGAACCAGATTTACTGACTAGATGCGCATGATCATATCATTAGATATATTGCCCAGCCCTACAAATCGCACCGTTACAGATTTGTACTAAATCACAGCTTCATAATTCATTAGGAAAACTTATATAGTATTAATAACATTAGAAAAATTGTAAGACTCGCAAAATTATACTCAAATTAATATTCATTTTAACACCTAACAATACACCTAACAATATATTTAATCAGAGTTGTAAATAAAAATTTGTTTTACTTCAAAAGTTTTTTTTACTTCAAAATTAAATTTTTCATTGTACAATTTACTTGCAGATCCTTTATAATAGTTTGTTAAATTTACTGGCAATTTATGAGTGAAATTGGTTGTACATTCACATCATTTATTAATTATTATTATTATTATTGTTTTGTACAGTATACTCAGGTGTTGGGTTTAGTGTGGTGCACCTTTATGGTTACATTTACCCACAAATCGTTTTTAATTTTCATTCAAGTCAAATCCTTCTTGTTACTTTTACTTCTTTTTAAAAAAATGTCTAACTTTCTCCTTTGACCATTCAGAAATTATCATATCATACAAAATTTATACTTAATCACCATCTAGTACAATATTTATGAATTCTCACAGGTTTTAAATTTTGGGTGCATGTTTTAAAGTAGTAATAAACCTTTATATTGGTCAGGCAAATTAATTAATTCATACTTGCACAACTGTATCTGCAGTAACTAAGCATTAAAAGTGTTGCCTTAACAATGAAAGGCAAACCTAGCCTTACTCAATTTAATTGTAAATATTTTAAAATGACTAGTCCTATATATTGACTACATTGTGTAAAGTAAGTGTGTGTTTCATTTGAGAAGTTTAAGCACATCTCATTTGCTGTTTTCTGCATTTTGTGTATATGTCATGCATCAGCAACAACCGTGGAACATATATCAGTTGACTAGTTGACAACACCCTTCCTGTGTTGCAAATCATAATTTTCTAATTGTCTTACTGTATATCAAGAAATTGCTGTTGACTCAAGACCTTGGAACACATTTTCAATAATCAGACCACCCGATTAACATAATTAATGATGCATACACTTGAATTTTAATTACACATTGGTAGTGTATTGTTTTCTTGTTTGGGGATATTGGATGAGGGAGTGATGGATGTATGTATTTGTAGGGAGAATGGAGTGGGTTTCCCTCCCAAGATGGCAGGGGCATATTACATAGAGTGATTTATGTACCACATCAGTCATGCCAGCATCACACATGGTCTGAAACGACTGCTGCTCTCGTGTCTCCATCAAAATTCACTCAACCCAACCCTGCCTATAATATGACAGAAAAACAGGCCCCAGCTCGATTCGGTGACAAATCTGAAACACATTCAGAGGTTTACAACTTTTAAAGTTATAATAATTTGAGATGTTTAACATAACTGAAATTAAATATGTGCAGGTGCATACTTAGTTTTTTTTATTATTACAAATCACACAATTTCACATTGAATAAATTAGAGCAAAAATGCCTTTTTAGTTGGGATCTTTCACCTTTGTCAATTCAGAAAACTCCTGAACATTTCAGGAAAAATTCACTCTACAGATGTGTTAATGCAACACAAATGGCCAGTTTTATTGCATACAGCATCATTTCTAAATGCCGGCTCTCTTTGCATTCCTGAAACAAACATTTGTTCGAGTGACTCAAGGTTTGTCTGCCCTCTACCTGCTGTCTGTCTCTCCCTGCCTGTCCTCTACCAGCTGCCTGTCCCTTTCTCTCCCTGTCTGTTCCATACCCACTGTCTGTCTCTCTCTTTGTCCATCTCTGTCTTGACAGCATGTTGAGTTTCTCCTCTAGGCTCATTTCATTTAGACTAACGTCAAATCTCTCATTCACCCTCTCTTTCTCACACACACTCACTCTCTCTGACACTCACAAACTCCCTCACGCACTTTCTCACAGTCACACACGCGGACACTTATGCAGGAGATGAGTAGATAGGTGTTGAAATATTGGCGCCATCTAGCAGTTGTGCCCCAGCAAGTCGTCATCACCATGGCAACTGAGAGAATTCAAATCTGTTGAAAGCCTAAAAACCAAACCTTTGCAAGAAATGGTGGATGTGCTTCTCCTAAAACCATATTTAAAAACAGTAGATGACATAGATGAGTCAATAAATGAGTTTGTCTCATACCGAATGTAGTCTGAAGCTTTTGCCATGACTGACGGACAGGATGCCCAGCAAGGGCGTCAAACTTGCCCTTGCCCTTCACACATGTTCCTGTCCTCCCTCAGGTGAAACCGTGCAGATAAAAGCTGCTCAAAAAATAAATAAATAATATGACTGTGTAGCCCTCCAGTTACATAAATGACAAATGTAATGGCTGGCATGACAGCAAAATTAACTGTAATGTTTATATATTAAATAAATCTTAAATACTTATATAATGGGAGACATTTAAGATATAGATACTTTCATTTTATTTATTTATTTTTGCCACTTGTACCTTTCAGTCCAGCATGTAAATGACCTCCGTTATGATCGGCCTCTTTGCATTTGAAATGAGTTACAGTTACTGAGTTGTGGGTTTGCTGTCGGCTCTGATATAGTTTCTGCTGTCTCATCCTTCAGTAACAATTTCTTTGCAAAGCTGCGTTACATTGTGATCAATAAAATGAATGTATTTCACAAACAGTTAAGACCAGAATAAAACAATCAGGAACTCCTGATAAAAAAATAAATGTCACTTGTTTCTAATGCTGGGATCTTTCAGAATGATATGCAGAGACGCAGGTGCAACTTTTATTTCAGGAGATCAAGGAAAATTTGGTCTTTCATGATATGACCTTTAAGGCAGCGGTAGCTTTGGTCAGGGATGAAGCCTTTTCTGACTTTACGGACACTTTGGCGAGTTTGATTTACCTGATATACTGATATATGTGTGTGTGTGTTGTTTACCATTTTCATCATTATAAAGATTTTGGGCTTTTGGTGACAAAGAAATTTTCGAATGAGAAATTTGTGTTGCGTTCAAGTCATGTTGGTTTGACTGTGAAAGGGTAAATGCACTTCTTACTATTGCCTTGTGATATGCATGCATTTTGTATTGTTTGATATTCTTCTCGCTATTCATTCCTCATGAAACAGGTTATGGAATCATGTGCTTTGAGAAGGTGTTCTGTTGTTGGTGCTTTGATTAGAGCCAAATCTGTGCTTTCATTCTTTGTGTAATCAGACAATCAGTTTTAACTGATTCCCTGTGAACCCTAAGTGCACTTAACATATAACACCAAATATTTTTTCTTGATGTAACAAATTAATTTAAAGTTAGAACAGCTTAGAATATGATAGTGTTTCGTTATGTTCATGCTTTGTTCGGCTGATACATGAGGGATGTGACCATAGTCCTCAAAACCTGAAACCAAGGGGGACAGCAAGAATAATTGTTATACCTTTTGGTTTTTACTCATTTTGTTAGAAAATGTTCAGCCTAAAGCACTGATATTTCATCTCAGATGTCTTTTACATGTTAGCAGTCATTACCCATGTAAATTAAATTTAGAACATAGAGCTAATCGAGTCAGATACAATTAAACTAGAAGTTCATGAAGCCTGATGTTACATTCATTATGTGTAAATTTAAATTTTAAACCCTAAAGATCTACTAATTAAATGCATAATGGAATTAGTGAAGTCGTCGTTCACACTTACTCTACCATTCAAAAGTTTAAAGGCTGCATTAAAAAATGACTGCTTTTATTCAACAAGTGAGAGCAAAAACATTTATAATGTTGCAAAAGGTTTTTATTTAAAAAAAATGCTGTTTTTAAACTTTATATTCATCAAAAAAATTATGACGTTGCCACAAAGTTATTAAGCAGTACAACTGTTTTTAACTGTGATTCATAATAAGAAATGTTTATTCAGCACCAAATCAGCATATTATTTAGATTTCTGAAGGATCATGTGACACTGAAGACTGGACTAAATTCAGCTTTGCATCACAGGAATAAATTACATTTTCAAATATATATTACTTATTTTAAATAGCTGAAATGAGAAGTTACAGTACTGTATATTTTATTGTGTAATAGAAAACAATACAAAAACATGAATGTTTTATTCTCCATCCCAAGTTCACATGACCAAAACAGATGAATACAGTGTTTTTAAACCTTATTTGATTAAGAATTGAGTTCTTGTGTAATTGGATTAGACTGTAGATTTCCTGTTCGACAGGAAGACAGAAACTCATGATCATCTTTCTCTCTCTCTTTCATTTCTCCCAGCCAGTTTAATGCTTTTCCAGGGTCTTATTTCACAATCAATACTAAACCAGTTAATTAGCTAACAGTTCATCATTCAGGACTAAACCCGTTGGGCTTTTCCCACCTCAGCCAATTGTTTGACCTGCACGGGAATGAAAATGTACTCAAAAACAGGCTCAGTGGTCAGTAGTAACACTGACACTGTGTTTACACAGGCATTAGAGGATCAAAATCCTTCAGCCATGTTTCTGCAATCAAGTCTCTCGTGACAACTTATGATGATGGATCGTTTGGGTCCGGGCCCAACTCTGTTCTGGCACAAGCATCACAACTCCCCTCACTTTTCCCTGAACCGCATTCACTAGCCAAACGTCTGTCTATAGCTTTAAACGAGTGTGTATGCACGTGTATTTTGTTTCAGCGCTGTTCAAAGTCCTGCTTTTACGAGCGTTTAGCACACAGCTGAGGCACAAGAACGGTGTCAGCTGCAGCACAGCCCCGGCTAGCATGCTAACCGCTAACGCTGTGTCGTCTTACTGTACCTCTGCAGCCATCTGCTTCTCATCAGTGCTAATCACCCAAGACTCCCATAATTCCCTGTGACGGCACATAACGGCACACGAACACAGGCTGCCGGTGGAAATAATAATAATAATAACACCGGCCATGATGCTTAGCAGCCCAGGAAAGACCCGTTCAGGCTTCCTCTGCTTTTCTGTTTCTTCCTCAGTTCACACAATCACTCTCCGCTCTCTCGACCTTCAGACAAATGAATGAAACCGAGGAGAAAACAGGCATGTCATGACTCTGTTATCAGCGTCCTTGGCCGATTAATCATGATGCTTGAAAAGAGCCCTACAAGTGCACGGCGAGGCAATAAATCTACATGTGGTGAGTGAGATGGTGACTCGGGCCTTGATTAGAGGGTGCCTCTGTTTGCCAGACGTGGGACGTCGACATTCTTTGGGTCAAAACCGTTCCGGCATGGAATGACTAAGAGTGCTGATATAACACATTTGAGACCTGAGTTTTGAGATGAAAAGAGCAAAAAAAGAGGCACAGCGGTGCACTTGTAAAGGCCACATCTTCTTTTATACATCTTCCTCCATGCATTCTTGCTCTGATTCATCCTAGATCCATATGATGACCGATTCTTTGTGCACCATCCTAAAGCTGCTGACTGGACACCACTGTGTTCTCCGCAGTGCCGGCACAGATGGACTCTATATAAACAGTTTACTCGCTCTGGCACTCTCTGACAAAAGCAGACACACACCTGCTGTTTCCAGCCACATCAGCATAGCACAATGCAGCTCTGCTCCAAGGCATTAGGCCCCGGGGACTCAAACCCAGAGCCTTCTGAATATTAGCCCTACAAGCATTTGGCTAATCTGTATACTGAATTTGCCCTTGGGACCTAAAGAGATAGTTCATTCAAAAGTGAAAATTCTGTCATCATTTATTAATCCTCATGTTGTTCCAAACTGGTTTTTCATTCTTTTATCTGTGGAACACTAAAGAAGAGATTTTGATCTCAGTGGTATTGTGTGGACAAGAAACATTCTTCAAAATATTTTCTTTTTGAAACTACGTCAGTCCCACATGGACGTTCTATTATATTTCATATTTGAAATGGTCATTTTTAACCTTGAGTTAATGTCATCTAGAGTTAGTTGGGAATTAAGTGGAGGTAGTTAGATTTCAGTATTATATTTGACCACTCTGTGATGGTGTTCTTCTTTACATAAGGGTGAATAACGTTGATTGGACAAGTACAGCAGATTTTATTAATCGCTTGTCCATCCGTGGAAATATCACCATATAAATCTGTTCTGGTTGTCTTCTGAAACATACTCTGAAAAAACAAGAAACTTCAAAAATATCAAAGACAAAAATAGAAGGAAAACAAAGATGAGTGTTTGCTGTCACTGTTCAACATTTTAACTGTCGCCTTCAGACACTGAAACTAAACAGAGCATGAATGTTTCTGTACAAAGCACATGAATATTTAATGAGATGAGAGGCGGTTTACTATTGGTTGTCTTTTGCTAAACACCTTGTCATTACTCATCTTTTGCTAAACAACTCTTGCGCAACAGTTTTACACTATATAACTTGCACAAAAGCATAACCCAGAGTAAAAAATGCCTCAACACAGGGTAAAAAAACAAAAACAAAACAAAAAATATATATATATATGTGTTAATTATAAATGATAATTTATATACATTTTATACAACGAAAGTCAATGGTGTCCTGTGTTGTTTTTGATCGAAAACAGCTAAAGCACTCTTCAGTAAATCTTCTTTTGTGTTCCACAGAAGAAAGTAAGTCATACAGTGAGTAAATGATGACAGAATTTTCATTTTTGGGTTCACTATAAGTGACCTGACCCAGTCAATCTATCAGTCTTTAAAATTCTATCGCACCGGCTCAGGTACTGCAAAACTAAAACCATGTGGATAAAATATTAACTGCATTAAGATTCAGGAATCTTTCATTTTCTGGTATTGCATTTTTGCCATTTTTTTTTTCTTACTTTGACACAAATTATTCAAGTAATGTCCTCTGGTGGTATATTAGACAGCTGAGAACCATGTCCTCTGCAAGAGGACAGATATTAAGTCAGCAGCAGTGACTCTTTCATTCCTGTTCTCCAGAAGATAGAATTAAAATTTCAGCCATTGGCAGCAAGTTATGTGTCCTGTCTAAACCATGTAGCACTACTTCAGCAATAACAGAATTTTCAGATGCAGACATTTTCCTCTCGTAGTGTCCAAAGATTGCATGAAAAGCCTGACTGCTGAGGTCAAAGATCTGTTTTCTCTTGGTCTGTTGACGCAAAGAAAGGGTCAGTTTTATGCATTGCAATTCAGGGTCTTTATTGTACTTTTAAAATGTTACAGTCCATGGTAAAACAAATAGATTTCTTTCTCATAAAAATTGATCTGTGCAAGAAATGACAAAGTGCCAAATAACACTGTGTTCTGTCAGCATCTTGAAAAGCATTCATGAATCTTTGCTGAATTTTGCTTTATGACACCAGTATAATTCACTGTCCGAAATGTGTGTGCTTAAGAATAAAGAGGTTTATCAAGTAAAATGTTCTTTCCAGTATTCTGTATTGAATGGACCCCTTGAAATCAAATGGATTAATACTACTTTCTTTCCCGTGCTAATGCGTTGCCTATTGAAAAAGGAAGTTATGAAAAGACATTTATGTCATAGACCAGTCCTACTGAAACCTTGATTTGCTAATTGGTATCGCTGGGAGGAGCTAGGGACATTTTATAATAATAATAATTTAAAAAATGCTGTATATTAGAGCATAAATATACGCTTTAAACAGTTTATTTTGTCAATGATTGGTACTCGTATAGTCTTAAAGCTACAGACACAGACTAAATGCCACAAAATTCGTATGTATCTTTTAATTTCATAAATGCTTCTTGAGCATTTCAGTGAGAAGAAGATTTGAAGCATCTGAAACCTGGCTAATCATGTAATGTAGTTCTCCGTGTTTATTCTTGGTGGATTTGATCTTATTGTGTTTCTGTTTATGCAGCTGCACACATACAGACACATGTGCATGACCCTTATCTGATTATAGATGCATGGGCTCTGGGTAGTGGTGGTAATTGGCGTGTGGCCATAATTGCATGTATGTTGAACCTGTTGTTAGTAGGCAGGTGATTAATTGATTAATTATTTGAATGCATTTTGAGTGGAAATACATTATCCCAGAGCACAATTTGCAGTGTTGTAATTAGATGCAGAAGAAATGTGCCTGCTAATGAAATGCCTGAATCTCCTCAAGGTGTCCTTCAGGTTCAGTGGAAGGTTGGCCCAGGAGGAAATGTAGGCGTGTTTTATGCCTGATGAAGTTTGGTTCTTCTGCTGAATCCAGGATTCCTGTTGGATTTGGTGGGGATGTAATTCTTCTCAGAAAATGAATAGGGTGCAGGTTTCCAGAAAGTAAAACCTCCTTTTCCTTTTTTCGCAAACACATTGTCTCTCTTTGTACTCGGTGTGTTGTTTAAATGGTTTTGGATGCAGTGTCTGTCATTTTGGAAACCACAAATTAGATGCTTACATCGCTGAAAAGACAAATGTGAGATATGGAAAGAAAGAAAGCATTTGGACTACTTCCACGGCTGTCAACGGTTTAACAGAGATGGAGAACTCTCCAAGACCTGATTGATTTCTATGAACAAAGCTGTTAAAAGGGGCATTCTTTGTATGCGATGCCCTTTGGACCTCATGATGTGTTGAAAAAAAGTTGCTTGGATCAGATTTTGGATCAGGAGAAGGTTTTGTCTATTGCAGTTGCAGCTGAGTTCTGTATTTTATCTGCTAATATGTTTGAAATGAATGAAAATAGATTGAGGTTGTGCTAAAATGACTTTAAAATGTTACATATAACCAATTTTACAGCTTGAAATAAACTTTACTTATATGTATAGCAGTTAATTTAAAGGCTAAATTAGCTAAATCTGTAGTTTAGGAGCCACTATTGAACATTTATTAAATACCTGTTTGATTTAAGACTGAATTGTTTTCTCATGAAAGTTTTGTCTCAGATGGTTGGAGCATAAGATAGGAGAAGCTGGATATAATAAAAAAAAAAACCCCATACAATCTCAAATCAAACGTTCAAATCAAGTGAGACTTGTTTAATTTCCCCTAAAATGTGTCACATCTAGAAATTGATGTCATAGCTGATTAATTTAGTTATTTTTGGGTTCATTTGTTGAAGCCGTCAGTAGTACATTTACAGAGTGCAAAGCAATACTGGGGACAGGTGGAAAACCGAGGAAAATAAATAAGATTTATTTACACCACATACAATTAATGACCTGGTTAGAAAAACAGGATTTAAGGCAGTGTCTGCACAGCATTATCTCACCCTAAAGCGTGTATTTTATTTTATTTTATTCTTCAAAACCTCTTCTTGATGTGAATAGTGTTTTAAGATAAACTATTCAGTTGACGTAATCAGTTTTGGGATTTTAGAGATCCAGTGTTGAGAAAGTTTAGAGATCCTATTCAGTCTGCTCTAGTTTGTAACCTTTTTCTCTTCTTTTTGGAGTTGTAGTGGATCATTGCTGCCGTCATATTTGAGCCTAAATAGCAAGGCATGTCGTAAATGTCTGGTTGGCTCGTTCTCCTCTAAATCAGAACCAGAATTCTGTCCAGAACGGATGAATAACTCACCCCATTGTATTTGAGCCATATTGGATGTCTCTGCTCTGATGAGGGATCCAGTTGCACATTCCAACAGGACACAAACCTCAGTTTAACACCTCTGATTAATAAAGTTGGCCGTTTGATCACTGGGGAACAGGAAGTGGTTGAGCACTGGGGCTGGGCCGCAGCCAGAAGTAATGTATCGGGATTTGTATTCATTACAGATACACTGTGGGCTCTCCTGTCTCGGTGCCAGCATAAGAGAGATGGAGGACCGGCCTGGTTCAGACTCACTATAAGCACAGGGAGCAAGAGGGAGCACACTACAGGAATATGAATAAGAGAGAGAGAGGTGCAGATTCATTTTCCTATTGTCAGCTTCAGCTTTCACTCATCCTGCTCAACTTTTTGAGGTGCCAAGCAGCTTTGTGGGTGTATTCTCATGTTAAACCTCTCTGCTTTCTCTCAGAAGTGTACTGCTTCATTTTAAGCGTTACCTTTTATCCCTAAATCTCAGCAGTGGTCTTGTAAAATGTGATATGAGACATGTAGGTTCTGACCTCAGAGTGGTTGATGTCTCAGGCAGATGGTGCTGAGGGTCTTTGGGCCCCCTTACCTGCTAGGAACACACTGGTCCTGGTTGTAAAATCATTCTAATGATGTAAATGTCTTTCCCAGCATACCCTTGGCTTGTCCTGAATATTCAACAGTTGCAATTCATTTTCACTTTTTTAAAGTCAACATTAAATCAGTTTTACTCTTTACTCCGTTTTCTTTCTTAGTAAAACCATGTCTTATTGTTCATGATTCATAAAAAAATCCCCTATATTATATTATATTATATTATATTATATTTAAGATGACTTAAAAATGAAATAAATAGACTAATAAGCCACTGTCAACGGCAATATGAATGCAATGCAAACAATTTTTTCAATTCATCTAATATCAGCAATTAGGTGTACATCACATTTGCTGCTGAAATTAAAATATGTTATGCATTATGAATTCATACAGCTAATTTGATTGGACAAGTGTTCCATGTGGTTTGTTCATATGCTTCACAGCAGCATGTGTGAAGCAGCAATGGCATCAAACACACAGGATTCTGGGCTCTATAGCCTGACCTAAGTTTGCTTTGCTTTTCCAGTAATTGTACCCTTAAGCAGCCCTTAGGCTTTCATCTAATGTTCTAGCTCAGAGAAATGAGGTAAGACTCTTCAGGGTCAAGATAGAAGTCATTTCAGGCCTGGCAGAGATGAAAAATGATCAAGCTCACACTCATTTTTTTTTTCTGTTGTGCTTTCCTTTCAATGTTGCTTTTGACTCTGTGCCTGTCTGCGGTTTGTGTGCGAAACAGATGTCAATGATGGCGTCTCTGTGAGTCTGGCAGTCAGTTTTTATTTTATAGATGAACCTTTCTCTAAGTAGCTTTTCAAAGAACCATCTGACCCTTTCTGTGAAATAAATCCTGGAAGACCCATTTCCGAGGGTTATATCAGAGGAACGTTGGCCCATAGTTTCCCCACAAAGGCTTGAATCACCCTTTTTATGATCAGAAATGACTAGGAGTTTTTTTTCCACAACCTCATTTCTCTCATTTTCATTTGACCTTTTACATTTCCCGTCTAACACACACACACACACACACACACACATACGAGGTGTGCAGAAGGGTCAATGCAGTCCCAAACCTTCCTCTTCGTCTTCTTGGACCCCAAAATAACTTGGCTGTTCTAATTAACGTAATTAATTTCACTTATAGCAGTTAATTATTTCAGATTGGGTGAGGAACAGAGCGCTTGAATAAAGCAAGAAAACGAGAGAGGGAAAGAGAGAAGGTGGTGGTCTCAGGAGTCTGTCTAATCTTGGTTTAGGGCAGTGGAGGAAGATTAGAGCTACTCATGCACTCCTGAAGAAAAGACATGAACCCAATTACATCTTCGGTCTTTTTTTCTGCTTCTCTCCCTATTTTAGCCCTCCAGAGTGCTGCCGTGAGTGCCTGTGTGTGATGATGACTGTTAAACTGGCTAATAACATCTCAGAACTGAAAAGAGTTTAGGTCAGCTCAACCCAGTTCTTGTTACAGTCCTGTTTCAGGTGGCCAAATATGCACACTTCCCTTCTACACAGTTTGCAAGCAGCAGTGCGTGTGAGCAGGATGTTGAATATTTAGTATGATAATGATATTGTAAGCAAACTATGGGATACCAGTATGCCTCAGAAGTACAAACAGTGGATACTTTATATCCCATGAGACCAGAGGTGCTGGGGAACCATCACATTTGAAAAGTTGGCAGAGAACTCTGAGCTGGGAAGTTCTTGTCAAGTATAAAGTGCCGTTCACGGCAATATATATATTACAACTATATATGCTAGACTATATATCTTATGTAACAAGAAAAAAAGCAAAAATAAATAAAATAAAATAAATAAATAAAAGCAAATTTTCTGGATGTAGGCATCAAAACAACTGTATTGTACTGTACTGTATGCAACCTACTGTACTGCAACGCATCAAAGCAGTCAATACGACACAGTCAAGAATAACTTAAAGAGGTTACCATTGTTTAGTAAACTGTGGAGCTTTGACTCTTGCTGCTGACTTGGCGAAGCTTCCAATTTGTCAGTTGATGGCCTTTCATTTTTAACCAGAAATGAGCAGTCTAACCCATCTTTACCAAAAGTGAGACACTTTCATTTTAACCATTTCCATCAAAATTTAAAAACTGTCCGTTTTGAATCGTTGTTACCAATGGAGAGACACGGCGAGGAAAAATAAACATTCAGTTGTGGGACTATATTCTGTCATAAGTCGCATACCATTCATTCCTGAACTTTCTACCATATGTTACTGGAAATAACATTAAATTACTGGTTGTTATGTTCCGATCTCAATAAAGTTTACACACACTTTTGGTCTGTGAATTAGATCTAGCTCGGGTCGCACGCTGTCGAGGTTTGGCCAGGATCAGTTCCATAATTAAATCACTGAGGCTGCTTTCACATTTATTTTATGTTCAGTGCCAATCACTACTATTTTAAGAGTGAATCCTGTATAAATATGCGAATGTCATTCCTGAAACTTTGCAGGGTGTATGTGTCTGAAAAATGAAAGTTTCATACAAATTCTGAATGAATTATACCCTAGAAAGTGCGCAAAACACACTCCCTTTGTCACTTAAAAGCGTCACTAATCTTCGTTCATCGCGATCTCACAAAGTTCCATTATAATCAATGAAGCTCTCTAAACTGCACAATGAATCTCTTATTTACATCGCGTCTGCACTTAGTCTTGAGATGATTCACGAGCGGCGCTCGCCACTTTCAGCAATGAGTGAATTCTGACAAAACGTTTCTGATTGGCCATTGCGTTCAAGAAATCAACAGTTATGTCTGTGATTGGCTACAATGCTCAACGCTGCAAAAACACGGTGAGGGTATTTAGCGCTTGGATAAGCGCTCCAATTGCAGCAGGGCCGACATCAGGGATTCCAACTGCCCCACCTAATGTCGCCCATGGTTATATTTATTGATATAATTAGTTTTTTTTGGTGTGAACATGTCTTGCAAGGATAGTTCACCCAAAAATGAAAATTCTATCATTAATTACTTGTTCCAAACCCGTAAGACCTTCGTTCATCTTCATAACACAAATTAAGATATTTTTGATGAAATCCGAGAGCTTTCTGACCCTGCATAGACAGCAATGCAACCCACACGTTCAAGGTCCAGAAAGGTAGTAAGGACATCATTTAAATAGTCCATGTGACTTAGTGGTTCAGCCAGCTACAAGAATAATTTTTGTGCACAAAGAAAACAAAAATAAGGACTTTGTTCAACAATTTCTTCTCTTCCGTGTCAGACTTTGACAAGTTGAGTAATTAATGACACAATTTTCCTTTTGGGTGAACTATCCCTTTAAATAGCATTTGTTCATCAGCACTCAAGTACAGCACTTACCTGCATACCTACAGTAAGTCAAGAAGTTCTTCATGAAAGACATTCTTGCCTTTACTTAAAAGTATGAGTAAATTCATGTACTTTTCAGGAATTCGGAAGCTGTGTTCTTAATATTCATAAAGTCAGTGTTTGAGATTGACAACTGTTTTACAAACAAGTGTGACTCTCAAATTTGTCCTCTTCATACTACAGTAGACAATAGCAGATTGAATAATGTCTGTTAGAGCAGGTAACCAAAGTCAGTTCTCTTGTGTAACTTGCAAGTGATGCCTGTAACCTTCCGGTTGGTAAGTCGGATGCCATGTGATGTATTAGCCATTTCTGTGTCCAAACGCTCCTTCAGATCACACAAGAAAAAACAATGGTGGAACCTTGGAACATTTTCACAATCACTTCCTTCTGTTCCATTGAGAGTCAAAACCAAGGGTTCTTAACTTTGGCCCTCAAGGTCCACTTTCCTGCAAAGTTTAGCTCCAACCTTGTTTAAACTCACCTGCCTGTAACTTTCAAGTAATCCTGAAGACCTAAATCAAAACTCTCATTCCGAATGCTTTGTTTTCTCATTTCTAAACTCTGCTTCCGAATGCTTTGTTTTCTCATTTGTTTAAGAATTATGACTATTATTATTACCCTATCAACTGCATCTTTTTCCTCTTCTCTTTCTTATTGCAAGGAAAGTAGCTGAATGACAATTGACTCTGGACTCCAGAACAGTAATATTTGAAAGTTGATAGTGACTTTAAATGTATGTGCTGTTTAGTATTGATTCTTTAAGGGTTTGATTGTTATACTAAACTGCATTTAAGGGGTTTTGTGATTTTGAACATAATCGCAGTTTCACCTGGAACTTTCAAGGGCAACAACAGGCATGTGAATTTCCCCAATCAAAACTTTGAAAATGTAGTTAAAAACTCACAGATACTGCCACCTTCACAGATCACCTCTTGCCCTTCTGAATAAAGAGGAGAAGAGGGGAAGATGTTTAGAAAAAGTCAGGAAGAGGCAGGGTGCATGAGTTGGATGGAACGGATAAAGAGGAGAAAGATGGAGTGATATTGGCAATGGAGGAAGGAGAGAAGAGAGAGAGAGCAAAAGAGATGGTCTGATGAGTTATATATTATTCAGTAAGTTATACATTATTAAAGAGAGTTCATATTTAGCTGTTACACACACAGGCATAAATTAAGAGAAAAGGGGCGAAAGCACAGACAGAACGAAAGAGATGAAGATGAGATAAAGCACACTCAGATTGTGTGCTTGTGAGGGTTTAGGAGAGAAATGCGGCTGTACGGATCAGCATTAATGCTCTGAGTTAAACGCAGCGTTAATCTGGACCAGCGGGGTTTGTGCTGCGAGGCTCTTTTGGTGACGGAGATTACCGAATCCCTCCGCGTACTCTGGGCCAAATTCCAGTTCAGAATTCCAGGACTCTCATTCATGTCTTGACTTTCTTTCTAGAAGCATCGATTTACATGAAAACCAGCTGCACTTTGGTTGGATTTAAACAGGCCAGACTGCATCACGACGGAACATTTTACTCAGCGTATGTGTCCAATATATATGAGATTTGCGGTTTGAGTTGGAATCAAGTTCAGTTCAGGATCAAGTGCCAATTTTCCAGGTTCCATTCCAGTTTTTGGGTCTTTTTTTTTTTATTGTGAAGGCAGTAGTTCATATAAAGTCCTGTTAAGCCATGGGGCATCAAATAAACAAAAATGATTAAGTATAGAGTCTAAAATTAACACTTGCCAACGGCCAAATGCGAGTAAAAATTAGCTTTGGATAGTAAACGCAGAGTTCCTGGACAGTTGGCTGGCAACTATTTGAAAAACTATAAATGAATAAATGATTTAAACTGTAAAAACAATAGTCTGATGACCATAAGTCAATTCAAACAGTTTTGAAATTTTACTGCAATTTTATGGAATGTTTTTAAAAACTACTTCTTGTGAACGCAATTGTGTTAGTCAGTTATGAGAGGTGATTACCAAGTAATTTTGATGATTATTTGAAAAATTATTAAAATAACATCTGACATGGTGTGTGATGAGATCGGTATGCTAGTTAGTGCAGTTGAGGCAAAGTCACATGACTTTTTTGATGCACAATGAGGAATTTATTCGAGAAATGTTTCTCTGTTATTGGATAAAAAATTTATCCGATTCAGTTTTAGAATGTATGGACTACTTGGCATTTCCATACAGTGTTTTTTTTTAAGCAATATCCCAAAATTTGCATAAAAATAAGTGGAAGGGTCAGCACCGATATCCTCGTGGGCAGCGCGCTGACATATAGCGCCTTTGCGCTATGGGCGTCCCGAGTTCGAATCACGGCTCGAGGACCTTTCCCGATCCCGCCCCCTCCCTCTTTCTCACTTCACTTCATGTTATCTCTACACTGTCCGCTCATAATAAAGGCAAAAACGGCAAATTTTAAAAAAAAATAAATAAATAAATAAGTGGATAAAACTATAACCATTGACATTATTTTGTTGCATTCTGACTAATTTGCGATCTTTACTATACTTTTAGAGTAACTGAAACATTATTTAAATGTTGTTTAAGTGTTTCTAATGTAAAAGTATTGAATGTTATTAAACTACATCCCACATGTTCATGCTATAGCCATGATAAATCAAATCAAATCATGTACTTTTCTAAGCAGTCAGACTTCTGGTTTTCACCTGGTGTAGGATAAAACAGGCAAAAAAATGGATTTAGAATTAATTAAACATTGAACAATATTGCTTTCTTTTAGTGTTATAACTCCAGATATCTGTGTAGCAACACATTTTCGACACCAACACAAAAGTGCAAGGAGCAAACTCATGATTGGTTTTGTTTTTGTCCCATTGCGTAGGTTACTGCTCTGTGTGTTTAAATTTCGTGGTGGATGTGTTTGAGTCTAAGCTACTATCTCACTGCCATCTCTCTGGAATCCCTCATTCTCTGGCACCTACCCATGTGTGTGTTGATGACCAATATTAAACAGACATGCTTTGAACTCCATAGTGACTGATGTCTGTTTCTTAAAATAACTGGACTGTGACCTTATCTCTTGGTCCTGTAGTCTAAATGTTTGTGAGCAGTCTTGTTTCAGGACATTGAGAACGGATGGAAAGAATAGAAAACAAAACAACAAGGAAGAAAGAGAAAGGAGGAAGGAGGAGTTATATGTTTGCTTATATAACCACACTCATTTTAGTACAAATACCCTGTTTAACCTCATCCAAGTAAACCCATTGTAAGAAATACAACTATTTAGTGTATGCTTGAGAAACCTTTAGTAGTACTTTAGGAGGACTGCTTACAACATGACCTAACTTAGATATACCACAACTAGTTTCCAGCGATGAGGAATTTGCCTATTCACACTAAAAGCAGAAAGACTGTATGACACGACACAATTACAACATATCACAACATGATTACATAATATCTATAAACATTATTTATGACACAGTTATTTCAACACAAATATATATTTGTTAAAATCTTTACTTTCTTAGTAGTTGTTAGACTTTATTGTTGATGTTAAGGCTGAATTTTTATGAAACAGGTTTTTCTACACCACATTATATTATATTATATTATATTATATTATATTATATTATATTATATTATATTATATATATTTGGCAGATATATTATATTATATTATATTATATTATATTATATTATGTCCTTACCTCAATAATAATAATAATCAGCAGCGTTTATTTATTCATTTATTCATTTGTTTGTTTGTTTATTTATTTATTTATTTAATCCCATGCGTTTGTTATACAGACATGAATGATACCTTAAATCATGTCTGGTCCGAGAAACAACGATTAATTTACTGAATTGAACAACACTGAACAACAAAATGATGAAAAACAATGATGGGTTTGGTTGTTTTTTGTTTTTGTCTATACCACTCTCTAATAAATATAATGTAATATCATATAATATAATATAACAACTTACAAAGAATAATGGCTAAATATAATAATAATAATATAATAATAATAATACTTTTTCAATTTATTAGAGGCTGAATAGCTTTTTTTCTTTTTGCTGCTGTGCATCACTGTTATGCTGTCCTCTGTGTGTGTGTTTGTGTTGGTATCTCAGGGGTGTGTATGTGTCACTATTTCAGAAATGTGAGTGCGTGTATATATATATAAGTCTCATCTGTGCGTGTGTAAGCATCTATGTCTCAGGTGTATCAGCGTGTGTGACTGTGTGTGTCTGTATGCCTCAGGTGTGCGCGTGTGTGTTAATGCTGAATGACGGCTAATTATGTGAGAACACATCCTAGGGCATGTAAACATTATGTTGGTGTTGGCATCCAGCTTTGGTAAGGTTTTGGTCATGTTTAGGGGTGTGTGTGTGTGCTATGGTTGAGGGACCAGTGAAGCGTGACTGAGCAGCTTGATCTGATTGGCTGGCTTTGATAACAGTGATGTAATTGAACAGATGGTAATGGATGACACCTTCAGTGTGCCCCGCCCACACACCACACACACACACACACACACACGGCATCCTAACACAAGCAGTGCTGTAGTGTTGTGTTTTGCCTGTATCTTTCTCTAGCAAACACTCACTGTTTTACTCTTTGATGTTTGTGTGTGTGTTTGATACAGAGGGACAGAAAATTGAGGTGGCCAAAGACCTGTATGTGTCTCGCCATCATTATCCTGTCATTGGTTAATTTTCTACTGTGGTAGTTGGGTCTTTTCTCATTGCTTTATTTATTTTAGCTTTGTGGCTTTAGAGCATCGTCAACATATGACTCCATTTCCCACAATTCCCTGCTGAGTCATGAACTTGGAGTATTTCATACTTTACAGCTTACTGCTGCATGTGTGACATCATCGAGTGATGACTCAGTGCCACATTAACCGAACACACATAAAGTCAAAGTGAAACTTTTATGATGCACAGCTCACCCTCACTATAAAGGGCTTTGTTCCACATTTATATATGTTGATACATTAAAATTATTTATATTAATACTTCCATTAACCTCAGTGCTGGTTTCTCAGCTGGCACAGGACCTACACAGAAGTACTTGACCTCCATTTTTTTTTTCTGAGTCAATTGTCAGAACCATAAATGTCATGTGACTAATCATTCTGGAGCCGTAGGGAAATTACATACCCTTCACTATAGCGACTATCTTGAGGTGTGACGTCAAAGGCAGCAGACAGGGGAAAATCAGTCCATTTCATGCTTTAAAGAGCACTCCAGAAAGATGGAAACAGCTTTCATATAATTACATTTTTGTTGTTATTTTTTCATGTTTTTAAATATTTTAATATCACATAATACAAAAAGATATTATTAATAACAACAAAAAAAACCTAATAAAAAAAAAAACTAACTTTGTTAATTAAAATATTTGAAGTTAATTGAAGTATTTGAAGAAAAACTTTACAAACTTAACTGAGTAGTAGAAATGTTGCCTTGGCAAGTGACTGAAATAAAATAAGTTCAAGATGAAGTACTAAAATGGCTTAATCTGAATAAAGTTAAACAGAATCTTAAAAAAGACAAAAGCATATAACGTAATTATTGAAATCTAAACTAAAGATGAAACTAAAATCTAAAAACTGAAAACATACAAATAAGAGCTAATCCAAAATATGAATTAATACTATAATAGTTTATAGAAAATATTAAGTAACACTAATGACAACTTCTGAATGGCCATCAATGGAGAAGATGCAGAATGTTGTAGTTACAGCATCTACCAGCAGGGGCAAACAGGTCCAAAACTTGACTGATACTAAAACATGACGTGTCAATTCCTTTCTCTCTATGCTTTTAAACAGCCCTTCATAAATATACATATCAGTGTTTAGAGTGTATCATGTCTCAGCTGAATGAAGGAAACTTAGTTCAGCAAGATGTGTTGCAAGATCTGTTGATGCCGTCACATACAGGTCTGTCGCTCTCTCCGTCACTTCTTCTATCCCGTTCTTGCTTTCTGTTACCTCCTCATCACTTTCTCCCTATGAATCTGGGTTATTCTGGCCTTGTATCTCTGCAGATGAATTTTAAAAAGGATGTTATTAATACTCTTGCTTGCGTGTGTGTGTGTAAGTGTTTTAGGGTCCACAGGGTCCCGTGTCTCTTCCTGTGTTTGGATTATTTTGCAAATAATGTTTTTCTAGGTTTTAAGGCTTAACTCCTGCCACACCACTTAAATATTTCTTTATTTCTCTAATATTTGGATAATTAATGGTTGTAATGATTCTTGATCTTTGAATAGATTGTAAAAATGCTTGCAGAGGCCAAGGGGTCAGATTTTGCTGGTTAGCATGATCCATGTGTATGTCGACAAATGTTTTTTGCAAGCAAGAATAATAATGTCATGACAATAAGCATATGTTTTATTTTCTGTCAGCATGTGGTTCATTGTTTCTAGTGATAAAAAACTGTGTAATTACACCATTTTGTGTTATATATGCTGTTTCTCAGAAGTGGTGTGCATGCTTTGCAGAAAACCAATATCCACAGTGCGGTTGTGGGACATATGACAAAGAACTGACTGGATACTGGAAGTAATGCCTATTGGTAACATGCTTATATTCCGCTTTGTACTCTAGTTTCTTATTCATTTGCCACAATCAGTCAAAAATGTTTTATTGGCTGACTGAGCGGTTCCTGGCCAGAATGAGCTGTACTGTTGCTTCAGACTTAACTGTGCCAGTCAGAGGTTTGGCTACATCATGGCTGCTTCTGAAATTGCATAATCTGAGTAGGTACTTCTTTTGAAAAAGTAATTATTTAGCAATTATTTAAAAAACGTATGTTCTATATAGTATGAATGTGTGTAGCAAGAATGGAATCCAGGCATACTACATTTTTATGATGTTATACTGAATGAAAAATAAAAAAGGTAATTGTGACTTTTTATCTCACAATTCAAACTTTTTTTCTAGCAATTGTGAGTTTTCATCTCACAATTCTGGCTTTTTTCCTCAGCATTGCGTGATATAAACTTGCAATTCTGAGGGAAAAAAGTCAGAATGGAGAGTTCTGAGAAAATTGTAAAATAAACTAACATTTGCGATAAATAAATCAAATAAACTTTTTTTTTTGTTTCCTCAGAAAAAGTTTGTACCTTGTAGACTTCTTTTTCTTGCGATTGCAAATTTTTTTCTCAGAATTGTGTGGTATAAACTCGCAATTGTGAGTCAGTCAAATTCTGAAGGGAGAAAAGACTGATATTTTTGCAGAATTGAGTTTATATCTCATGCAATAATTTGTGTTATAAAGTCAGAACTGCGAGATATAAACTCTCAATTCTGAGGGAAAAAAATTACAATCGCAATTCTTACTTTATTTCTCAGAATTGTGTCTTTATTTCTCAGAATTGCGAGTTTAAATTACCTTTTTTTATTTTTGATTCAGTGGCGCAAATGGACTTTCATAGTATTTCGCCTGCCATTTGGTAGGGAAGTATGCATATTTGAACATGGCCTATGTGAACTAATACCCTTAACCACACCCCAAACAAATCATATCCTAAACCACATCCCCAAACGATAGCATGCTCCTAATAGGGCTGTGCAATTAATTGCATGTGATTGTCATGCACATCTCGTCAGTAAAGCCGGTTCTGTGATTAGTAGTAAATCTTCATCACCTGCTTTCAGATGGAGCAGCATTTACTACACAGAGCCATAGTTCACTGACAAGCTACACAATATTTCGTTCATTATCACAGGCGATTCAGTGTGCGGTAATGAACGCAATATTGCCTAATTTTCAGTGAACTACGGCTCTGTGTAGTAAATGCTGCACCATCTGAAAGCAGGCGATGGAGATTTACTACTAATCACAGAACCAGCTTTACTGACGAGATGCGCATGACAATCGCATGCGATTAATTGCACAGCCCTAGCTCTTAACCACACCCCAACACTATATCACACTTCGGCTTGAAGTGGCACTGCGCAGTCCAATCAGTGTATATCATCTAATGTGTGTAGCATGAAGTACTGCAAGAGCGTTTCATAAGCAGTAAGCATACAGAGCCTTTTGCTCTCTAACCTCTAAGTGCATACCAGTTAGAAGTTTTGTCCGTGATAAGATGGCATTGACACTACATCACTGTGATGTATGCCATCAAAATATGATAGAATTTCAAGAGCAGCTGGCTTGCTAATTCTGCACAGCTTCCCTAGTGTGGCTGAACAAGCTCTGATGGATGACACAGTCATTTCACGATTGGTCAGATTCTCTGATGATGATGATGATTTGTGTATGTTCTGACACCTTCAGTTCTGATAATGCTTTCTAATACTTTCTATTATAGTAGACTGATAAAAAATATTCACCCCACTTTATTGGTATTTAAATAGTATATGCTTATGATTAATTTTGTCCTAGTAATACGGGCACTGTATTAAAGGGCTCATGAACTGAGAAATCAAAAATCCCTTGATCTTTTTATATATAAGAAGTCATTGTGCTATTAAAAACATCATGCTTCAGAAGTTTCAGAACTCAAAAAAAATTCTTGTTAGTCTAAAAACTGAAGCTAACCTGCCAAAACAACAGGTTGTGGAATGTGCCACTTTATGACATAAAAGTGTGGCTAAACCCTGCCTCCGCAGAAGATGATCAACGCCTGCTTTTACATTACTGCCTGTCTAGCCCCGCCCACCGATTCAAGCACATAGTAGGTAAATGACAAGGGTGGCAAATGCAGGTCTATGCAGAAACCAAACGATAACTTTATTTGATGAACTTAATTTTTAATGAAGTGCCAGACCATGTCAGTAAGAACTTGGTCCTTTTTTTACTTCATTTGTTTACAAACATGGCACAATTGGACGCAGAACTTTCAGAAAGATTGAAACTAAAAGATGATGTTTTGCCAACTATATTGGATCCGACAGTGATGTCACACCACACAAGTGTTAGTAACTGTTTTCATTACGTGATCACTATTTCTTGGTCTTAAAAACAAAGACCTTAAAAACAAAGGCTGTTAATGACCCCTTTAAGCAGTACATATAGTTGTAACAATAATAAATAAAAACTCCATAATCAAGGGAAGAAGGAGGCGGGAACCGGCGAACACTCAAATAAAACTTTAATGACCAAAATAAACTTAAAATAGCGCGACAGCCCCTCATGGGTGACTGCCGCGCACAAACAAAAACCAAACCACAAAATAAAACCCAGGCCTGGTCCTCTCTCGTCCTTCACTGTCATCGCTCCCCTTTTGTATCCTCCCGATCTCCTCCGTGGGACTCGAGACCGGTGAGTGGAGAGGTGTCGCTCATTTCCCAATCACTCCACTGGACTCGCTCCGTTCCCACGGCTCTTGGCCCCGCCCCACTCGTCACATACCCCCATCGTCCCTCGCAGGCCGGGGGGTACCCACGAGACTGCGCTCTAACCCCCGCCCCCCCTTCCCTCCGGGGGGACCGCTCACGATGGCTGCGGGGACCTGGGGGTAAGACCAGGTAAGAAGAGGTGAGAGGGAAAAGGAGATGGAAGGATGAGGAGCGACAGAGGACGAGAGACGATAGAGAAAAGAAAAAAAAAAAAAAAAATCCGGTTCCCAAACACGCTGCCACTCGGGCCCTCCACCAGTGGGTGAACTCTTTCGCGGTGCCTGGCGGTGGCACTGGATGGCCCTCGGTGGACGGCACGACACTCCTCCGACCGCACGGTGGATGGCGAGGCTCCTCCGGTTTTGGGCAGCAGGTAGGAGTCCCCCGTTCCCTGCAGTCACACCATTCCGGTGGATGGCAGCATGCTCCGGCCCCCTGGCAAATGGCGCCGACTCCTCCGCTCCCTCACGGACGCCACACATCATCTGTGTACGGGCGGCCGACAGCGAGTTCGTCCGTCCCCGGCAACTCACTCCAGCCCACCGCCTCGAGCGGATGACGGCGCCAGACTGCTACGCCCTGCTCCACAGCACGCGGATTCACCCCAGCGGCAAGGGATGTTCAGCAGCGCTTCCCTCCTTCCTCCCGGGTTTCGGCCACCAGTGTAACAATAATCTTCACAATCACGGGAAGAAGGAGGCGGGAACCGGCGAACCTTCAAATTAAACTTTAATAACAAAATAAATACAAGACTGCCGCGCACAAATAAAATCCAAACCCAAAATAAAGCCCAGGCCTGGTCCTCTCTCATCCTTCACTGTCGTCGCTCCTCTTTTGTATCCTCCCGATCTCCTCCGTGGGACTCGAGACCGGTGAGTGGAGCAGGTGTGCTCATTTCCAATCACTCCACCGGCCTCGCTCCGTTCCCACGGCTCTCGGCCCAGCCCCACTCGTCACAATAGTATATAATGAAAAGTGTTGCTACATAAAACCTTCTCAGTTTTCTGTGTGCAAACGCTGCTCAAGCATCACCATTGAAAGCAGAAAGTGACTTCACGTCTCTACAAGCAGCAAATCTCATTGATCAGTCGAACACTTAATTTCACCCTCTCAACCACACCTCCAAAAATATCACACCCTCTTTTACAGTGTTTAACAGGTGTCTTTATCTTAGTGTTGTGACAGAATGGCCTGGCTGCGGATGAAACCAGAGCAGAATTAACCAGTAGAAATCAGAGTGGTAATGTTTTATTCTCTTGTACGGTCGTGGTCAAATCATCCACTGCTGTGATGCTGCATTGAAAATGCTCTTACTGTACAGCTCAGAAAGAGTGAACGGGTGTATGTGTTTTTGTGTGGTGAGATGAATATATGAATGGTGATGCTGACTCATAAAACAGTATGTGAGCGAGTGTGTGTGACTGTGGTGTTAAAATACACTCATCCATGCTGTGCACTAGATTAACACATGCTGAGGTATGTGTGTTTGCTTAGTTGCTGGAGTGAAAATGGTGACATATGGTCAAAAAACACCATATTTTGGAAACAAACTATAGTTATCATCTGCCTAATCTCTGTTAGCCCCTCCCCAATATATATCAGCCCCTCCCCTAGCTCATTTAGTCCCTCCCTATGTTTCAGGCTAGTTTCTTGCTCACCTAGGACTAATAGCTGCTTACACTAAAGTTCACTTTTTACAGTCATCATTTTGTTCATATTATTTGTATATATGTATGTATGCATATATATGTACATTGAAGCTGCAAGTTAAAATACAAATGTGAATGTTTCCTTTTTTGAAGTGAAAAGCTCTGAGAGAAGCCCATTGCTGATATACTAATAACTAATAAACTTACCTCCCAATTAGAAAAAATGAGTGTCAAAATATCTCTCAAGAGAGTGAATCCATTGTGGGTACTTTAGGATGAGTAACTGAGATTTTTCCTTTTGAAAGTCCTTTATCCAGAGCATGGTTTTACTACGGTAATTAGAAATAGTGCTTTAGGAGAGTCCGCATGTTATCGAGAAAAGCCCACTTTGACTTCCTATAATTTAATAGGCGTTAGATAACACAGACAACAACTCTCCAGTTCTCTTCTTACTCTCATAATATACTTTACTGAATCGTAATGATCAAAACCCAGCACTTTCTCCTATATAAAAGACATCTGAAGTATGTGATTACTGCACCACTAGCATCACATCATCACGCTACAAAAAAACTACATATTAAACTGGGATAGGAGAAAATATTTTATCATAGACAAACTCACTGCTGTCATTCTAAAATGACATTTCAAACTAATCCAGACTTTGGCTTATTCAATGGACTGAACCATTTATTAAAAAGAGAAGGGGGGAGAGAAAACTGAGAGTAAAAGGATAGGAGAAACTCTCAGTTCTGTGGTTTATCACTGTGATCTCACTCTGTCTCTCATTCCTGACACACACACTTCAGTGGGACAGTTCTCTTTGGATTTTATGCTCTTGGACTGCAGATGGGGATGAGATACAGTCCTGCAGGGCTGCCATGTGTGATGAATACGCTGTTGCAATGGGCCAGGATTATATTGGAATGCCAATATGTAAAATATAAAAGAACATTGATTGGCTTTTTACACCTGAAATTGTTTACCCAGGAGTTATTACATATAAATGCCAAGGGTGTTTAATCTTGGGTTGCCAGGCTTTGAGATTTCACACTGTACATTTGTAAACCCATTTGTGGATGGATTTGATGGTCTTATTTGCAAATTTACAAGCTTAATAACATTGATTGGACAAGTACACCACGTGACAAGCACACAAACTGTTTTAATAACCGCATGCCCATCTGGCTGTGGGCTTTGTTGTCCCTGTGGACTTCTATAAAATAAACTCTCTTAAATGACTAAAAAAATCTGGGTCTGGGACAAGGGTAAAACAATAAAATCTTTTATTTCAAATTTACCCTAAAAGGCATTAGAAGGTAAATGAAGGTATGATTAAAAGTATGCCATCAAAAAATCTTTATTAATACAGAATTAAACATCACAGAACTCTGCTTTCTCACACTCTCTCATTCACGGTGTCCTTCTCTTCGTCTACAGGCTCCAACTATTCCAGTCCGTCGTTGGCTCCAGTCCCCAGTCTGAATGAGGACGAGCGTGTGGGGGGCGGGGGTGGGGTGCTGGGTCTTGCACCTGAACACATTCCCACCCCTGGCGCCCCCCTCAGCTGGCAGGCAGCCATCGACGCGGCACGGCAGGCCAAGCTGATGGGCACCACCGGAGCCCCGATCTCCACTGCGAGCTCCACGCAGCGCAAACGCCAGCACTACACCAAACCCAAGAAACAGGCCAGCACTGCTTCCACGCGCCCACCCCGAGCCCTTCTCTGCCTAACTCTTAAAAACCCCATCCGCAGGGCGTGCATCAGTATCGTGGAATGGAAGTATCCTTTACTGAACTCTGACCTGCTTGTTATATATATAAACACACTACTCTTCAGAAGTTTGGGGTTGGTAACATTTTTGAATGTTTTTGAAAGGAGTCTCTTATGCTCACCAGGACTGCAATAAAAACAGTACTATTATTAAATATTGTTACAAATTAAAATTAATGTTTTCTACTTTGATATATTTTTTTCTAAAATATAATTTATTTCTGTGATGGCTGCTGTCAGACTCCTTGTGCATAGAAAAAAAAAAATATTGGATTATTACAATTAATGCCAAAAGGAATATTTGGAAATGTAAACTAATATTTCCTACTGACACACTACAGCATAAGATATATATATGTTGCTTTAGCAGGTAGCTGAGCATACAGTTGTTTTCTGAATGTTAATTAATTAGTGTTACAGTTACAAACTACTCATAAACTCAGTATGTAGCTGACTTTAAGGCTGAGATTATTGATCTTCAGGTCATTAATGTATTCTTTTGATATTTTGATTTGCAGCAGTGCTTCTGAATAAGAGTTTATTAATAATATGATCTGTTTGTTATTATTACAGTCAGCGTTTGACAGATGTGCTATGGCATCTTGAGTTGTTGTAAAAATGCAATGTTACATGAAGCAGTACCAAAATATAAAAGCCCTCCAAAAAGTCCCTCAAAGAAGAAAAAAATGTCTTTAGTATGATATGCTATTGCCGTGACCGTCATTCCCTCTTTGCTGCATTACAGGTATAAATACACTTTTTTGTGCTTTTTATGCCACTACCTTCTACAAAGGGTTAAATCGAGTTGAGCTTTGATGAGTCATTCAAGTGCACCCCTGAAATGAATTTTTACAGGAAACTGTAGGACAGTGTGTTCCCGTCCTTTTCCCCTTCCCCTCTTTTTTCCCCTCTCTCTCACGGCTTTATGTAATCGTTTCTGCCCACAAGAGACAGCGATAGGCCCCTGACCAGGAAAATATGTTAATGAGGATTGATTGGTTGAGCAAAATGCTTCATTCATCAGGAAACAGGAGATCCAGCTCCCATTCACAGCTTCAGCCAAGATCACATCACATCATCAAAGATTTCCTCATAAATTCACAAACCGGCACGAGGGAACGACTGAGAAATATTTTCCCTTGTTAATTTCGGTGGGATATTTTATAAAAGTTCCTGTTTTGCCGGTTCTATCCGTATGTGTCTTCAGTCTTGCACACACTTGACTGGATCTGTATCTCCAGAGACTCCAGAGCCCATCTCTCCTGTCTTTGGCTGTGTTGCCATGCCAACAGATCCGCTCAAAAGGCTGAACCAGTCCATGCACACACACACACACAAACACACACACACACACACAAATATTCACCCCTCCCACACACGCACACAAATGTACACGCATATTGACCCCTCTTACAAACACACATTAGGTCACACACATTCACATTATGCACAGTCAAGCAGGTTTCATATATAGAAGTGTTATTTATAACCTTGTAAGACCTTTAAAGATTAAATTCAGTTTGGGTCTGCCTGCAATGGTCTGTTTTTGCTCCCTTGGGGACCCGAACTACTGATCTACAAGCATGTTTATCTAAATGGGTTACAGGGTCTATGGCTCTGTAATTCTGAACTAACCCCAGAGAGCCATAACTCAAGGCCCAGACAGCAGATACAAGAGAAACATCCAGAAAAACAAGAACACATCTGTTTCTCCTCAGGACACGTGCCATGCGACTCAACACCCATCTCGGAGAAATCCATTCCTGTAACAAATGATGACACAGTTTGATTGCGTTTCCAGCAGAACTGAAAGCCAAACAAACAATTTGGCCAGTGAAGAGAGAGAGGGAGGAGAGGAAGAGAGAGAGAAGGAAAATGGGAGGGGGGGTGAAGATCGTTGTCTTGATGAAGGCCAGGTTTTTGAAGAGCTTGGCCTTGCTTTTAACAGGAAAGAAAAAAAAGATTTGGGTAGAGAAAAAAAAGAGCAGAGAGGATCTGGACTCTTAAATAGTGTCTTGTGCACTGATACAATTTAACATGTACTGTACTGTATGTGTGTGTACTCTTCTTTTGCTTGTGCATGAAACAAATCTTTCATTATCTTTAACACTGACTCTTCAGACCGTTTGAAATCATAATTTTGATGACTATTTTTGCAAACTGTGTGGCCTTAGCTGTCTACATCCCTTTCCCCGAGGACGATTCCAACGCAACCAACTCAAACCTGGTAAGAGACGCTCTGCCTCCCAGCACAAGTCAGAAATGAGCATGTTGATGATGATCTGAGAGTGATGATAATGATGATGATCATAATGCAATTAAGACTGTAATTATAATGTTTGTGGTGCGCTGCTGCTGATGGTAGTACTGATGAATATGCCGATGACCGTAGTAGTGAGGATGATTATGACTGTAATGGTGATGGATGTTATGTGATATTGGTGATGATGGTGGTGGTAATGTGATTATGGTAATGGTGAGGATGATATTGGTTGTGATAGTGATGGTTATGTGACGTGATTGTGGCGATTGCAGTGATGGTTGTGATGGTGATGTAGGGGTGAGGATAATACTGGTTGTGACGGTGTTTGATGGTGATTGTAGTGGTGGGGGTGGTTATAGTAGTAATGTAATGATGATGGTAATTCTGATGAATTTTATGTGATAGTAATGATAGTGTGATGATGGAATTAGTTAAGATGTACTGTATGAGCCAAAACTGTCTTTAAAGGGATACTCCATTGCAAAATGTAAATTTTGTCATTAATCACTCACCCCCATGTCGTTCCAAACCCGTAAAAGCTTTGTTCGTCTTCGGAACACAATTTAAGATATTTCGGATGAAAACCGGTAGTCTTGAGACTATCCCATAGGCTGCAAAGTAAGTAACACTGTCAAGGTCCAGGAAAAGTATGAAAAGCATCGTCAGAATAGTCCATCTGACATCAGTGATTCAACCGTAACGTTATGAAGCGACAACAATATGTTTTGTACACGAAGAAAACAAAAATAACTATGAAATAGCTGCTTACGCTCTTCTGTGTCAGCCGCGCCACAAGGATACGTTTTTATGTGTATTTACCCTTTGGTTTGAATGAAAATAGCGCATCAGTGCAGCGGTGCCGGCACATAAGAGCTTCCGCCTTCGTACTACTCAGAATTGGCAAAATGGTGCTATGCTGATTTGGATAGACACAGAGAAGAGGAATTGTTGAATAAAGTCATTATTTTTGTTTTCTTCATGTACAAAAATTATTGTCGTCGCTTCATAATGTTACAGTTAAATCACTGATGCCAGATGGACTATTCTGACAATGCTTTTCATACTTTCCTGGACCTTGACACTGTTATTTATTTGGCAGTCTAGGGGAAGTCTATGGGCAGTCTGAAGCCTACCGGTTTTCATCCAAAATATCTTAAATTGTGTTCTGAAGACGAACTAAGCTTTTATGGGTTTGGAACGACATCGGGGTAAGTGAATAATGACAAAATGTTCATTTTGTGGTGGAGTAACGTTTTAAGGTCAACTTGTTCATTTCTTTATCGTTTTGTAATTATTGTTAAATGATGCTTTAGAAATTAAGAAAGAGGAAAAAGATGATGGTAATGTGATTTTGATGATAACGGTGATGGCAGGTGATGATGGTGTTAGTGGTGTGGCTGAAGATGGTTGTGAATGATGGTTATATGATAGTATTGATGGTGATGATGATCATGGCAGTGATAGTAGTAGTGAGGATGGTGATGGATGTGACAATGATGGTAATGGTGAGGATAATACTGGCAGTGACTGGTAATGATGATGGTGGTGATAGCATTGGTGGGGATAGCTGTAGCTGTAATTGTGATGATGGTAATGGTGAAGGATTTTATGTGATTGTGGTGATGAAGTGATGGTAAAGTTGTGGCGTTGATGATAATGGTGATGGCAGATATGTGATGATGGTGTTAGTGGTGAGGATAAAGGTGGTTGTGATGGTTATGGTAATAATGATGGTGATGAGGGTGATTATGGCAATGATAGTAGCAGTGAGGATAGTGATGGTAATGGTGGGGATGGTTATGGTTGTGACGGTGGTGGTACTGGTAAGGATAATACTGGTTGTGACAGTGATTGGTAATGATGATTATGGTGATAGCAGTGGTGGGGATAGTTATGGCTGTAATGGGGATGATGATGATGGTAATGGTGATGGATGTTATGTGAACTGATGATGGAATTACTGAAGTTGTATGAGCCAAAAAGGTCAGCTTATTAATTTTTAATTGTTATGTTTTTATGGTTGTGATTATTTTTGCATTTGGCTCTAAAATTGTAAAGCATTTTGGTCAACAGACTGTTAAATGATACTTTATAAATAAATAAAGAGAAATATGATGATGGTAATGTTGTGATGTTGATTATAATGGTGAAGGCAAGTGATGATGGTTATGTGGTAGTAATGGTGGTGATGAAGGTTGTGACAGTGATGGTAATGGTGAGGATAATACTGGCAGTGATTGGTAATGATGGTGGTGAGAAAGCAGTGCTGGGGATAATTATGGTTGTAATGGTGGTGATGGTAATGGTGATGGATGTTATGTACTTTGGTGATAATTTGATGGTGAAGTTGTGGTGTTGATGATAATAGTAGTAATGATGGTGATGATTGATTATGGCAGTGTTAGCGGTGAGGATGATTGGTTGTGGGGTTGGTGGGGTTGGTTATGGCTGTGGTGGTAATGATGGTGGTGATGGTAAGGATAATACTGGCTGTGACAGTGATTGGTAATAATGTTGGTGATGGTAGTGGTGGGGATAGTTATGGTTGAAATGTGATGATGATAATGGTGTAAAAGAAATGATGATGGTGTTGATTATGGAAATGATAATGGGCTTTACACCAGAGGAACCTTTTAATAGTTACATGAACTATTGGTGAAATGACCCACGTTTTGGCATGTTTGCATTACAGAAAATAGGAACAGTTTTAGTTCTTGAATCTCCATTTGGAAGAAATAAATTAGCCTGCTTCAGATTAGGGTCTAAAACAGTTCTATAGGAACTACCAGTGATGTATGCTGATGGGTCAAACTCATACGAAACACCAGCTACCAGGCATTAAAAAAAAAAAAAACATTCACAAACATGGAAAACAGCCATAACGGCATTTAGCTACCTGTTGTATGCAGCATTGTGTCCTTTTCTCAGCCTTGATGATATGTAGTGGCTGATAGAGACACCTTATATGTAGGCCTAATGCTGCAAGTTGTCATAGGAGATTTAGTTAGATTTCATGCTCTTTCAGTCACGTAAATTGTGCATTTACATTACATTTCCGTCAATACGAAACCCATGACGTTTGTAAATGCAGCGAATAAAGGTGTTGCTGTCAGCCACTTCAGAGTTCCTGCTAACAGTGCGAATTCAACCAGGAAATTAGCCCGAGGGGGAAATTGGTTCTCTAGGGACCACCTTGATGGCTAGTTCCTAGAACTGAGTTCCGAAAGCCCCTATAGCTAGTAGCAGTAAGGATAGTAATGGTTGTGACAGTGAAAGTGGTGATGGTGGCTATGTTATGATGATGTAATGGTAATGAATACTTGATAGTGATGATGGAGGTTATGATGATAGTGGTTCTGCTGCTGATGATATTGTGGTTATGATGTGTTGCAGATAGTGGTGATGTTATAGTTGTGATGATAATGATTGCTGTTGGTTAAATGATTAAATCGCTCTCAACTTTTGTGAGGTGCAATTGCATTTTAGAACTTACATTGGGTTTTGAATTGGAAGTGCAGATTACTGAATCTACAATAGAGAGATTGGAGCTCTGTAAGCCTAAGAACAGCCTGTGTGCTTCAGTGCTCCATGTACAGTACATTCAGTCTGGATGAATGCAGAACGATGGAGTGTGTGGGTAATCTGGATGTTTGGCTGGGGAAGGAGTTCTCAGACCTCTCAGAGATTCATGCTGTAGCCTTAGTAACACTAATCCATCCACCCATCAGCTCGGAGATCTGAAGCCGCATTATGTGTTTTCCCAGTTAAGAACACAATGGAAACCTGTAAATGTGTGAATGTGTCCACACTTTTGGGGACATGTAGCGTATGGCCGAGCAGTGATTCAGTCACATATACAGCAGCGTTAGTGGTTCTGCAAGTATTTTTTCCCATTTATTTAAAAAATAATGATTTAAAAAAATTATATTATGAAACAAACAACAACCATTTAAATGTATTTTATGAGGCAATGAACAACACCCCATGAAGGATTTGAAAATGACTGTACATTATACACTCCCATTCAAAGTTTGGGTTCGGTAAGATTTTTAATGTTGTTTTTAATCTCTTATGCTCATCAAGGCTTTATTTATTTGATCAAAAATACAGAAGAAAAAAAAACAGTAATATTGTGAAATATTAAAGTTTCTAAAATTAGTTTCCTATTTTACTATACTTTAAAATGTATTTCTGTGACGCATCACTAAATTTTCATCAGCCATTACTTCAGTCTCCAGTGTCACATGATCCTTCAGAAATCATTCTAATATGCTGATTTATTATCAGTTTTGAAACTGATGTGCTGCTTAACATTTTTTTTTGTAACCTGTGAAACTTTTTTCTTTGATTCTTTGATGACTATATGTTAAAAAGAACAGCATTTATTCAAAATAGAAATCTATTAATATAAGTCTTTACTATCACTTTTTATCCATTTAACACATCCTCGCTGAATAAAAGTATTAATTAAAAAAAAAAATGACAGAAAGAAAATTCTGACCCAAAACTTTTGAATATTATATATTATAACAATTTCTATTTTGAATAAACACTGTTCTTTTTAACGTTTTATTCATCAAATAATCCTGAAAAAGTATCACAGGTACCAAAAAATATTAAGCAGCACAACAGTTTCAACACTGATAATAAATCAGTTTTTAATCAAATTAATGCAGCCTTGATGAGCATAAGAAAACTCTTTAAAAACAAAAATCTTATTGATCCCAAACATTTGAACAGCACTGTAAATAAAAAAAAAAATGCCCTTTAATCATTGATAAAACATATAAAATACAACGCATTTAAAGTTAATTTTAAAACATTAAAGTAAATACAACTGTATTGTATATAATCTTTGGTATGTGTTGATATATAAGTTGCTGGAATGTGTAAGAAGACGGATTTACGTAATTTACAATGCTTGAAGGGAGTGGGCTTTTATTGACTTGATTGTGTCATTTGCAATACTTAATGTGAGTGGGTCTTTTACTGCTTTGATCATTTTCATGGTAACAGTGACTTCTCTCATTGGTGAATCTAGCTCTCCTCAGTATTATAGGTAATGTAGTTTTTTGTGGAAATTCAGTAATTAAATACATTGTTGTTCTTGGTTCAGAGCTCGTGATATGTG
This sequence comes from Cyprinus carpio, assembly GCF_018340385.1. Taxonomy (NCBI): domain Eukaryota; kingdom Metazoa; phylum Chordata; class Actinopteri; order Cypriniformes; family Cyprinidae; genus Cyprinus; species Cyprinus carpio. Next base: position 15,209,609 of record NC_056600.1, read on the forward strand.
TGTCATTAAAGGTTTGTAACTTTATCAAAAAAATCTATTTCTGAACTGGATTTTTATACCAAGAACCAGGCTTTTTACTTACTATAGGCAGGTTAGAGTGACACAAGCAAGGTTTCCTTCATTTGATACATACACCCCTCTGCTTATGGGCTATGAACGGAATCTTTTGATGGGTAGAAGTTGTCATGGATATGGTATCCTTGGTGATGGTAAAATGCACAGCTACCGTGGTAACACAGTAACTATGCAGCCAACCTGCAGAGCAGAAGGTGCATTCACTCGGAGACAAAGAACTCTTCGTTAACTATCCACTTATCTGTTGCTCCCTTCCACGGTTAGTGATATGAAGCTCCCTCCTCATTATAATGATCACAGATTAGAAGAGTACTCTGTGCAGGTCTAGCACATTAATCTCAGACCCAAAGTTACTGTGTTTATGGTGTTTAAAATTGTCTGACAAAGAGGAGTCGCTTTCACACCACAACACCTGTGGAGCAGCGTCTGACAGAAACTCATCAGCAGCTAGACATCAAATGTGAAAGGAAACTGGTGTCAAAAACATTGTTAATTAAGAAGGAACTTCACACCATTATTTATTAGACATAATGATCCACAAAAAAAAAAAAAAAATTCTGGGTTGTTCTTTTTCACATTTTCTGGGTTGGTTGATGCACTGGGGACCCGATTATAACACTTAAGCATGGAAAAATTCTGATTTTCATGATATGTCACCTTTAACACTTTTCACATCTGCAAATATTTTTTGCAGGCACTTCATATAAGCATCATTAGTCTGTGGGTTGCTTGAACAAGTAGGCCTGACTAATTGAAAGCCTGTATAATGAGGTTAGGTTTGGGCTTACCTGACCCTGACTAGACGTGTTCTTTAAGGACTGTTTGTATACGGAGTGTTCTTGCAAAAACAGCTAGATGGAGCACAACAGAATGGAACAGAATGCAAAAGTCTTAAGACGTGTAAAAGATGGACTATTTTGAGCTTGACATGCCATCTTAAAAATGCAACACTCGTAGTGGGACGCTATAAAACAGTGTGAAATGTGACGCAACAGCAAAAGACATCCATCTTAATGTGTACTGTATGCCTGTAGTGGCGGCAGTTTAAAGTGGAGTTTAAAAATACAGCGTTTCCAAAAGAGTTTTACTATGAAAACCATCAGAGCACATTCTAAGTAAAGCATCATAAAAATGTAAGAAGTAAATAGTAATTAATAAAACAAATACACAGCAAATGGCTAGTCAATCATCCAGAGCTCATATTGAATAATACGTTTATGGATATATATATCCATATATCTATATCCAATATATCTGGATATAGATACATTTATAAATGAATATACAATGTAATACTGAAGAATATTGGTCACTTTATTTTAAGGTCCAATTCTCACTATTAACAAACCATTAACTATGACTTTTGCCTCAATAAACTCCTAATTTACTACTTATTAATAGTTAGTAAGGTAATTGTTAAGTTTAGGTATTGGGTAGAATTAGGGATGTAGAATATGGTCATGCAGAATATGTGCTTTATAAGTACTAATAAACAGCCAATATGTTAATAATAGGCATGCTAATAAGCAACTAGTTAATAGTGAGAATTGGTCCCTATACTAAAGTGTTACCAAATTATTTATATAATTTGAGCAGGCTTGGCAAAAAGCGCATCGTGACTAAAGAAAGGACTGTGTGTGTTTAGTAGGTATGCATATATTGAGTATTGAGTTTATATATGTGTGTATGAATGTGATTGTATCAAGCAGGATATGTCTGATTGGTGAGATCTGAAATAAAGGGATTTTTATTTTTAGAGCGCTGTGAGAAAACGGCTGTCGCTGAGACTCTGGCAACTGGCCAGTTCACATTCTGCCCATTTCATCTACACAAACATCATATTTAGACAAGATCCATTCTCTCCTTGCTGCACAACCCACACAACACATGTGCACCCCTCCCTTACACGCAAGAGTGAGGCTGTGCCATAAAGATGTGCCATGGTCAGTGTGTAACTAAGAGATATCTGTGCGTAAGGTGTAGCGTATGTGTGTGTGTGGTAAAGGTGTGTGTGGAGTGAGTGGGAAAGGTTCAGAGCTCTGTGGGGACGGTGCAGTATTTTAAGGCAGCTAAAAACATCACTAGTGCAGAGAGTGACCCACATACATTTCTTTCTCTCTCTCTTTCCACAGCGCCCTCTACCTGCTCCACTGAACACTGCAGCCTAGTGTAGCCCAAACAGCACAAGTTATATGTACTATCTGTGACGCCACAGAGATGTATGAAGTTGTGATTTCATCTGCTGTGAATGTGTGTGTGTGTGTATGTGAGAGTGAGAGAGAGTTAAAGGAGAGTGATCTTCACTGCGATGCTTTGTGTCAGTGAGTTGGGGTCCGTTTCTCTCGGTCTCTCTCATCTTGCTGAATGTTCTCAGTTCTGCTGCTGCTGTCACCATGCCTACCAGGAAATTTCCACTCCACTAGATGAGGTCATTGTTAAAGAGCTCACAACTATTTCTCTCTTTCTTTTATCCCTCATGTTTTTTTCTGAGAGAGAGAAAAATCTGTTGTTCTGTTGTTTTATGGTTATATATCATTCTATGTGATCACATGGCACTATGGTAGTGTGGTAATGAAAGAATGTGACATCTAGCGAGGTGTCTGGGCTCTGTATGTGTAAATATTTGAGCAGTATCCCATATTTGTTCATCTTTAACACCTGTTGTACCTGTATTGTTTGGTGATCCGTGGCAAGGATCACTTGGCTGCCAAGATTAAATCCATGCACATCTTCAGTATCCATCTTGGTTTTCTTTTGTTTCTGTTTTACATTCTCACCCTTTCACACAAGATCTTTGCTGACATTTAAAGCTGTGCACAAATCTGTCCCCTGTGTGTGTTTGTTTAGGGAGGTGGGTTTAAGGTACTGTAGCGTTCTACTAAACCAATCTGAGGCATTTCAGTTCAACTGAACTTTGCTGGCGTCACAACAAATCAGAATTTTGTCCATATGTGTAGTCTTTACACCAATAAAATGTAAATACGAGTCGCATTTTAACAAGAAGATAAACGTTTGGCCAAATGCAGTACTGTGTAATTTGCTTTCTGCTGTTCTGAGTCAGTATTTCTCTGGGAAGGTGTTGAAGTACAGCATAATCCTTTTTTTGTTTTGGTTTTGTTGTATAATTCCATGATATTGAGCAAACAAAATCTCTGTCTGACTCAGTTCTGTTCATTTTAAAATGATTACGACAAAGCTTTCCATACTTTTGCAGTCTTAGAAGATCTGAAATGCACCTCTTTCAAACATGGAGAAGATTTGGTTTAGGAATGGGCTGGATGGTCGACAACTTGTCCAGCTACCGACCAAGCAATTAGTGAGGTTTTATTTAGCAGTATTGCTTTAAAAGTTGCTTTATTTGACGTATCCCTGTGGTTTGACGTTTATTTGTTAAATGTCTGCCGAGGGGCTGAGTGTTCCCATCAGATAACCCACGACTAGTCAGTTTTTCGAAAAGATGCGTTTTTGTGCATCCCATATTTGGATGGAGAGCAATGTTTGGTCTTAAGCAGAGAGGGACAGCGCATGTGTAGAGTCAGTGCATTGTTGCATGGGGGCCACACATGGCAGATGCAACAGATGTTTATTGCATGTTGCTCAGAGTGTGTGCATGTGTGAGAGCAAGCTTGATTTATGCTCATGCATGTGTGTGGGCTGAATTACTTCATTAATAAGCATTTGATCTTTTGCTTCCGTGGTTGTTGTATATATCACTAGTTCCTGTGTGTCTAGCGTAGCCTCACGCTAAGTCAGGATGTGCATTTATGGCCAATTTTGGACTTGAAAAAAGTGGGGTGGTGCTGTTTTCACAAGGTCAGGGGAAAAAGGAAAAGCGCAAAAAAGACGGCAGCATCATTCCCACATATGCTTGAATTTTAATCTCACCACAGATGTGACATTGTGAGTGGAATGTAAAAAAAATTCTTTATTTTAGTCAGGCAGCTGTATTAACTCAACTTCAGATGTTCCTGGTTTATATGATCTGTGTCACTACATGCTGATGTTAGACTTACTGAAGATGTTCTGTGAAGTTTTGTGCATGTGTATATATATATATATATATATATGGACTCTTGGCAGTATTTTTAGATCAGACAGTTGCTTTCTTTTTTACAGCAGTAGATAGTGGCTAAGTTTAAAACCGTATGTACGACTGCTTGTTAGTGGAATATGGGGTCCTTCTTTGTGGCCCAGGACACATGCAAGGTGGTTACATGTTTTTCTGATTAAAAACATAAATTTTGAGATCACAAAAAGTGCTGGACCATGTACACCTACACTGGAAAAAAAAGGTGTGTTGAATTGACATGATTTAATAGTGTACATTAATTAATTGAGTAGATTGAACACAATTAAATTAAGTAAGGACAAAATGTATAGGAATTGTGTTGCTTTTGATAATTTTAATGAATTAATCTTTTTTAAGTGTATATTCAACAATGTCTGTTTGTGATCGAATAACTAAAAAATCATTTCTACTTGTGAATGGGGCCAATGCAATGGGTTTATGATTTCAATAATGATTTTAGTGCGAAATTTTTTTCTAAACTTTTCTGTGTAAATTATATGCAATAAACCTTAAAATATTTGTACTAATTATGATTTAAACAACTTTACAGCTCAAATAATTCTCAAGTTTTAACAGGAAAATTAATGTAAATGATTTTAGAAAATAATTAATTTCACTATTCTGCATTTAGATTTTTTTAAATCTGCCCCATTCACTTCCAATCTAAGTGCCACACTGTAACTTTTTTGAAACAATGGAAAATTCTCAAAATAATTTTTGTAACCAACATTGTACCACAAATGCTAAAGAATCTTTAATCTGAAAACTCAACCTCTCAGCTAACCCCTACCTCCCTCGCCCTCATTTACCTCCTCACAATTATGACCCTTAAATGGGAATAAATGAAGAGTAAATCATAAATGTGCTTTGTGTTATGAGAGTTTCCTCTGCAGATGCATATTTAATGCCAAACACAAAGACACCGAAGCATTATGGGAGCAGTGGGAGGCATTTTATCAGCCTGAACACAGTACCGTAACAGCATGTGACTAAACGCCCACCTGCGTCAGACTGCTGTTTATTAAACATTCAGCTCATATGAAATCATATTGACTGCATTGATCGGCTTGTTCTGTGGCCAGCAGAACAGCTACATCTTCAGCGGCGTGCTCGAAATCCGTCGGCACACAACCTGGTACAGTGTGTCCTAAAGAAACAAGGAAGGGAAGTGAACGGCACCTTGAGCACGAGCGTGTCCTACACTCACTCACTCACTCACACAGCTCTGGGATTTCAGATTGAGGACGAGCGAGAAAAATCACTCCGTTTCTCTCACGCCAGTTTTGCTCCCTCTCTCTCTTTCTCCTTACCTTGACCACAGTTTGTGAAGGACACTTGGGTAGGTGTAAGGTTGTAATTCATGTAGGTTAGTGACACATTGCTCCTCACCTCCTCTGGACTTGTCTTGCACCTCTCCATCCTTCTTTCTCCTCCTCTTCCTCTTTCTCCTGTTGTCAGGACTCGGGGGAGGTAACCCAGTTTTTGTGGCCGGTGGCTGCAAGCTGATGTTCTAATACAAACGATGGCTGAACTATGAATAATGAATCAGCTCCGTCACTCGCTCTCCCCTCACACACTAATCAGAATGAGCTCAGAATGACCTTGCGTCGTCTTCCTTGTCCTCCTCCAGTGGTGGCCTCAAGGGAAGGACGAAAAGTCCCTCATTCTGACAGGACTGTTGAATTTTAATCTTGCGACTTGACGTTTGGTCTTGAATCAATGCATCGGGGCAATAATGACTGGCGGCGGAGGCCCTTACGAACCTGCGGCCTGCCATGCTCTGCACTTCTCAGCGAGCGCTTGGACTCGTAGGTCACCTCGCTGAGGGAGTTGTGATGTTTAAATACATCCTGGAGTTTGGTAGTAGAATTTTTGTTGCTTATTGCTTGATGTTTCTGTGACATCATGCTGGGTAGTCCCACCCACAGTAAAGCCCACAGCTTTGTATTAAGGATTTTCACTTACAGGCAACTTATTGTCTTCAACTGGGTTAAAGGATTAGTTCACTTCCTAAATGAAAATTTCCTGATAATTTACTCACACCCATGTCACACCCAAGATATTTCTTCAGTCAAAAAGAAGTAGTACCATAGGTAGGTTCGCGTTTACCATTAACGTCCACTATATGGAGAAAAATCCTGGAATGTTTTCCTCAAAAACCTTAGTTTCTTTTCGACTGAAGTAAGACTTTAACATCTTGGATAACATGGGGTGAGTAAATAATCAGGACATTTTTATTCTGGGAGTGAACTAATCCTTTAATACCTGACAACACACCAAATGTGGGTAAAAATTTAACAGTGATGGTTAACCCATATTAACATCCAAGCCAATTTAGCGAGTTATGACTCATAAATTATGTCCTCCAGCCAGGGGCCTCTAACATTAGCACAACAAAGTGTAAAGAGGGTTCCACACCAGATGAAGATGAAGTGCCATGTCTTTAAATTCAAAACACATTGTTTTCTACAAGTATGAACACACCAGTAGATTGAGTATAAGGCATTTTTAGTAATAAGTTGTGGCAAACAGCTATATCTACACTCAATGAAGTCACTCTTTATTCTCGAGTAGATTCACCGGTTTGGACCGCCGCCTTGAACTTGAGAAAGTGAGTACAGAATGACACTTCAAATGTGTGATACCGGTGAAATGTCCTAAGCGCTTCACTTCTCATCCGGTATGCGACTGGAGCCCTCAGAGACAAGGGCACTTTTTTAAAATGAATATCAATGGAGGAGGAGATGCTTTAATATTCAGTGCACTGACTTTTGTGAAGAAACAGCTGATACCTATGAATTGAGAGCCTGTTTGCTAACCTTAAACGTGTTTGCTGTTAAACGTTCATTTTTATATTATTTTAAAATTACAACTAAAAAAAAATTGTTTTTTTTTAATATAGGAGAAATCACAGAGAATTTTTTTAATTTCTTTTTAACCTTAATTTTATGATATCCCCAAACAATGACAGACTGAAAAAAAGTCACTTTTTTGGCTGACAGTGGTAGCTTAAAATGACTGGTAGCTTAAATGTTGTAGTCAAAGTCAAAGACTAAATTCATCTTTTTATTGTGGCTTCTCTACCACCTTTGAGATTTAATGAGTTTTAGTTAAAAGAGGTGCTGCAGTGGTCATTATGTGGCCTTGTCCTTGCCAGAAATTTGTCCTGAGCCATGTGAATTGAAATTATGGCCTTGCAAAGAGTAGAGCTCTTTATGGTTTGCATGTATGCATGTAATTGTTAATTTAGCTTCTTCTTTTTTACATTTTTGGAGCCACTTAATGTTGTGAACTTGTGTTGTATTGCCTAATTACTAATTCCTTTTACAAATTAATCATTTAGCTGACACCTTTTTCAAAGCGAATTTCAGTACACGAACCACAAGGACAGTCCCCTCAAGCAAATTGAGGTTAAGTGCTCAAGGTTACAACTGAGGTTTCTTTTGGTTTCCATCCCAGATCTGTCCACTAATATACACAACAGTAAGTACACTTGTCTTGATCTCATGACGTGTATTTGCTGTCCAGTGTGTAGCAGTGCTGCTTAGGTACATGTTTATTGGAGAGCTCATATACTGTGGCCAAATAAGAGCTGTAGAGCAGGATGGATGAGGAGTTGTACTGTGTGAGTAAAGATGTGACTTGGGGCTGTGTGGTCAAGTGGTTAAAGGCTTGTAACCAGAAGTCTGGCGGTCTGACACCCACAGGGAAATATCTATGTCTATTTTAGTATGCATGGAACACATACTCCATTTGCAGCACAATTTGTGGATTATTGATTACTGAAATGCAACACTATCACTATCTAACGTGATGAATAAGTAACATTGACCACAAGGTTCAATAGCTCCCTTGGCTCATTATTTGATCGTTTCATTATTTAAAGGGATATTCCACCATTTATTTCCTGACATTCATTTTTGGGTGGAATATCCCGTTATAAATTTAGCTGTTTCTTTTTTTTTAAATAAATAAATAAATTACTTTAGTTCACCCAAAAATGAAAATTCTGTCATACAGGTGTGGAACCTCATGAAAGTGAGTATATGAGGATAGAATTTTATCATCCCTTTAGAAATTTTGCTTCTTTTTAAATAAATTTATTAATGAATTTATTTACTTTAATTTTAGTTCACAGAAAGAAAATAAATCTGCCATATAAGTTTGGAATCTCAGTTGCTTCTTTATTTTATTTCGTTCATTTCATTTAATTTAATTTCGTTTGTTGTTTTTTAATTTTATTTTACCCAGAAATGAGAACGACATGGCAGCACACAAATGATGACAGAATATTCATTTTTTGGGTGAACTAACCCGTTTAAGAATTTGACACATTATTTAACTGACAGAACTTTTTTCCACACAAAACTGTATTAAAATCCAAAATAACTATACATTTTTGAGATGAATAAGTATGGCACTCTTGCATTGTATGTCATAGCATTCTCCCTTTCTACAACCGAATATGCCAACTTTCTGAAATGCACTACGTCAAATATTCATAAAATTACAAGTTGCTAGGCAACATGATCAACACTTAGTTTTGAGAATCTTAAGAAAAAAATGAGCTTTTAATAGTAGAGACAGAGGGGAGGGTGTAAATAGTAGCAAGGCAAGAGAGAGATGGGGAGGTGGGTGGGTGGGGTGGGAGTATTTGGGGATGTGGAACAGCTGCATCCTCTTAGCCTGCCAGGAGGGCCGCCCCCCAACAGACACACACACACACACACACACACACACACACACACACCACCTTTGCCCCACGGCCCGAACTATAGTTAGCTGTCTGTGCTGCCTAGCAACCACATCCGAAGCAGAATGATGGAGGTTGAGCACGTCCCTTCTTCTATCTCCCTCATTGTAGCTTTCTCTGTGTGAGTATATGGTATATACTGTAGAAATTACTGGAGTGAAGTTGTGCTGTGATTTGATTGGCTATCACGACTTATGGTCTGTTTCGTCACTGCTGTGCTGAGAGCTGATTTGGGCCATAAACTCAAAAGGGTTCGACTGCTATGACACAGCTAAGATGTTACCTGTATGCTTTAGCGCATGATATATCACGCACACACACACTTCATCTCGTCCATAGGTTCCTGGCATCCCTGAAGCATGACAAGATGAGATTGTATTCATATGGAAATGTCTCCTTACGCTTTACTAATGAGATATCAGCTCTCTCTCCTCCTACTCTTCTCTCTCTCTCCCCCCCTCTCTCTCTCTCTCTCTCTCTCTGTCACTCTTCAAGGTGTTATCAGTAGGTGATGTGGTTGAGTAAGATGGATCTAGCAGCTGTTGAGTGTGTGTGTGTGTGTGTGGTTCTCCGTGTCACACTGTCCTCTCTGCTGTCCATTCCAGTGATGTTTCTACCAACAGCTCATCTCAATTAACAGCTCTTTTTGTGATTCCAGAAGGTTGTAGCATCTTGCGTAGTACACAATAAAAAAAGGAAATCTGTTATTGAAAATATTGTTCTACATTTTCAACAGAATTTTCACATTACATTTTTTTTACAATCTTCAGAAATAGGCAGTTTTTTTTCTGCATTTTACTCCCACAAAACAATATCCAAATTAATTTTCAATTTATTTAATTTAGAAAAACATGTTTGTATTAGATTATTCCAGTAATTTTGGATAATTGCATTTTAATGTATTTTTTAGTAACTTCAGACAAAAATGGTGAGTGACACGTCATCGATACATGCTCAGATACTTCTAAATTTGTCAAAAACATCTCCATTAGACAAAGCTTTTTCTGACTATTACTGCAGCGCTCATCTATCAGCAGGACTAACACATGCACATTTTGTTTAGAGTGGAAAAATGTGTGTCTGTGTATATGTACACATCAGAATCAGAAGAGCTTTATTACCAAGTATGTTTACACACACAAGGAATTTGAGCAGACAAAAATAACACACAATGCATAATAAATAACTGACATAGAGCAGACATACATGATAGTGCAGACATACATAGGAATAACACAGTAGGGATGGCGTATAACACTAATATTGGAATTTTTTTTTTTTAATAATGTACTATATACAGAAATAGAAGTATAGGAAAAAAAATGTAATTGTTTAGATAAATATACAGATGTGTTATAAGTGTGCAGATATGTTATTTACAAAGTGTGCAGTTAACAAGTGTACAAATTTTGGATTCTGTGTATAAATATGTCAGTTGTAATGGATGATGTATAATTATGAAAGTTTAATTGTTCAGGCTGAATATAGCCTGTGGGAAAAAAACTTTTCTTGTGCCTGGCTGTTCTGGTGGTCAGTGCTCTGTAGCGCCGACCAGAAGGCAACAGTTCAAAGAGAGAGAAGGCTGGGTGTGAGGGGTCCAAGGTGATTTTCTTAGCCCTTTTCTTCACTCTGGAGATGTAAAGATCTTGGAGGCTGGGCAGAGGGGCACCGATAATCCTCTCAGCAGTCCTGACTGTCCGAATGTATGATTTTGTAGCTGAACCAAACCAGACAGTTATTGATGGACACAGGACAGACTCAATGATAGCAGAGTAGAACTGTTTCAGCAGCTCCTGTGACAGGTTGAACTTCATCAGCTGGCGAAGGAAGTCCAACCTCTACTGGGCCTTTTTAGCAATGGAGTCAATGTGAGTGTCCCACTTCAGGTCCTGAGAGATAGTGGTGCCAAGGAATCTGAAGGACTCCACTGCAGTCACAGTGCTGTTCATGATGGTGAGTGGGGGAAGTGCAGGGGGGTTTCTCCGGAAGTCCACGATCATATCCACACTTTTGAGCGTGATAAGCTCCAGGTTATTAAGACTGCACCAGACAGCCAGCTCTTTAACCTCCTGTCTGTAAGCAGACTCGTCTCCGTCCTTGATAAGGTCAATGACTGTATTGTCATCCGCAAACTTCAGGAGCTTGACAGAGTGGTCCTCTCAAACAAAGTAATTCATCAAAAAGAATAATATCAGTTTGTATACACAACCCTGAGGGGCACCAGTGCTGATCGTGATAGTCCTGGATTTTCCAAAACAACAACATGCATCATGTCAGTCAGGAACCAACTGAACAACTTAAATACGAACGTGTGAGTTTGTCTGAGAGAAGGTCAGGCATGATGGTATTGAAGGCCGAACTGAACATGTTGACTGCGATCGTCCACAAATAGGATGAATAATTTCATGTTGCAGGATGCTTTTTGCTCTCATGTTGACTGCGATCGTCCACAAACCTTGCCAGCACCAGTTGAAGCGGTGGAGCGTTTGAAGCAGCAGGGAACTTCACACAGCTCCAGAGACCAGTTGCTCAAATGACTTCATGTTGTGAGAGCGGTCTGTAGTCATTAAGTCCGTTTTTGGGCTTTTTTTGGGGACCGGAATGAAGCAGCAGCAGGGAACTGCACACAGCTCCAGAGATCTGTTGAAGATCTGTGTAAAGATGGGGGCCAGTTGATCATCAAAAAACTTCAGACAGGCAGATGAAACATCATCTGTGCCTGAAGCTTTCCTAGATTTTTGCGTCCTGAAGACCCGGCTCACATCCTCTACACAGACCTTAAACACAGGTTGAATGGTGGGGGAGGGAGAGAGGGGGGTTGCAGGGGTGGTAGGTGAATGTGTGAAGTGCAGATCAGAGCGGGTGCTGGGTGTCAGTCTGGCCTTTTCAAAACGGCAGTAATATACATTCAGATCGTCAGCCAGTTGTTGATTCTCCACAGACTGTGGGGGTGGTGTCTTGTACATGGTGATGTTCCTCAGACCAGTCCATACTTACGCCAAGTCTCTGACTGAAAGCTCTTTTCTCAGCTTTTCAGAGTTTTTTTAGCCACTCTGTAAGTCTGTTCCTGGCCTGGTTATACAAGATTTTATCCCCATTTCTGTAAGCATCCTCTTTGGTGTGACGAAGCTGTTTGAGTTTCCCAGTAAACCACGGTTTATCATTATTAAATGATAAGAATGTCCTGGTGGGGATGCAGATATCCTCACAGAAACTGATGTATGAAGTTACAGTCTCTGTGAGCTTGTCCAGATCGGTGGCTGCAGCTTCAAAAACACTCCAATCAGTGAGGTCAAAACAAGGTGCTATCAGTAGGTGATGTATATATATATATATATACAGTACAGACTATATATATATATAAGTCTGCATTTATTTGATCAAAAATACATTATATATATATATACAGTACAGACCAAAAGTTTGGAAACATTACTATTTTTAATGTTTTTGAAAGAAGTCTCTTCTGCTCATCAAGTCTGCATTTATTTGATCAAAAATACAGAAAAAAAACAGTAATATTGTGAAATATTATTACAACTTAAAATAATAGTTTTCTATTTGAATATACTTTAAAAAAAAATTATTTATTCCTGTGATGCAAAGCTGAATTTTCAGCATCATTACTCCAGCCTTCAGTGTCACATGTAACATCCAGTCTATCACATGATCATTTAGAAATCATTCTAATTTCTGATTTATTATGAGTGCTGGAAACAGTTCTGCTGTCTAATATATTTGATGAATAAAAGGTTAACAAGAACTGCATTTATTCAAAAAACAAAAACAAAAATTCTAATAATATATATTCTAATAATATATTTTCTTTACTATCACTTTTTATCAATTTAACACATCCTTGCTGAATAAAATTATTAATTTTATTTAAAAAAAAAGAATGAAAAAAAAATTACAAGAATGAAAAAAATACTGACCCCAAATTACTGACCAGTAGTGTATATTGTTATTACACAAAATATTTATATTTTAAAAACATAGCTTCTTTTTTTTTTCTTTTACTTTTTATTCATCAAAGTATCCTAAAAAAGTATCACATGTTCTGAAAAAATATTAAGCAGCAGAACTGTTTCCAACTTTGATAATGAATCATCATATTAGAATGATTTCTAAAGGATCATGTGATAATGATCCTAAAAATTCAGCTTTGCATCACAGAAATAAATGATAATTTAAAGTATAATAAATTTAAAAACAATTATTTTAAATTGTAATAATATATCACAATATTAAATTTTTTTGATCAAATAAATGCAGGCTTGATGAGCAGAAGAAACTTCTTTCAAAAACATTAAAAATAGTAATGTTTCCAAACTTTTGACCTGTACTGTATGTATATACATATTTTACTTGTTTTACAATAAGTACATATTTTACATGATTTTTGTTAATGTAATTATTAGCATAATCACAATATTCTGTTTATGTGATCTCCAACTTAATCACTGCACTGCCTTTAATCGCATTATAAGTGTGTATGTAAACATACTGTAGCCTGTCACTAGTGCTTTCTGGTTGAAGTATATACACCATAAAGATGTGTTTTTATAGCGTATATCTCGAATAGAGTCAGATTTACTGACGATGTAGCGATAACTCACAACATGGAATTCTTAAGCTGTCCTGTTACTGTTACTATCTCTTACAATGAATGTAATCCAAAATATAAACACTACTTACAATTTAGTTAAGTCCAGACCACATTATGCTTTTCACTGTCTCTCTCTCTCTCTCACACACGCACATATACACATGCATAATGTGCAGAGATGAATCTGTGCATGAAAGACTGCTGAGTGGGGCATCCTTACCTGCTCGTACTGTTACAACTGAATTATTATTATCTCATATGTCGAGCAAAGGCATTAATCAAGCACTGGCCTTAAAGAACAAACACATCTGACTGCAGAAATAACACCATCAATGCAAGCTACATAGAAAAACACAAATGATAACTATAGCTATGGGAAAGGGAACCTGCCTTTCTGTTTCGAGGAAATGTTTTGTAACATTCATTATAACCAGCATTGCTGAGCTAAACTCTGTTTATTTCTTTTTGTCATGTTTCTCTGAGCCGGCAGGCAGGTCAAATCTGAAAGTTGAAATAGGTCACAATTATGCTCTGGAGTGTCTAAACAGTGTTTGATGCAATATAAATATGCCATAGGCACCACACTGAAGTTAATATGGAGGGGTGTGTGTGTAGACTGAAGTTAAAGTGAGTCAGATTAAATCGTAATTGTGATGTTGTTAATCTATGATGCACATCATCTGTCTTTAATTATAGTGAACTCTCCAGTACTCCATCTCTCTCAAACACACACACACTCACATGCACACAAACATTCCTGCCAAAGACACAACACCTCGCTGACATCAGGACTCAAATGATTAAATAATAATTGGTGGTTGTGTGTGTGTGTGTGTAAAATGGATAAAGCATCTGGCTGATTGATTAGTGTTATCTCGACAGATGAATTCTAAGCCTTGGACACACACGCAACACATATATTCCCTGTAGCCTCTCAATTTCTCTATCTCTCTTCATTCCTTGCACAATCATTTGTTCATCACCCCCCTCAATATGGCTGAAAGAGGAAATTGCCAAGCGCCAAATAGAATTTCACTCAATTCCTTCTCAGATCACTACTAGATTTTATCTAGTTTACTTTGTTTTAGCAAATTGCAAATTTTAACATTCTTTCAAAATTCCTATAAAAATACAATTAAAATACAATAAATAAAAAAAATATAAAATAAATTCCATTGAATGTACCCAATCTGGAATTTAGCAATTTCTTCACGTACTGTAGATTTTGCAGTGGTTCGCTATATTGAACAGCAGAAAGCAGCGTGGTTTGAAAGTGACTTCTGTGTGAGCTGTACTTCATACATTGATACACTATTTCATCGCTACTTAAAGGAGCCATGTGTAATGTCTGGCAAAAAAATCAAGTCATACTCCACCTTCCTCCACATTCCTCCATATTTTCAATAATCCGCCCCTACCTTCACAAACAACCCTAGAGCCATAGCCGAAGCCTAAAGGACGCCTCCAGGTAAGTGATTTTGAAACATGATTTCAAGCTACTCCCCTTCTTTACCAGTGAATATGTTGATTTTAATTACACATTATTTTGAATTTTTTTGACAGACAGCATTCTGTCAACTCTCAGTAGCGCCAACCAAGTACCCAGAGCTTGCCAACTTTCAAGCATTCACCGGGAGACACACGCAATTTAGCAAAAACTTGAAATTGATAGTGAGTGAGCGCGCGCGCGCGGCCGGGGCCTCGCTCGCGCTCTCTCTCCCTCTCTCTCTCCTCTCTCCTCTGCAGGCCAGGCCTCTCGGGTTCATTATCAGCGAAGACATTTCAAGCTTCTTAGGTAATGTTTCTTTTTAGCATCAGCTTTAGGTAGAGACGGGCTTTGGTAGATAAGGTGGAAACCCGGATCGGATCTGTGGGTAAGTTATAGCTAGCTAACTATCAAAAAGCAGCTACGGTTAGCCATCGACAGCCTTCGATACATTTCTATGTTATAACTTCCCGAAAAAAATACGCAAACATATAAAACAAACTTCTAGCGAAATACCTAACAGCATCTTACTTACCAATCCAAAAGAAATGTTGCAAGTGGAGTCGAAGCTCATTTCTTTCAAGTCCATCATTTCTTCCACGATACTGTAGATTGTTGCAGTGGTTGATTCCGAGCTATATTTGACCAGCAGAAACGCCCCACAGCGTGCGTTTTGAAAGTGTACTTCTGTGGTGCCCGCAGCCGCCTACCCATGGCCGAACATTGTCGGGCCGTTGGCTATAATGCTAATGGCTAATTAAGGTTGACATCGTCTCTGCAGCAATTTTGTCATTAATCACTTACCCCCATGTCTTTCCAAACCCATAAAAAAGGGATACTCCAGCCCAAAATGAACATTTTGTCATTAATCACTTACCCCCATGTCTTTCCAAACCCATAAAAGCTCCCGTTCGTCTTCGGAACACAATTTAAGATATTTCGGATGAAAACCTGGAGGCTTGAGACTGTCCCATAGACTGTCAAGTAAATAACAGTGTCAAGGTCCATAAAAGGTTTGAAAGTCGTCGTCAGAATACTCCATCTGCCATCAGATGTGCAATCTGGGTTTTATGAAGCGACGTTAAACACTTTTTGTAAGCGAAGAAAACAAAAATAATGACTTTATTAAATAATTCTTTTGTCAACGGTCTCCTCTGTGTCTGTCCATATCACAGTCTCAACCCTCCCGATTTTCATCCAAAATATCTTAAATTGTGTTCCGAAGACGAATGGAGCTTTCACGGGTTTGGAACGACATGGAGTAAGTGATTAATGACAAAATTTTCATTTTGGGGTGGAGTATCCCTTTAATTTCACCAAAACTTTGCTAATGCCACCACATCTGAAGACTTTGATATCGCCTACTGTAGATATGGTTCTAGGGCTGTATTATAGAACATCCTAGAGAATCTTTCTGCTTAGTAATGATGGCGATTTCACAAAACATTTCAATTATTTTTTTTTTTTTTGTCAAGTTTCTGTAATACAACCCCTGGTCCCTCCCATTTTGTTCACCAGTTTTGTCTGTCTTATTAAAATTAAAAGTCAGATCTCTTTGAATAGTAACAGCACTCCTTTCCTGAACAAATTATATGATTTGAAATACCAATCATGTCCATAGCCCAAATGGTTACAGAGTTTAATAATTAGTGTTTGGAGTTTGTTCATGTGGTCATGCTGCTAATTCTGCAAATGTTTTCCAGTTTGTTAAGACACTGTTATATTTAGAGCTTTTGGTATATTTGTCTATGAGTGTGTGTGAAGTTCAGTATAATGTGACCCTGTTTGTCATTATTCTAGGCGTGTATTGACAGGAAGGTGGCAGTGATAAATGTGAAACATGGTGTTGGAGAGTTTGGGAGAAAATGAGAGGAGGAGAGACAGTGTGTGTGTGTCTCAGAGAGAGAGTCACCTTGTACTGAGGAACAGAGATGTCCATAGACCCTCATATATTACCATCATCCCTCACAAACTTAATTACACTCATACTCACACACACACACATTTGCCAAGCTGTTCCATGTTTTATGGTGTCCATGCCATTGGATGCTCCTCTATCCTGTATCCTCTCTCTCTTTCTCTCAGACAGAATGAATCACTCATGCTCTCATCCTTGAGCATCTGTAAATCAATCACAGTGAATGAGTGCACATCCTTCACCTTAGAGAGAGAGAAACAGAGAGATTTTCTTATTTTGCATCATTGTTTAATGTAAATGTTGTCTTAGCCAGTAGTTCTTTGGCAGATATGTAATTATCTGTCATGCCAGTAAGGCACATTGAAAGAGAGAGAGAGAATTCCACCTGGTAACCCTTATGCTGAGCTGCTGGGATCACTGCAGGCAGTGTCAGGGAGTGCATGTATGTGTGTGTGTGTCGCTGGGTAAAAATTGATTTGTTGGCATTAGAGGTTCAGTTAGCAGTGTGTTTCAAGAGGGACATGTTTAAGTGTGGCACAGTGTTCTGTTCTTTGCTCTCCTGACACTCAAAGCGTGACACAGCATTCGCAACCTCTTTTTGCATCTGTGACATTAAATACAGGTCATTCAATGAGAAAAAATGTAGGGCGGGACTTGGTTTTATCATCTTCATTGGGAATTTATTGAATCGTTAAAAGTAGGTAGATGGAGGGGAGGGGCTTGATGACATCAGCTGACAAGGAAAGTCATTTTAGATGTTATTCTGATTATGCAGAGAAGTGTGTTTTGTTTGTTTGTTTGTTTTATTGTAAGTTGCTTTGGATAAGGGTGTCTGCTTGATAAATGTAAATAGTTGTTTTTTTGGTTTCTTTGTTTGTGTTTCCTCTATTGTATGTTGCTTTGGATAAACGTTTCTGTTAAATGTTTAAATATAAACATAATTTGTTTGTTTGATTCCTCTATTACAAGTCGCTTTGGATAAAAGTATCTGCTTTAAATGTAAATATTTGTTTGTTGGTCTGTTTGTTTGTTTCCTTTATTGTAAGTCGCGTTGGATAAATGTGTCTGTTAAATGTATAAATATAAACTTTTCTTGTTGTTTGTTTGTTTGTTTGATTCCTGTATTGGATAAAGTTGTCTGCTAATGCATGAATGTAAATGTTTGTTTGTTTCCTCTATTGCAAGTCGCTTTGGAAAAAAGTTTCTGCTAAATGTGTCTAAACTTTTATGTTTGTTTGTTCATTTGTTTCCTCTTGTATAAAAGTTTCTACTAAATGCACAAATGTAAATTCTTGTTTGTTTGTTCGTTTGTCAGGAAAATGTTCAAATGTAAACTTTTTTTATTGCTTTGTTTGTTTCCTCTATTGGATAAAATGCATGAATGCTAAATGCATGAATGTAAATTTTTGTCTGTTTAATCCGCTCTAAAAAGATTTTGAATGCTAAATGCAAAATATAAATATAATCAGATTAATTTTTTTCTCCTTCATTTTAAGTCAATTCGAATAAAAGCATATGCTAAATGCATAAATGCAAATGTTTGTTTGGAATATTGTACCACTATTCTCTATTAGACCAGGATTGTGTAGAATGAAAGTAATTGGGCCTTTTTATTGTTTTGGTTGGACTTTTTAATATGATTCCTGACATTTCACATCATGATCCTTCCAGCGTGTCTTCAGGAAGTTGCACTTTTATATCTCAATATTGTTGTGCTAATGTTGAAGTGCACATTTCCCATAGGATTATGAGAATATTAAAGAGCGATGACAATGACTCAGCAATATGGATTTTTTGATTGAAAAAGAGATCACTCTCAAAAAGACGGCATGAATCATGTCAGAATGATGCAATTACAACCGTTTCTCCTCAACAACTCACTCAGCTCTTGCAGGCAGCTTGGTGCATGGTGGCAAATCTTTTTTATTATTCAATTTTGATGAAAACTTCATGTGTTTTCTCTACATTTATGTAACATCTCCCAGTTTAAGGTGCATTCATGTTGACAGCGGTTTAACCACCAGAGGTTGCCGAGTGTCTGTGTGGCTGGTTGCTGGTAGGTGTTTCATCTGGACTGCTGGAGGCGGATCACATGTCCTCTACTGTCTTCCTTCTCATTGGTGGTTGCAGTATCGCATCACCATTCACTTGCCTAAAGTTTTACTCTGGTCTACCTTACTATCTACATGATACATGTCACCTCACTTCAGCAACTCTCATGGAAAATGAACAATGTCTGGCTGTTTTGTTGATGTGAAAAACCTCTTTAGAGAGTTTAGACTCACCTGCCACACAAAATTCATGTGCTCGCATGTCTCTTCCTGAAGCAAATCTTTTCTCTTCTCAGCTGCGGATTTTGCTTTGTTTCTCTCACGACACCACCCACTACCTACAGTTTTAGTCCATCATAACCCGCAACTGGTGTGTGTGTATGTTTGTGTGTGTAGTTAAGGCATGGCTCTGTTTTTCAACCATCTGCTATGGAGTTCACAAACTGTTTTTATTGCTGTTCCTCCTGATATAATGGGCTCAGCCAACACACACATACACAGGTGAATTAGTTGTAAAATTTTCATTTTACTAGTAAGATATGATTAAACGTTAACTAGTATTTGTATTAAACTAGGAGTAAATTAGAAGTTTAATTAAATATATCACATAATTGCAATAGCTGACAACCATTACAAGCTATGCAGGAACTTACATTTTGCATTAAATGTATATTTAAATAACACATGAGATACTGACTGTAGCCTTTGTTCAGATTTTAATTCACATTAAAATACACTGTATATATACATAAAATGCACTTTTAAAAAGATGGTTCTTTTAAGAACTATTGACTGAAAGGTTGTTTGGTAAACCCAAAACAGTTCCCTTTTGGAACGTATTTTTGGACACAGCGTATGCATAAATGTGTATGTTGTAGTATATTGCTTCTGATGATTATATTATCTGATATAAAGAGGTCATGAATGGTTGCCTCTTGCTATTGCTCTTAAGTAATCCATTGCTTTGACAACCAGTGTATAGTAAATATAATAAATATCGACTTCCCTCTCTGTACTAACTGATGACTTGATTACTTTTTATTACTTCTGGCTTCAGTTAATGTTCATTTTCACTGAAAATAGTACTTATTCCTACTATAATAGAAGCAATACCCAGCTAAGAAAGTGTGTGTGTGTGTAGAGGTTGGAACACTTGTTTAGGCCAAATTGCTGGAAATGTTCTTACAAATATAGTAAAGCATGTCAAAATCCCACTTGTGGGGATTTGAAGTGGTCCTCATTATTTGTAAATCATCCAGATCTTGTTTTCTTCAAATCTAATAAAGTCACCATGTCTGTGTGAAGGTCAGCTTTAGTGTATAGTAAATATCATTACTTTAGTATGAAACCATGTGCTCATGATGTGATCCTCATTACTATAGTTTCAGAAGTGTGTGTGTGTGTGGACGTCTTTCTAGTACGCAAGTATGCTTTTGGTGTATGTGACCTCTGAATCTTGAGCTTTTGGGAAAAGGCCGGAAATGAACTGCCACAATTAGAAAGGCTAATTTAGCCATGACACTTCAAAGGCCCAGATTCCTCCTTTCTCTTCTTCTTCTCTCCCTTTCTTTCTCTTTATCTCTCTCTCTCCCCTCCTGGTGTGCGTGTATATATGCATGAAGGTTGTGTTTATGTAAATGATTTTGTATAAGCTAATTATTTGTTTGTGTAAAGTACAGCTTCTTTGCTTTTTATTAGTTAATTAAGACCCTTATACATCATCCAGGCGCCGGATACACACATGTTTGCATGCGTTTTTCATACATGTGAGTGTCTGTGCCACCAGTTAAACGTTCAGGAAATTGAGTTTTTCTATACTGAGGCACTGAGTAGGACACACAGACACACATGGTGGAGAGGTGAAAGAGGAAAAGAAGAGCTTGAAAGAGACTGACCTACTTTAGGGGGCTGGATTCTGTTAACACACACCTCTCAGTGAGCTAGTGTGTGAAGGGAAGAGAGATGGGAGTGTGTGGCAGCTGAATTAGAGATTTAGGATGACACGTGCTTTCAGACGCCACCTAGTGGTTTGAGTGAATGAGTCTAAAAAATCAACCCTTTACTGACCTTACTGTGCTAAATCAATGCATTGCTTTAACTGTTTACATAAATTATATTTCATTTGTATCTTATTAATTGAGTATAAAACTGTCTCATACATATTCAATATAGAAGGAATGAGTAGCCTATCATATATTTAATATATTTGTATGCAATGCAATTTGCACTGAGCTGGTCCTTACTTTTTCTACCTCAAAACTTTTCATAATTTTTGCACTTTCACACACATCACTATCCAAAAGTTTGGAATTATTACGATTTTTAAATAAAAATATGTTTTTGAAAGAAGTCTTTTATGCTCACTGAGGCTGCATTAATTTGAATTAAACCGTAAAACAGTCATATTGTAAAATATTTAAGTTTCATTTAAAAAAAAATATATCTTAAAATATTTTAAATGTTTATAATTAAAAAAGTGTAATTTATTCTTGTGATGGCTATTAATTTTTCAGTTTAAGTCTTCAGTTTCATGCGATTCTTTGATGAAATAAATGCAACTTGGCGAGAATAAGACAATTATGTATTATGTATGTTATTCATATGTTATTGCTATTTAATTTTCTAGTTAGTTACTAACAGCGTTTCATTGTCTCTGTATTTGTTTTCTAAACAGTGACAGAAAAGTTAAATGTAATCTTGCATAATGCTAGACCACATATTTGCTTTCTATATGTTAAAATCACAAATGATTTTAAAATGAACAAATTGCCAAATTAATTTAGCACAATCCTCTACATTTAATTCAGTCAAGCGCTGCAGGGCTGCTGGGTAATATAGTTCCTGCAGCCTCCAGCTTCCCACCAAAGGCTTACAGCAAGTTACTATGACAACAGAGAATCAGAAAGTGAGTGAGTTTCTATGTGTTCAAGTTTGAGGAATTTATGTAGTTACAGAGTGTTATATGAAAATTAAATATTAATAATACAATTAAAAAATTTAAAATGCACTTATTTACTATGTTGCTTTATGGGAACCAGGCATAATACATGAAGAAAATCTCTTTATAGTTTTAATTACCACACACTGTGTATGTGTGTGTGCATGTAGTTGCTTATTATTATTCTGATTCTGTTCTGTGGTCCAAAATTAAATGGGCCATCATGCAGTGATGTGCTACTTGAATATATTGATGTAATGATGTAATGCTATACAGAGCTGCACAGCGGCACCAGGACAGATGTTTGTGACAGGTGCATTGTGGGTCCTCAGGCTTCACAAATGTTTGGGTTTACAAGCAGCAGATTCAAATTAAGCGTGTAGATGCATGTTTGGTTATTGTGGGCAAATGTGTCACCCATATCACAGAGTAACATCCCATAATAGTCAATGCTCAGGTGTAAATTCACACATTATCCATCCAAAACAGTATGCAGGATTAGAATGAAACTGCCTTGTAAGTTTAAATCACTGCTGCTACAGTTTTTGCAGATGCTTTGCATAAAAATAAAATAGCATTAGGTTAACTTTGCATAGAGGGAAGACGTAGTGCTGACCTAGAGTTAATGTTCACTGCATTAAACTGTTTTCAGATCAGTTATATGGAATAATGAGTTGCAGCTGCAGTTCCCATGCATCTTAGATAAATGTTAGGAAGTCAGATCTCTCTGTCCTGTGAGTTACAGATGTCCTTGGGCCAAAGACCTCATTTTGGGAGATGGCACTCATTCTGTCCTGTCTCCATCTTCACACCTCCTACTCTCATCTCTTCATAACTTCTGTCGTCTCCTCTCTCTTTCTTTTCTTCTGTCACATTAGATTAGAAAGAGCTGCATTTGTTGTTGAGCTGATTTTTATGCACTCTAAACATGGTTATTTTTATGTCTGTTTTCAGTTTACTCTGGTTTAGGTACACTGAGTGTTAGTCAGTGTCATGTGGTGGACTTCTGAAACTCTGGACTTCTGATCCAGAAGAGATCAGATGTGCTAAATCAGTAGCAATATTTAAATCTAGACTAAAACACATCAGATTAGCTGTGCATTTACTGGATGAGCACTTTGCCACATCCTAACCGATTGCACTGTATTTTATGTATAATAATTTTTTTATTATTTTATTTGTTAAAAAAATTGTTTTTATTGTTTGTGATTATTTTGAATCATATCATTTTGAACTAAATTAATCATAAAAGCACTTTGAAATACCATTGTGTATGAGATGTGCTATATAAATAAGCTTTGCCTTGCCTTGCTTTGCCTCAATTCCAATACAAATGCTGTTCCATTTGATCCTGAATAGCTATATTGTAAAAACATAAGAACCACCATTTACACCTTACATGATTAACAAAGAGTCAATGCTCTAATATTTTGCATGTTTATATTAACACCAACTATTAAAACCAGTCCAAATCAAAGTTTCATCAAATTTCTACCTTTTTTTATATTTCCTTAAAAATATCTACAGCAATAATAGAGTAAAAAACTTTTTCCCTCTGTTTTATAGCTTATGGTTTTTGGCTATTAGTTACCTATTTACAGATCCTCTGTAAACACCACAGATGCAAATTTAATTGGTTCACAGTCCATTATTTCATGTAATTTCAAGTTAATTTTGATTTGCATATTGTTATATTTTAACATTTCCTCAAAAATAGCTTATTATAGTATAGTGAAAAAAAAAACTCTTTCATGTAGTTTTTTTTAATGCATAAAGCATGTTGGTTTGGCAATTTTCATTCATTCATTCAGTCAGTCATTTCTCCATTTATTCATTTATTTATTTACAAATGATTTCAGAATCTGACCTGTCGTTCAGTTTATGTAGTTTAGGTCGAAGATTTTTGTCCAGTAATTTACAATCTGTTCTGTAGTTTACAATCTTTCAGTTTTGAGTGTGTTCTGTAGGTTAGAATTTGTGCTGTAGTTCAGTGTTTGTCATGTAGGCTACTTCAGAATCTGACCTGTCATTCAACTGATGTCCTGTAGCTTAGCTCGAAGATTCTGTCCTGTAGTTTACAGTCCATCTTTATTGAGTGTGTCCTGTAGGTTAGAGTTTGTGTTGTAGTTGAGTGTTTGTCATGTAGTTCAAAATCTGACCTGTCGTTCAGTTTATGTCTTGTAGTTTAGGTCGAAGATTATGTCCTGTAGTTTACGAATGATTTATCCAATATTCGATTTCAATTTGCACAGCCTCCCTTGCGTGCTCAGAGAAAATGCCCCTGTCGTTTGTGCATTTATTATGGGTCTTCTAAATTTGCTGTGGTCCTGTGACCTGAGCATTTCTTGACAGTCTTTGCAATCCTGCAGTCCCACGCTGCGACAAACATCTACGGTGATGAGGGTGAACATCAGCAGCCCTCACACAATAGCATTATCATCAAATACCTAATTGAGTCTTTTTGTGTGTTTTGTGAATTATAGAGATAATGAGCTGCTGCACATTTAACTTTTAAACAGTCTTTTACAAGTGTCTTCAGCAGAGAAAAATGTCATGTTCTTGCCCACACACACACAGTGTGGGAGGATTGTGGTTTTGGCTGTTCATGACGTTTGATGAAGCCTCACTTTGGCATCATCACCAATCAAAACAATGCTCTGCAGAGTACACGGTCTCCATGACAACTAGTGTCATAGTTACCACAGACTTACAGCTTTCTGCCCAAATTCAGCTTTTTGTGCATTTATTTATTTAGGCTTTATGTCTGCAGGAGCTCTCCTGTACATGATGAAGTCTTCAGTCATCTCTGAATGCATCCATATTGGACCATAACATAAATCATTACCCTTTTTTCCATGTAACATCGTAGTTTTAGTATATATACTTGTAAATTTTTTCCCCATAGTATGCGAATGTGATGGTTGTGGTATATATCAAAGTACCATGCTTTAACTATGGTAACAGCACAGTACACTGGTGCTTAAATCATCTTTAGAAGTAAATAATCATCAAAGAACACATTTCTGTTCGTTTTTATCTCTGGGCACACAGTCAGACCCTAAATAGCAGCATGGCACACACACTGCTCAAAAAGGACGGGAGTGGTTGAAGCGCTGGTCACACAAACCCCATCCTAGAATCAATTCGTCACCAGTCCCCAATCTCACAATGTGGCACTGTTTCCATGGCAAATGAATGCTTGGGAATGATAAATTCATGGTTCATTGTTGTTTACGTAAAGCCATCTCAGAAGAATTCTCTCTCTCTCGTATGCTGCACATAACACTCTGTTTAGTTTCAGCGTCTCTCTTTCCTGATGCTGATGACATCAACTCCTCCTTACATGGTGCTCCTCTAAACTCATCTCTCTCTGTACTGTCGTCATGGCGATGCTCTTTAGCCACCTCACTTAGATTCCTAACATTCCTGATCCTGAGCAATATGAGCATGTTGCTGTGGAGATGTTCTGGAGTGTGAGAGGTGACCTAGGAGTGAAATGCAGCAATGTGAGAGCACAGGTCTCTGTGTTGTGTTTTAAAGATGTGACTGCATGGTGTTAACTCATCAGCTGGTTCTATTCTGCAACACCTAGAGCAAATTTTCTGTAATTTAAAGTCCATCTTGCAATTTAGTGATGTATATTGCTTAAAGAAAATTAAGCGATACAAGAAAAAAATGTTTTTTAATAGTTTTTGTTTTATTTTAACTTTATATAAACTGTAATGTAGTTAAGAATTTGTTCTGTCATTCAGTTTATGTCCTGTAGTTTACAGTAGATCAAATATTATGTCCTGTAGTTTAAAATCTCTCAGTTTTGAGTCCTGTACGTTAGGGTTTGTGCTGTAGTTCAGTTTGTGTTGTGTAGTTCAAAATCTGACCTGTCATTTAGCTTATGTTCTGTAGTTTAAGATTGAAGAAGTTGACGATTCTGTCCTGTAGTTTACAATGTTCCCTGTAGTTTACAGTCTCTCAGTTCTGAGTCTGTCCTGTAGGTAAGAGATTGTGCTGTAGTTCAGCGTTTGTCCTGTAGTTCAGAATATGACCTGTGGTTCAGTTTATGTCCTGTATTTAGTTAAAAGATTCTGTCTGGTAATTTACAATCTGTTCTGTATTTAACAGTCTCTCACTTTTGAGTGTGTCCTATAGGTTAGAATTTGTGCTATAGTTGTGTTTGCCATGTAGTTCAGAATTTGACCTGTCATTCTATTGATGTCCTGTTGTTTAGGTCAAAGATACCATCCTGTAGTTTACAGTCTGTCATTTTTGAGTGTATCCTGTAGGTTAAAGATTGTGCTGTAGTTCAGTGTTTGTCATGTAGTTCAAAATCTGACCAATCATTCAGTTTAAGTCCTGTAGTTTAGGTTCAATATTCTGTCCTGCAGTTTGCAGTCTCTAAGATCTAGGTGTTTCCTGTAAGTTAGAGTTTGTGCTGTAGTTCAGTGTTTGTCATGTAGTTTAGAGTCTGCCCTGCTGTTAAGGCCCCTGTCCTGTAGTTGACTACCTGCCCTGTGGATCAATGTTTGTCCTATAATTTTGTGTGTGTCTGTGATATAGTTTAGAGTCTTTTTTGTACTTTGATGTCTAGCCATAGTTCAGTGTTCTATATTAAATTTTGCCCTGTAGTTCAGTCTGTTTATCTTGTATTTCCCTCCATTCTGTTCTGTAGTTGAGTTCAGCAATTGAAGAGATTTCAGTGCGCACTGTGTGTTTCCACTGACTCATTCAGTTCATCAATGACATCTGAGGTCACTGATGATTCAGTCTGAAGAGTGAGTTTATTCATTTAATGAAAACTGTAGTGTGTGATTTTTAAGCCTGCAAACAGATGTAGCTTGAAAACTATGATGAAGGTGGCACAAGCACAAACTAAGCCACATTACTTCAAACAGTTGTTGCTTGTCTGGAGTGGAGCTTTTTAAGTAAATGTAACTGGACATTGTCAATGAATTGTTTATGAACTTAATAGCCCTTCTGGACGTTGTCTGGACATTTAATAGCCCTTCAAAAAACCACAGACATTCCCATATGAGATCAATTTAGACTGTGATTTTAAAATGCTGCTGAGAAACAGTAAAGTCTTTCTCTCTTTGACACTCTTTTCCCACTGTTTTCTTATAAAGTCATATATTTTTAAATTTCTTTCTGTTCTTAGGCACTGTGTGAGTGTGTTGCCATGGGAACAATAGATGTAAATGTAAACGTGTTTAGAGAGTTAAAAGAGAAATGACAAGGACAGTTAGATGAGATTTCTCTACAAAATTCAGCCAGAATTGAAAGAAATAAAGAAAGACAGGTAGGTGCAGGTGCAACAGTGTGTTTTCAGGTTGTGTGCTGTTTGTTAAAGGTCTAAGCTAGGCAGCAAGAAGAGACATCTGAAATATTTGGCTTGAGTCCTTCACTGGGATGCCACACTGGTCTCATCAACATTATTTACATTCCACTGAGAAAAGCAGACCAGCTTTTCCCCTCTCTTTCTTTCTGAGCTGTTGTGTATCGCTGTGATCATTCCTGTCGGCCAAATGCACAAAAGGACAGATGTCTCTGTCTGTCTTGGTGTGTGTATAACATTCAGTGGTCTAACTATTGTGCAGAGGTTATAGTATAATATCATATGTTATATATAATGTCAGTATTTTGTGCAGCACTTTATGTGCCATCATGTAATTGATAAAACAGTGAATCACACCAAACCTGTAACATTTAACCCCAAAGTTGAAGAAAACATAGGAAATTATATTTTGCTCAAAAAAAAAGATAAAAAAGGAGCCTATTTCATGTTGACATTCATGTCATTATGGCTACAAAAAAAAAAAAAAAAAATCTCATTCTTGTGAAATTTAAGGATTGTTCTTTTCAGAGTTTCGTCATCCGCTTTTAAATGCCATTCCTTGTCTGTTCTCCTGTGCTCCTGAAGTTGTTCCTATTTTTGGATTATTATTAAAGATTGTTGAAGTTTATTCTACGTCTCCTCATTCCCTCACTCCAGTGAGCTGGGGTCCTCTGGGCCGGCCAGCAGACACCTGACAGCCTAAAGCTTTAAATCCAGTAGTGGATATACTGCTGAAACCAATGATTCTGTACATGTGTGCATGTGTGATTTATGACCTCAAACATGTGCACAAGCATCTGTGTGTTCACCGGTGTATGTCTGTATGTGTGTGAGTATCGGATCTCGGTGAGTTTGTAGGCATGTAATAGGGCTGGTGGCTTTCAGTCCCAACAGTTTACAGCTTCCTTTAAACCCCCCTTACTTCTCTCTTTGTGAGTCACTGGAACGACAGAGTGAGTCATATTGCTTTAATCATGCCGTAGAGAAGCTGTCCGACAGATGGATAGAGAGAAAAAGAAAAGGAAAAGGAAAGAAAGAGAGACGGCCCATGCAACTTATCCATTTATCTCTCTTAATGTATATATGATGCAAGTTCTTTACTATTTTATAAGCCATGAAATCTCCTTTTCTATTACCAAGTCACACATAACTGTACGGAGGTAACAAGCATGCACCACTTTAATCTTGGGATCGTTGGGGTTGTCTTTATAGCTTTTTTACTTGACCCAGCAGCAAAACAGTACGTTACACTCCACCCACCCAACCTCCACTGTCAATTAAAAGACTAACAAGATTTTCCTCCTTTGAAAAAAGCAGCGCTGCCTCGTCCATCCTTGATGCTGTTTTCATACCCAGTCTCCTCTCCTGCTGACAGCAACATCCTCTACTGTCACGCCGTGTTCCGTTTCTCATGAACAGGAGCGGCGATACGCTGTCTTGCGTAACGGTCAATGCAATGACCTAAACTTACAAAATCAACAGTAAAGCCCTTTATTTATTGGTGATTACATACATTAGTGGAACTTGCAAGACAGGCAAGAATCACTATCAAGGCACAGTCACATTTATCGTTGTTTTTAGCAATTTTTCATCAGCGAAATCCTGTCATTTCAATAGGAATCCAAGCAATTTTTTTGTGAGAGTGAAAGATTTCCCCATGCAGATTTCACCGCAAGTTCAAGTTTGTAATTTCTAAAGTAATAGAAATAAAATTAATGCTATAATTTATTTTATATTATTTATATAATATTTATAAAAAATAATATAAATATAAATAAATAATATTTGTTGAAAATTGAATTTTGAAACATTTTAATTATTTAAAATATATAAAAAGTATGGGTTAGGATATTCAAATGGGTCTGTACACCTAATATACACCATAGGACCACTATTGCAACCATTCAGCATGAATTAAGCACAATAAAGGACAAGTTATATTGTCCTATGAAGACATAAAAATCCACTTTTTATGTTTAAAATTGTGGAATTGTGAAAATTATATACCCAGGCCCAGTTACCAGATTAACTGACATAAAAGGAAATCAATTTCAATTTCATGTTCAAATTGTACATCATGTTTGCCCAAGAAAAATGGTTTAGTGTGAAGCTGAAAAGGTGTGTGTGCGTGCTTCTGATTCTACCTGAGACGGTAAAACGGCCACCCAGCATACAAACATACACACACTCACGCTTAAGAACTCAAAGCTGCAGATAATTCTGTTCCTATGGGACAGAATATTTTTGGTACCTGCTGAGACAGATAGAGAGAGACAAAGAGAGAGAGAAAAAGGAGGGTATGCAGATGAGTATGTGGTTAATTTTAGAAAGTGGTGTGAAAAATGCAGCGGAACAGAGCGATCCTCCTCTTTTCGTAGTTGCTCACCTACGATTGGACGAACTTTGAGCAGTGATCCCTTTTGGCCAATGAGATGTATCGTCATGAGAGTAATAGACCCATCGGGGCCCTTCCTTAAATATACACACTCAGAGAAAATATGATCCATGCCCCATGTCGATTATTATTA
The DNA here is from genome assembly GCF_018340385.1 of Cyprinus carpio. Classification (NCBI taxonomy): domain Eukaryota; kingdom Metazoa; phylum Chordata; class Actinopteri; order Cypriniformes; family Cyprinidae; genus Cyprinus; species Cyprinus carpio. The sequence continues at coordinate 15,239,365 of NC_056600.1, forward strand.
TTATTATATTAGTGTAGGAGAGTGGGTGGAATTTGGCAGTCACTTTCAGATAGCGTTTGAACACTGCACCATAAATAATTCCTCTCTCAAATATACACGCGCACACACACACACACACACACACACACACACACACACACACACACACACACACACACACACACACACACACACACACACACACACATATGCACATGCTCTGGGTTGCTGGTGTCGGTGCAGTGTGATGATGAATAGACCCAGTGATGTTATTTCTGGAGAAATTACGACACTGCCAGAACTCCCTTCATATCTGGTTTTAGCGCAGGTTTCGTTTGGTTTATTTCGTCTAGGTTTTTTGGGTTTACTCCAGGAACATGGGAACATTTGAAAAGTGGGGGAGGCACATTTTAAAAAGGTAGCTTGTCTCATGAAGTCCGACCAGTAGTCTTACATGAAAAAAAAAAAAAAAAAACATTGGTAAAGAGCCACAGTTCTTAGTAGGATTGCTGCCTACCGTTTGCGCATTGCCATCACAAACATTTGGCAGAGACATAAGCTGAGTTTTTAAGTTGCTGTTCACACTGCAGCCAAACCAAATGAATCTTATAATGAAAATTTATTATTAATAATGAACTGACTAAAAATGTATATGTGTGTGTGTGTGTGTGTGTGTGTGTGTATACACACACACAGTAGTCAACATTTGAAGAGGATCAAAACCTTTCATCAAAGTCCTAAAACCTAAGACCAAAATGAAATGTTGTCTTAGGACAACTTTGATGAACTTTTTTGATCCACTTCAAATGTTGACTACTGTGTGTATATATATATATATATATATATAAATATATATATATATATATATATATAAATAATTTAAAGTATTTAATAATTTAACAATACAAAATTATAAAATTTGTTTATTTAGAAAGTGCAATTAAGTACATATCACAATAGTGAATATGGGGATATTCACCTATTTTGGTCATTTTACTACAGAAGCTGCATGATAGTAACTTTGAGTCAAAAGAATAAAATGCAACAGATCTGCCATATTATGTCCATAAAGGCAGAAATCATCCTTTTCTGTTGACTACAGGTGTATTGAGCATGCATGTGGGCCGTGTAACTTCCTGTCATAGTGAAGCGTGCGGTGTCAGATAACGGTTGAAGTGATTCGAGCAACACGTGCAAACGCTTCCACGCATACACAAGATTCACAGCAGGCTGCTGTGTCCCGTCACAGCCATGCTGCTGCTCACCAGCTGTCTCCATGGAGACCAAGATGGGCTCTGGTTGTCTTGGAAACTGACAGCAGCATGCTATGGGTTTTGCGACGTGTACGGCTCCTGAGAACAGTATTTAACTCTGTACATACAGTCAATATTTAAACTGACTCAGGACATCATCTAAAATCTCTAATTCGTTATGTTGTTTCTCGCAGGATTTTCGGCCACATGGGAACATAAGCCCAAAAATCACATACACACACACACAAAATGTTTCTATAGGCCTTTGTGTACCTAATAAACTGTGTTGCCTTGTGACATCATTTGTCCGTCAGAAATGACTTGTAAGTGGAGGGGAGGGGAGGGGGGTGTCTGACATGGCATCTGCTGACCGCAAATCCTGTTACCTTGGTTACAGACAGACTGGGCATAAAGGTAAGGTCACAGAGATCGGGAGGTGCTGTCCCCCGAGCGGCTCACTGTAATTTGATTGGCTCATGGCCCCGTTTGTGCACCCATCACAGAAAATTGAATTATCGTGACTGTCATCCAGAGAGCCGCGCAGCTCACCTCTCCTGTCTTCATCCTTCCATCTCTCCACTCCTCCTCTCATTTACTCCTCATTTTTGCCTCTCGGCTCCTTCCTCCCTTCTTTTCATGTCTTCTCTCGTCTATTTTGTCGTTCTTTATCATTGTTTCTCACTTTTGAGAGTGGAAAAAGAAAGGGGTGGGTTGAAACTGTGTTAAATGACATTATTGCTGTGTCTGAATGCAGATGAGATTAGAGTTAAAGGAATACCCTGGGTTAAAGTTAGAATTAGGGGTTATTGTAATTGTATAATAAGTACATAGCATATACACGTGGAACAGGACTGTAAAATAAAGTGCTACCCAAAAATATAAAAAATAAAAGTACCATAAATGTACACACATTCACATATTCAAACTGGTGCATTTTGTTTGATTACAACACAAAACAACGAATGACGCCAAACTTGATAGTGTATCGGTTTCAGTTCTGAATGTGAACGCAGGTTTACGAACTCCCTATAGAGAAAGGGTGATGGGAAAAAAATAGATCGGAGAAAACTTTATATTACAGTTGCTTTGCGTTCGCTCTCAAAACGTTTGTGTTCCATCGAGATCGCGAAAGTTTCTCAGGGGAACACAAACGTTTTTCATGTGAACGCAATGAGCAAACAAAAAGTTTTTCCGGAGCCAAACCCATTGAAATATAATTTTTCCTTAAAGGAATCATGAACTATCTTTGTTTTTTATTTTGTATTGTTCTCTGAGGTCCACTTATGATGTTATCAAGATTTTTGCATCAAAAAACAATTTAGAGGTAATTGACTATTTTCTGTCCTGTTTTGACCCCCCTTATCAAAATGCTCTGTTTGAATAGGTTTGGCCGAATCTATACTTGGAAGTAAACGCCCGCTGCTATGATTGGCTAATAGTTGTGTATGTTTGACAGCATATATTCCTCATAGATGGACGCTGATGTGATTTAGGACAAAAATGCATAAATATTTATATCAAATGATCTGTAATAACAGACAAAGCAATGGTGAGCACATGCTAAAAAACAGTTACTCACACTTGTGTGACACATCATTACTGTCGGATCCAATATAGTTGGCACTGCATCGTCTTTCAGTTTCAGTTTTTCTGAAAGTCCTGCATCAAATTGTACTACTCCGCAGTAAAATGAAATAAAAAAATGGACAATCTCCTACTGACACGGTCTGGAACCTCATTAAAAATAAAGTTAATCAAAGTTTATCATTTGGTTTCTACGTAGACCTACATTTGCCGCCCTCATAATTTACACTATGTGCGTGAATCGGTGGGCGGGGCTAAACAGGCAGTGTTGTAGAAACAGGCGTTGATCTTCTTCTGCAGAGGCGGTGTTTAACCACACTATTACATCATAAAGTGGCACATTCCACAACCTGTCGTTTTGGCAGATTGGGCATAAAGCTGTTTTTAGACTGAGAAAGTTTTGATTTCTGAAACTTGCAGAATGTTTTTTATAGCACAATGAACTCTTAAATATCAAAAGATCAAGGGATTCATGACACCATTAAACATGGTTGTTGTTGTAAAGGGCTGCTGAAAGATTCACCCACAATTATCCTTTTGTCAGCACCGAAAACCTTGTGGGCAGCACACTGAAATGTAGTGCTGGTGCACTTCAGGCATCCCGAGTTCAAGTCCTTTCCAATCTGCCATCTCCCTCTCTTTCTCCCTCTTCACTTCCTGTCCACCTACTGTCATATCTAAATAAAGGCATTAAACTTCAAAAATAAAATTCAAAAAACAACATAGGCTACATGTTTGGAAATGGCAAGTATAAAGAATGACTTTTGTAAAAGTTTCTTTAAATTAGTTTGAAGTTGTAAATAATAGGTCAGTCATTGCATTATGTGTGTGTGTGTGTGTGTGTGTGTGTGTGTGTGTCCAAGACTGGACTGAGAGAGTCAGCGGGTTTTGGATCAGAGAGCGCAGGGGTGCACTGCGCCAGATGCCTCTGAGTGTGTGTGTGTGTCTGTCTCTGTGCCAGCTGGTTCAAAGGAAAACTAACACGTCTCGCCTTCTAAGAGTCTTAATAATACATTCTCACTCACACAGATATCTTACGCTACTCCAGGCTTAAATTGACCTTTTTTAATGTGCTTTTGCTGCAATTATGGGCATGAGTGAGTAGCCCTGTAAATCGCTCTCTCACTCACACCGTCTCTGTCTCTCTCGCTCTCTCTTCGTCTTTCAGAGAGCAACCGGTCAGTCTAACTAAAGGATATGCAGCGTAAACTCATAATTATGATGTATTTTCCTCACAGATATACCGAGAGAGATTAGATATGGAACAATTATGATATGAGATGCGTGTTATTGTCCCCTGATGAACTGATACAGGTCTGTTTAGCATATATAAGGCAGCTCGTGCTGAAAAAAGAATTGGAGAGAATATTTGACCCCTGCAGTAAGTGATACTTTTCTTAAAAAAAATATATAATAAAATACATATTTAACCACAATTTTCACACAATAGCTAAACAAAATTCTAATCAATTTTTAAAGCAATTTTAAAAAGCACCCATAATTTTATTGTTCATGATGTATGTACAGTTCTTTTTGCATGTGAGATAAGCAAGTGATTTTCTCATTGATTCTGGAAAGATTTGAGTTGTTTTCTGTAGCTTAGCTACATAGATGGTTTCTTTGGTCTGAGATGTACTGGAAAGTTTTGAATTCTGAAAGTTACAGGATGTTTTAATAGTTCTTCACTTTATTTTAAAAGATAAAAGATTTCTCATAAGTGCACCACAATATCTAAAGAAAGTCTTAGAGACAAGCCTTTTTCAATAGAGCCATTTTGCCACAGATGTGCAGGAAATAAGAGGATTCTTTCAGGTTTTGTTCTTTGAATGGATCCAGGCTGGTGACCCAAAACTCATGGGTCTAAACTTGGATTGCGAAGAACCATGCACTATTTGAGAACAGGTTGACGATTCCTGCAGCTAATGTATTGTGTAAGTGACTGTTGACAGACCGAGCCATGGGAATATTTCCCTTTCTCTCAGTGAGCAAAGCTGAAGCCCTTATTTTGCTCTGTAAACCCAAATGGCTCTCAGGGGACTAGACCGTCTCAGAGCAGCTCCCACGACCTCTGACCTCCTACATCCACACACGCAGCAAATCAGAAGAAAAGGGGTGAAGCCAAGCAGGACTGTATGTTAGACTGCCAATGTTGTTTTTTAATGTCTTATCCAATCTCATTGTAAAACACAGAGGGAATATGAGGACAGGGCATCAAAATGAATCCATAATTAAATCTAATACAATAGATTCATCTGTTTCAATGTAATTGTTAGATGTTCTCTCTCTGTGTGTGTGTGTGTGTGTGTGTGTGTGTGTGTGTGTGTGTATATTGGATTGCTGTGGTGTTGATTGCACTGATGACCGAGGGCTCTTGTCAGTAATTGAGCTTAATTAATTTAAGAGCCTCTGATTGATTCCAGATCTCAGAGTTTAGTCTACAGTAAAGTAGGTGATAACAGCTTCATTTAACCCTGTTTTTAAAGCAGCTGGATTTATAATGTGGTTCCACATAAACAAAACACCTGTTTAATGAGTAATTCACCCCAAAAATAATATTATTTACTCACCCTCATGTTGTTTCAGAATCTTATGCTGCTGCTTTTTCTGCTGGACACACAATAATAGTTTGAAATTATCTAGAACCACATATATTTTAGAACCACATATATTTTAAATTATATGTATTTATGTCACAATGAATAATATATTTTTAAAATATATTTGTTAATATAAATTGTGAAATTTGTACATAGTAACACATTTATTTGACCAGACACAGTCCTTAACTAGCTACATTTGTTTAAGAATGTGTTGCTTTGTGCTAGAATTGTAGTGACTAACATAATTCAAATGTAAACAACATTTGGATTCATGTACCATTGTTTAAGACGCATGTTTTTCTCATCTGAATTATTTTCACACATTTTGAGTGCAGTTCTGCAGTGAATTCGGTACCATCTACATGTATTAAAGTACTAAATTGACTAGTTATTAAAAGTAAGGCTTATCACAGTGTTCATTTCAATATCCTCTCCAAAAAGGAAATTGGCAGCAGAATTTCTGCATGTTTAATAAAACCCTCAGCTACAGTGATATTATGGTAATTTACAAGTTAATGGTCTCCATTCTGTGTAAATCAACTATTTTGACTTTTATCTTAAGATACAGTCTCTAGGACCTGTTTTTTTTGGTTTCCCATTGAATGTGTAATGATCAGAACATCATTTATAAACAATTGTCTCTTTAAAGGCATTTATCAAGAATAAAAACAATGTTCAATGTTATACGTTGACTTATGGAAAGAGGAAATCAGTTATTATAGTCTCTTAACTATTATTAATCTTATTTTTATATTATTATAACTACTTTGTCTATTTAGTGATTTAATCTGCCACAAGAATATCAGGCATTTTAATATGGTTTAATGTTTTCATTTGAGAACTACTGATATGCAGTCAATTTGATTAATCATGCAATTGTTTTATTCCATTTTTTAAATCAGTTGACAGCTAGTGAAAACAAATCAGGTCTGATATCCCTTTTCCCAGAGTTGTGTTGAGATGAATGTCTGTGTTTTGATCCTCACAGGAAAGTTGTGAGACAGTCAGCAAAGACTTTGAAATTCATCTGGCATTTACAGACGCAGCATTTCTGCTCTATAATCCACTCGAACACAGTGTCTCTGGTGCACCGACATTCTGTGTGTTTGTGTGTGTGATATCTGTTCTTTTCTGATAGGCCTGATCTGTAATAAAATGTCACCCAGACAAATGGCTCAGTACATTTTTAGAGCTTCGAGCAGCTTTAGGCTTAAAGATATTAGAGCTGATGCAATTAGAGAACTAATATCCTCTTTGTCTCTGTTTTGTCTGTCTAGGAACGGGTGGAGTATCTCTTTCTGATCATTTTTACGGTGGAAGCATTTCTGAAAGTTATTGCATATGGGCTCCTGTGTCACCCTAATGCGTACCTGCGGAACGGCTGGAACTTGTTGGATTTCATCATCGTGGTGGTTGGGTGAGTACAAGCTCCCGGTGTAACCTGCAGTAACCCCTGAGACATAGGAACATGTGTGAGTAAGTGATATGTGTGTACAGTTGGATTTATCATAGTTTGAATTATCTGAGCGGTCACACACTAGAAGAATGCTTTTTGTTGGGTGTCAGTGTACAGCTTTTTTGTGTTTGCACAGAAGCTGAAATTGCTGATATAGGGGGTAAAACTTTATTTTACGGTGTCCTTGTTACACATGCTACATGTACTTAGTATTATAATAACAATAAATGATGCATAATTGCATGCAAGTTACTCTAAACCAAACCCTAATCCTAACTCTAACCATATAGTAAGTACATGTAGTTAATTAATGTTACTCAGTATTTAAAAGGATACTCCACCCCGAAATGAAAATTTTGTCATTAATCACTTACCCCCATGTCGTTCCAAACCCGTAAAAGCTCCGTTCGTCTTCGGAACACAATTTATGATATTTTGGATGAAAATTGGAGGCCTGAGACTGTCCGATAGACTGCCAAGTAAATAACAGTGTCAAGGTCCATAAAAGGTATAAAAAATTATCGTCAGAATACTCCATCTGCCATCAGACATATTTTTGTTTTCTTTGCTTACAAAAAGTGTTCCCGTCACTTCATATAACCCAGATTGCACGTCTGATGGCAGATGGAGTATTCTGTGGGCTAAGTGATTAATGACAAAATTTTCATTTTGGGGTGGAGTATCCCTTTAATTAATATTACTCAGTACTTAAAATAATACTGTAACAAGGACACCTTAAAATAAAGTGTAACCAAAAGTATAATAAATTATGTTCATGGAATGGAACATAGAATGATTTATTAAATTCTAAATATATAAAATTAAAATAAATTACAAAAAATAAAAATGCACTTTCTCTAAAAAAATGTATCTAAAGAGGCTAAAAATGTATAATTATTTATTCATTAGTCTTTATTTATTTTATTTTTTATTAAATAATTAGTATAACTAATTGTAAAATAGGCTAGAATATTTTATTTTATTATGTTATTTTCAAATATAATTATAAATGGTATTGGTATGGTATGTAAATGTTGTATGGTAGTGTTTCAAAGTAGTGTTAACTTTCAAAAGAAATTAATAGTAAATTCCAAAAAAACAAAAAAAACAATGTATGTTTAAAAGCATTTTTTCCCATGATTTGCATCCAGGCAAAAGTCAAGTCTGCTTAAAGTATGTTTTAATCTGAAATTTAAAATGATAATGATTCGATAATGTCCTCTTTCTATCTCTCTTTCAGGCTCTTCAGTGCAATATTAGAGCAGGCCACTAAAGGGGATGGTGGGACTTCAATGGGAGGCAAGGCTGCAGGGTTTGATGTAAAAGCCCTGCGAGCCTTTAGAGTGTTAAGACCTCTGAGACTCGTATCTGGAGTACCTAGTGAGTACACACACACACACACGCACACACACACACACACACACACACACACACACACACACACACACACACACACACACACACACACACACTCATCTGATGACTGTTGAGTAAGTCGTCCATGAGTCAGGACTGAGAAACTGAAAGAACATGAATTTAAATACATTTTCATTTCCTTCCTGTAGGAGGATCTGAAACGATTAGAGAATCAGTAATCACAACCCAGAAATCCAGAAGTCAAAACTCTAATAAGCCATTCCTATCAGCATGTGTAGGCACAGATTTTATTGTTGTGTAGGCAAAACCATTTTCTTTCTGATTGCCAATTTTGTCCAGAATGCAAGCATTCATTAGTTGTTATAATATGTCGCTCTGGAATATTTCTGACTAAGCAGTCAAGTATAATGACTTTTAAACTGTATACTGTAATTGACCATTTGTTTTTAGCTGTTCTGGCTTCATAATGGGAAGCTGACTGCACATTATCATTTTATTATCGATAACATTCAGAGTATAAACAGTTAGAATATAAATGCTTCACTCACAAAACAAAGAAAACCGTCCATGAGAAAAGTGATTATCTACTGTATTTTTCAGATTCCTTTCCTGTGTGCTTGCAGGTTTACAGGTGGTGCTGAACTCCATCATTAAAGCCATGGTTCCCCTCCTGCACATCGCTCTGCTCGTTCTGTTCGTCATCATCATTTATGCCATCATTGGCCTCGAGCTGTTCATGGGCAAGATGCACAGAACCTGTTTTTTCTCCAAAGATGGAAACAAAAGTCAGGATTTTATGAGTATTTGTTCCTTTCTTGTTCTAGTGATTGGCTCCAGATCAACTGACAGAATCCTGTTTTCTTTCAGGTCCTATATCTGAAGAGAAGCCGGCCCCCTGCGCCCCAAACTATGCCCATGGACGACATTGCACCCCGGCCAACGTAACGCAGTGCCTGATGGGATGGGCGGGCCCAAATGATGGAATCACGAACTTTGATAACTTTGCATTTGCAATGCTGACTGTGTTTCAATGCATCACAATGGAGGGCTGGACTGACGTCCTGTACTGGGTGAGTCTGCTCCAATAACGGCACACTACACCTAATGGCTGTATAAGCACACATGGTCTCTTTACTGAGAAAAGACACATGAATGAGGTAAGGTAAGGAGTATCTCCCAGTGTCTTAAGTTAAAAAGAGGAACCCTGTTGGTAATGGAATTGCTTTCCTAATTTGGAACAAATCCTCAAAGGAATCCTAATGTAACCATAATTTTTCTGGTAGGGTTTCACACAAAAACTAAGTCTTTCAGGACATAGAATTGATAAAATACCCATGTAAAACATTTAAAGTGTTTCAAATATATTTTGGGGGGATTTTATAAGATCCCAGTGTGATTGCCATTATTTTGTATAGAGATTATCCTGAAACAAGTACGTATTCTGTTAAAGATCATGCAATGTCCAACAGAACTGTAAAAATCAAATGAAGAATTAAAAAAATGTCGTGAGAATTTCAGATTATTTAATACGATCTTTATTCTTAGTTCCAAATTAAAATGGAAATTCTATTAGGAATCCACATCCACTTTTGCGATTTTTATTTATTTGTTTTATTGCATTTTTATATGCATTTTTATGACTAGGTGAGTGGTGTGTATGTTACTGTGTTGCCACTGAAAATTTAACATTCATTGATTTTGTACATCTATTTTTATACCTTGCCAACTTAAACCTTTGGATTTTTGTGATATGTTTTAAATTGAAAATATTCTGCTGATTCTTCACTGTGATAATGTTTTTCATTTGCAGAAATTACTTGTAAAACATCATTAAAAAGTAGGGCTATCAAGTGATTAATCGCGATTAATTGCATCCAAAAAAGTTTGTTTACATAATATATGTGTGTGTACTGTGTGTATTTATTATATAAATACACACATGTGCATGTATATATTTAAGAATATATATATATATATAAAGAATATATTTTTGTATATAATATAAATTGTATAATATTATATGTTTTTATACATAATAAATATACACAGTACACACACATATATTTTGTAAACACAAACATTTATTTTGGATGCAATTAATTGTGATTAATCATTTGACAGCCCTAGTAAAAATGTGCTGAAAACAACAAACCAATATTTTGCATCATATGACATAATTTTCTAAGAAAAAGCGTGTTTAAGAATGAATGAAGTTCGATTATAGCTGTATTATTGTTCGATTATAGTAGAATTAACAAGTTGTAAATAAAACATATTTCTAGCACAAACATTGAACATTATAATATGGTGGAGCCACTGAAAATGTTTGTAAAAACCAGAACTATTGACCGACTCACTAACAAAAAAAAATCCTGTTGAGTTCTCTGTGTGTGATCACTGCTGCTCTCTAAAGCCCATCTTTTCTGTATCTCAGTCCTCTGCACTCTTCCAGATACTTAAAGTGATTGACGGTTTTCCTGATGGCATCTTTTAAAGCAGTCAAACAGACTCAGCTGAACGTCTCTCTCTCTCTGTCTTTCTCTCTGTTGAATATGCTCTATGCTTCATAGGTTTTCTTGATGTTCTATGTTTCTGAGGGACCAGCATGTGCTGTTCACTGCACTCATTTCTTCACTCTTCTATCTTTTTTCTAACTGTCCCCTCCTCGTCTCAGATGCAGGATGCCATGGGTTATGAGCTTCCGTGGGTCTATTTTGTCAGTCTGGTCATCTTTGGATCCTTTTTCGTTCTAAATCTGGTTCTGGGTGTGTTGAGCGGGTAAGCATTGTGTACTGAAAGTGTGTGTGTGTGTGTGTGTGTGTGGACAATAGAACAAGCTCTGACTGAACTCTGATCAAACACATTTTCTTTCTCAAAGCACTGGGATTGAGCGAGCCAGAGAGGGGTTATGTAGAGCTGCCCATGTCCAGCAGACACATACTAATCATTCATTCATCCCTCTTCAACTGTACCCCTCCATCCATCCATCCCTCTCTCCCCCCATACTCCATCCTTCCTTCCATTCCCAGGTGAATGATGCTGTAGGGAATTCCTGGCCATGGCTTTATTTTGTCACTTTAATCATCATTGGCTCCTTTTTTGTTCTTAATTTGGTTCTTGGGGTTTTAAGCGGGTAAGGGACACTCATTCATTCTCTCTCCATCATCTTTATTTCTAAGTCAGTTTTTATCCTTTGGAGGGAGTGTGTGTGAGAGAGATCTGTTATGTCTGTACAAACAGGGGCCAAAGGTTTTTTGTTTCCCATTTTCCCTTAAATACATATTCATGGTCTTGTTGTGAGTGAATATCTTGCTCTGTTTATTGCAAGAAACACACTGCTGTACAAAATTTTGGGGTCGGCGAGATTTTCGACGTGTGTGTGTATATATATATATATATATATATATATATATATATATATATATATATATATATACACACACACACACACACACACACACACACACACACACACACACACACACACATATATATATATACATATATACATACATACTGTATATATATGTGTGTGCATATGTAGCATTTAACAATATTTCCATTTTTTGCTGTATTTTTGACAAAATTTACAAAATGCAGCTTTGATGTGCATAAAAAAACTTTTGAACAGTTGTGTAGTGTATGTGTCCTAACAGAAGTATTTTTAATATTTAATTGCATTTTTTTAATATTTTTGAATTTGAATTTTTTTTCTGATTATTAAACTTTTTTTTCTGATTCAGTCTGTATATTTTACGGGATGGATATTTAGAGGAAGTCTCTCTCTTTCCGTTTCTCAGAGAGTTCTCTAAAGAGCGAGAAAAGGCCAAAGCTCGCGGCGATTTCCAGAAGCTCCGTGAGAAGCAGCAGCTGGAGGAGGATCTAAAGGGCTACCTGGACTGGATCACACAGGCGGAGGATATCGACCCTGAGAACGACGACGAGGGACTGGATGACGACAAGCCTAGAAATCGTAAGTATGAGATCTGAGACGTTTTGCGAAAGTGTTGTCCATGCAAATGTAATAAATTGGTTTTAAATGAGGACATTGCTAATGTTTTGATTTATACTTAGTCTGAAAATACTTCCAGATCTATTAATTCTGACATGAGATATTGTCTCTTTTATCTCTGGCCCTTCAAGCATGATCAAGGCCTGATATCTGAGTCTGAAGTGTTTGTATTTGGGCAGGTTTTGCTATCCATATAAGGAATTAGGAATTAGAAGCAAGCAGAAGCAGACCAAACGTCCTTGTGGGGGACAAAAGGTTCACAAAACGTCTAGACAGTAGACTATCAGTAGATAGAAAAAGATCTTTAAAATGCCAGTTTTAGGCTTAGGGTTGTATAATTTGTTTATATGAAGAATAATAAATGGGAATGGGAAGTCCCTTCAGGGATATACAGTAAATATAGAGACTTTTGTGTGTGTGTGTGTGTGTGTGTGTGTATTTGGATTTATTTTTGACTCTGGTATTTCAGAGCCTGAGATTGTGTATTGTCAGTCCAGCCCCAAACTGAGATCAAATGGGAAAACGCTTTCACACACAGACAATATATAGAGATATACTGCAGTCCACATGCTGACACACATCTAGTGGCACAAAATAGAACTGCTCCTCAGATTATTTGTATTTTTTTTTGTATTAACAGTGATGTTTAATGTTAAGTGTTTTGTTTCTTGAGTTTTTGGTGACCACATTTTTTAGCTATAAATATTCAGGACAGAGAGGGCTGGTGGCGTTTTTTTCTGTCTGATTGTGTTTGTCTCTGACTGTTTGAGTCTCGCTCTGTTGTTTTCAGGGAAGACTCATCGTTTACAGTACATCCGTGGAGCGGTGAAGAAAAAAGCAGCTCTGCTTCGTAAGGCGTGTGCGTCTCCATAGCAATCACGGTTTACTTTTGCGTTTGCATGGGAAAAGTGCAACAAGACCTTTAAATACTGACCCCCGACCCATCCTTCCCCGCCCAGACAGGTCAATCTGGGTACGGAGGGCGATGGGGTCTCCCTGCTTAGTCCTCTGTATTTTAGATTTCTGAATGATGAAAAGCATGAAAATCTGAGGGGTTTGAAATTTAGATTCACTGCTCTTATGGGATAGTATACGTTTTTCTGTTTGAAATATCTGGACTTTTAGCATGTGGTTTTTTTCTCCAGGTATTTGAATCAGAATCTGGTGCTTTGTAGTAAATTTTAGTCACACATCAGGCTCCTGTTCCAATGTGATCTGCATGTGATGCCTAGATAGAAACAGTTCTGCTTTGCACACCACGGTTCAGATGGTTCTGACTATGATGTTGGGATTTCTCTTTAACAGCCATTGTGAGATGTTAATAGAAATAGATTGCAAAGTATTGTGGACATTTTTCTCCTGACTTATGCTTCATAACTTCCAACAACTTCAAAATTATTTATATTATCTACAATAACAAATTAAAATAACAAATGAAAAGAGTAATATTCATTTCATTTTAAACACATCAATTTTCACGAGACATGATGATGTAATGTCACTGTTTGACATCTGTAATCCTGTCTCGGAATATCCAATCAAACATAATCCCATAATCCCATTTCCAAGGGTGGTGTAGTCTGGATGATAATGTGTGTTTTTTTTAATTAAGAAATAGATTTAGGGGAAAAGATCAGAGCCAATGAAAATGCAGCATGGAATTTAGAGACCCTGCTTGACCCCGCCCCCTGTGCATGTTAATGAGATGGAATTGTAGGCCTGCATGCTGATTGGTAGATTAGCATTTATTTATTTTTTAGTCTTTTACATGATGTATTTGGGTAAGTTTGTCTAACTTTGGTTGTGTTTTGAAATCTGAATGAACCCATCCAAATCATTAAGTGTTTTATAATTCTGTTGGTTTGAGGTCTAGTTTAATTTAAGATCCATTCACAGGCTCAACACCCATGACACACAGTATATGTGTGTGTTGGTGAAATGTGGTATCTGATTCTTTTCAAACACTTTTTGGGGCAGACATTCTCACATATGGTCCATATTAAACATTAAAGGTCACATCTGAGCATGGATATGCTGGCTGTCATAAAGACTGTGGAGTCTATTTAATAAGAACTGGCTCAGTAACAACTTTCTTTCCATATATTATGTATTCTTATCTCTTTTTCTTTCTACCTTTTAACAGGTATAATTTAGCATGTTTTGACAGGTTTAACAGCTGAATTTGTCATTTAGGCTTTTTTTGTAGTGACAAACAGCTTTGTGTTTCTTGAAGCATCATCTACAAAACAATCTAATCTGTTTCTCAGCAAAACTGCACCTGCCACATACATTGTGAACAAACACTGTAATTTGGTTCCTAATGTGTTCTTTTTAGTGGCTTGCTGTGAGGAATATTTTACATATGTAAAAAACTATAGGCACCTTAAATGCAAAAGTCATTGCAGATATGTTTTCTTTAGTCAGCTGTTTTATGTTATATGCATTATGTTAAAACTATATTTTACTTACCTCTCATGGCCAGTTTTTACTCACATTTGGTAAGTGTTGATTTTGAACCCTGGTCATTTCTGCTGTCAGTGTGCCAGTGTAAAAGCTCAAGTAAGGGTCCTTTAGAGGTTGAAAGTCAGTTTCTTGTGTGTGTGAAACCAGCCTTTGATGAGCAATGAGTATCATCTTTTACTGATAATTCATCACACTCTCTCTCTCTCTGCCTCTCTCTCTCATGCAGTGAGTATGCCGGCCAGTGAAAATGAGTCAGTGAACACTGATAATGCTCCAGCTGGAGACATGGAGGGAGAGACCTGCTGTACTCGCATGGCGTAAGTCCCCACAGCATCCCGTTCCTCCTCTTTTCTCCTCCTCCTTCTGTTCTCCTTCCAGATCATCTCTTCTCCTCTAATTCCTCAATTACTTAATTTTAATTTCCCTCCATGCTCAATTCTCTTCAGACTTACTCTTTTCAGTATTCAGATGTTTACAGAGATGTAAGGTTGAGAGCTAGTTTTAAATGGTTTGCTGGTAGGCGAGGTCAGCAGGGCTCAGTGGGCGGCTCCTGGCGCTCCCGTGATCTTCAGTGTCGTTTTTTTCTTCTCTGTGCATCTGTTGCTGTCGTCTGTTTTCCAGCTGATCTGCCCTGTTAGTGATCAGTGTTTTATGTCACAAACACAGACAGGGACATTCATGCAATACACAGCCATAAAAGTAATTATATATGAACATTCCCATGGAAATTAAAAATCTGTGAACAGTTAAATCATAAGAACTGTTTAATTTACATATCACAAGGTGAATGTAACAAAAATGTATCACTGTAAATGGAGTCTTTGCTGAAAACAACCTTTGTCAAGGCAATGCAACACACTATCTATCTATCTATCTATCTATCTATCTATCTATCTACAGTATCTATCTATCTATAGCAACCAACCAAACTATCTATCTATCTATCTATCTATCTATCTATCTATCTATCTATCTATCTATCTATCTATCTATCTATCTGTCTGTCTGTCTATCTATCTATCTATCTATCTATCTATCTATCTATCTATCAACATATCTATCTATCTATCTGCATTTCTATCTATCTATCTATCTATCTATCTGTCTATCTATCTATCTATCTATCTATCTATCTATCTATCTATCTATCTATCTATCTATCATATGTGGGTGGCACTCAGTTGCTCCTGCTCGTCATCATGGGGGCGCTCTGAAGTAGTGATGATGTATGATCAGGCCCACCTGACTGCCCTCACAGTTCTGCTGTCTCTGTGGAAACACTGTCCTTCATGATGTCGTGTCTGTTCTGTATGTATAATACATTCTGTTTTCCATTCCAGAAATAGGATCTCCAAATCCAAATTCAGGTTAGTACATTACATACCGTCTGAAGGCGAGGCTGCCTTCCTTACTGCTCTTCATATACGTGTGTGTGTGTGTGTGTGTGTGTATGTGTTTGTTGTTGTTTCAATGCCAGTATTGTGTTTTGATCATCACGGTTGCCCTCTAATAAGTGGCTGAACATCCATTAACAAGTTCAGACTGCCAGTGTTATTCAGGTTAGATTTGTTTGCTACAGATGCCAAAAGAATTGAGAGCAGCAGCATTTACAATCACTGCCAGTACAAACACACATAGTTGTTATGTTTCCAGAAAGTGCATTTAGTGAATACAGAAAGGATATATATATATATATATATATATATATATATATATATATATATATATATATATATATATATATATATATATATATATATTTTATTTCTCTCTCTGTCTCTCTGTCTTTGTTTTGCAGTCGATATTCACGCCGATGGAATCGGTTATGTAGGCGCACGTGCCGTGCAGCAGTGAAGTCAAATGTGTTCTACTGGCTGGTGATTTTCCTGGTATTTTTGAACACACTTACTATTGCCTCTGAGCACCACCAGCAGCCAGAATGGCTCACCAATGTGCAAGGTACTCAATTCTACAATAGCATATATGTTTCAATGTACAATACTTTTGCTATTGAAATGTATAACAATGCAGCCTTGAGCAGACAAATATTTATGAAAGTGTATGTGTGATGTACTTTATATTTTGATTAGTTGTCCTTGGCGAAGCTACTTTTATGACTCCCATATCTTGTTTCTCTCAGAGCTCAGCAGTGACCATCCGATCTCATAAAACCCCATCAAATGTTGTTACCTAATTGATCTCAGAACCTTGGTTTGATTTACACTGAGGAACTATACCAACCGAGGACGCTCTGTTAATAACGCTACTTTAGCTATTTTAGTAAATAATGCAGTGATGATTCTGTGTGATGTCACACTATATTATTATTATTTTTCCCCAGACATACTCGATGTACAGAAATGTTCAAATGTTTGGGGTTGCTTTTTAAAATGAAAGCTGTAATACTGTATTGCTTTTTTCTATTAGTTTAATATATTTTTTTAAAAGTAATGGCAAAGCTGATTTTTCAGCAGTCGTTACTTCAGTCTTCAGTGTCACATGATCCTTCAGAAATCATTCTAATATGTTGATTTGTTGCTCAAGAAATATTTCATATTATATTATATTATTGTCATTTTTAAAAACAGTTGTGCAGCTTAATATTTTTTTGAAAACCGTAAAATGACTTTACTGTCACTTCTGATTATTTTAAGTACTAATTCAAGTATTCATTTCTTTGTGTCTCTGTATTGTATAAATCTCATAGTGAATGGATGTGTTGTTTCGGTGTTTACAGAAATCGCCAATAAGGTGTTGCTGGCTCTTTTTACTGGTGAGATGCTGCTGAAGATGTACAGTCTGGGCCTACAGGCCTATTTCGTCTCCCTTTTTAACCGCTTTGACAGTTTTGTGGTGTGCGGTGGAATTCTGGAGACTATCCTGGTGGAAATCAAGATCATGTCACCCCTCGGCATCTCTGTGCTGCGCTGTGTGCGTCTGCTCCGCATCTTCAAGATCACCAGGTATGTGTTAAAGGATAGTTCACCCAAAAATGAAAATTCTGTCATTAATTACTCACCCTCATATCGTTCAAGACCCATAAGATCTTGGGAACACAAATTAAGATATTTTTGAACAAATCCGAGAGCCCTCTGACCCTCCCATAGACTGCAAGGGTCCAAACACGATCAAAGCACAAAAATGTAGCAAGGACATTGGTAATATAGTCTGTGTGACATCAGGGGTTCAACTGTAATGTTATGAAGCTATGAGAATACTTTTTGTGTGCAAAGAAAAACAAATATAATTACTTTTTTCAACAATTCTTCTCCTCCTCAATCCGTATGCTGTGGCGTGCCACCATTATGGAGAATATCACGACACATGCGTCTGCTTCCGCATAATGTAAACAAGGCATGCGCATGGTGCCGCTTTTCTTTGCACACAAAAATATCCTCGTAGCTTCATAACATTAAGGTTGAACCCCTGATGTCACATGGACTGTTTTACTAATGTCCTTGCTACGTTTCTGAGCCTTGATCGTTTTAGGACCTTTGCTGTCTATGGGAGGGTCAGAGAGCTCTCGGATTTTATCAAAAATATCTTAATTTGTGTTCCGAAGATGAACAAAGGTCTTACGGGTTTGGAACGACATGAGGGTGAGTAATTAATGACAGAATTTTCATTTATGGGTGAACAATCCCTTTAAAGATGTGTGTTTTGTTAACTGTGGGGTGTGACTTTGGATTAATGCTGACTGTCCTCTCTCAGGTACTGGAACTCTCTCAGTAATCTGGTGGCATCTCTGCTGAACTCGGTACGTTCTATCGCGTCCCTGCTTCTGCTGCTCTTCCTGTTCATCATCATCTTCAGTCTGCTCGGAATGCAGCTCTTTGGTGGCAAGTTCAACTTTGATGAGACGCGCCGCAGCACCTTCGATAACTTCCCCCAGTCTCTCCTCACCGTCTTTCAGGTTCTGCCACAGTCTGAACCACAGGACACGCTTTTCATGTGTCTTCAAACCTGACCCATGTTTGATTTTGTGGTTGTAGATTTTGACCGGAGAGGACTGGAACTCTGTGATCTTCATCTGTGGAAACTGTATCTTTTCTTCTGTTGTGTGCATCTACTTCATCATCCTCTTCATCTGTGGAAACCATCTATCTTTAAACCTTATCCTAAAGAAAACTTGTTTAGCACAACACCATGTGACACAAAATAAAAGAGCTGATAATAAAACGTATCAAAACCTGAGCTCCTGAACTCTAAACAGACATCCTTCTGAATGTCTTCTTGGCCATTGCCGTAGACAACCTGGCAGATGCCGAGAGTCTGACATCAGCGCAGAAAGAGGAAGAGGAGGAGAAAGAGAGGAAGAAGCTGGCCAGGTTCAGTGACTCACAGTTCACATGAGTGCAATACTTTGAGATAGTCTGAGGGCCTGTAAAACCTTCCTAGGAAGATTTCCTGCCCCCTGCTTAATGAGCTCATTAAGTGTATCAGTTATGACTTCATTAGTTTAACATTGAGAAAATTAAGTTTAATTTTACAGAAGTGTTTTTGCCCCTCTGAAGAGCTGTAAATACAGGTGCTTAGTGGGACCGTAAAGCTGCACACGCACACATTTATGATGCAATTTCTGTCTTACAGAACGGTCAGTCCAGAGAAGCGTCAGGACTCTGAGAAACCACCTCTGGAGGAAGAAAAGAAAGAGGAAAAGATTGAACTAAAATCCATCACTTCTGATGGAGAGACGCCAACTGCCACTAAGGTCACTATCAAGAGGCCACATAGAAATGCAGATTAAAGGGCACCTTTTATCCCCCTTTTTACAAGATGTAATATAAATCTCAGGTGTCCCCAGAATGTGTCTGTGAAGTTTCAGCTCAAAATACCCCACAGATCATTTATTATTTCATTGTGAAAATGCCTATTTTGAGTGGAAGCAGAAACGCACTGTTTTCGTGCATGTCTCTTTAAATGCAAATGAGCACAGCATGGAGTAGCAACAAAAACATGATAAAACAAAAGACACTAATGTTTAAATTAGTGTTTTCTGTCATTTAAAAAATTACATAGACCACAGACACAAATATGTAGACATTTACAGATACAAACTGTTTATTTGTTTGTAGTGAATTAATCTTTTTAATTACCTTATAAATAAGTATTTTCTATTTATAAGCATATTATTAATCATTTATAATAAATATTATAAAAATATTTAAAAACATTTTTTATTTTTTTTTTGCCTTCTGATTTTAGATCAACATCGATGAGTACACAGGGGAGGAGAATGAGGAGAAGAATCCATATCCTGTGAACGATTTCCCAGGTGTGTTAAGAGAAAGTGTTTAAAAAAATGCAGTCTTTTCATTAAAAAAACTGAAGAAATAGTCAAAAGCAATTCCACAGAAGAGCCCAGGCCTGTTTTATTCAGCTCTGGGAGCACTCCATGTGGATTGTTTTCAGTTGAGCAAAGATACTTCTTTTTACTCTTGTTGATTTCCCCCAAATTCAACACATTTCCTGGTCTGTGTCATCTTCACTTTTTTTACAGTAATGCAAAGACGTGTGTGGAAATGTTGAGGGATTTGTGCATGGGATTCTTTCTGAAAAGTCTCTCTTCTTTGTTCTTTTCAGCAGGAGAGGAGGACGATGAGGAGCCAGAGATGCCAGTAGGTCCTCGTCCCCGTCCACTCTCCGACATTCAGCTGAAGGAGAAAGCTGTCCCCATGCCAGAAGCCAAAGCTTTCTTTATTTTCAGCCCCACTAACAAGTATGTGGATGCACACTTATAGACCTTGATTTCCACATCAGTGCGTTATGTTATTTAGTATGTTTTCAAAATCCAAAACATCCAAAAATCCAAAAATCCGCTCTCTCTCTCTCTCTCTCTCTTCTGTAGGTTCAGGGTTTTGTGTCATAAGATTGTAAACCACAACATCTTCACCAATTTAATCCTGTTCTTTATACTGCTGAGCAGTATTTCACTGGCAGCGGAGGACCCAGTGAATAATGACTCATTCAGGAATCAGGTACACACAAACACACACTGACATGTACATCACATTTGTAGCGCTGCTGTTACAAGTCTTTTATATGTGCATGTCTTTCTTTTTCTCTGCTAGATTCTAGGCTATGCAGATTATGTGTTTACAGGAATCTTCACCATAGAGATCATATTAAAGGTGAATTTACATTTTAAAGGTCCAAGTGTCCCAGTTCATTTCATGCTAATAATATCTTTCCTACTACAGCCTTCTCTGTGTTTCTTTCATACTCATCTAATTCCTCACTGACTCTCCATTTGTCCACTGTTCCTCTCAGATGACAGCGTATGGAGCATTCCTACATAAGGGTTCATTTTGTCGGAATTATTTTAATATTTTGGATCTGGTGGTGGTCAGTGTGTCTCTGATCTCCTCTGGAATTCAGTAAGTATATTTTACCAAAATAACTGACACACTAACTAGTACTACTGCTTCTCATGTCACAAATAACATATTCAATGTCACCCTTTTTGATACCAATGTCCAATCAAATGCTATTTATGTCCACCAACTCAGTGTCGTTATTGTTTACTACAACTACAACAATAAAAAAGTTAATTAAGTTAAGTGTGTGTGTGTGTGTGAAAATATGTAATATATATATTTAATTATATTATAACTTAGAAAAAATATATATTAAAAATATATATATAAATTAATTTTATATAATAAAAGAATAAAATTACTATAATTAAAAAAACATAACAAAATGACTAAAACATAAACTAAAATAAAATGGAAAATATAAAAATAAAAGCTAAATTGTAATAAATATCAAAATATTAATAAATACTATAATATATATATATATATCTATATCTATATATATATCTATATATATAGTCTTTGGTGTCAACGTAATTTTTTTAAATTTCATTAGTGCGTTTAATCAAAAGTATCCAAACTCCACTGCTGTCCGTGAGCATCTGCTTCTCTGGATAGTGTTGTCACGTGATCAGTAATTAGCCATTCTGATTGGTGGTGCCAAACTGTGCTGTGATTCACAGGTCAAGTGCCATTAATGTAGTGAAGATTCTCAGAGTGCTGAGGGTGTTGAGGCCCCTGAGAGCAATCAACAGAGCCAAGGGCCTCAAAGTGAGTCTCTCATTCACAAAAAAATCACCCAAAAATCTGTTCAGATGAGTCTGATCTACACTTTCCATTCAGTGTGATGTTGTTTTAATTGAGAGCTTTGTTTGCGTCCACAGCATGTGGTCCAGTGTGTGTTTGTAGCCATCCGTACCATCGGGAACATCGTCATCGTCACCACTTTGCTGCAGTTCATGTTTGCCTGTATTGGTGTTCAGCTTTTCAAGGTAAGTTGTGCTGTCTCACAAATGCATACTTAACAGAGCAAAACAGTGACAAGTATACATCACTGCTAAAAATCTACTTCTCTACAGAGAAAATGAATTGAATTTTAGTGCTGTGGCGTTGTATGTGCTGTTTTATGCAAACTGATGTTTGTTTTCTAGGGCAAATTCTTCTACTGCACAGACACCTCTAAACAGACACAGGCCGAATGCCGGTAACGTCCCTTTGTCTTTGGGAAACAAAGTTTACAGTAACATTTATGGAAAAAACAGTTCATATGTATATGTGTGCACTGTGTGTGTATTACAGGGGGTCCTATATATTATACAAAGACGGGAATGTTGGGAAGCCAGAGAAAGCACAGCGTTCATGGGAGAACAGTGACTTCAACTTTGATAATGTCCTGCAGGGCATGATGGCTCTGTTTGCCGTGTCCACTTTTGAGGGTTGGCCAGGGTGCGATACACAAACACACTCACACTTGCTCACACACATACCTCTTCTTACACATAATTTTCATAGGTTTGAAGTTATGATTTTTTATTATTTTATAATAAAATATGTTGCTAATGCTCACCAAGACTGCATTTATTTGATTAAAAATACAAGTAATATATTTTAAAGAACTGTTTTATATTTTAATATATTTTAAAATATATAATTTTTTTGGCAAGTCAGATTTTTCAGCATCCAGTCCAGCTCCAGTCTTCAGTGTCTCATGATCCTTCAAAAATAGTTGTAATATACTGATTTTGTGCTCAAGAAACATCTCATGTTAATATTTTTGTGTTTTTTTTTTTCTCGGAAATCTTTACATATAAATGAAGATATATACATATATTAATTTCTGAAATTAAATATATTCATAAGTGTCTTTCCAGTCACTTTTGATCAGTTTAAGGCATCCCTGCTGAAACTTCTGAATGAATGAATGAAGAACAATTTCAAAAAGCTAATATCAAACAGTCTCCTTAAATATAACTACAAATTAATAATTTTAAAAGCAGCGTTTCGAAACACTGACGAGAAGCTCTCTGTTCTCCCACAGGCTCCTCTACAGAGCCATTGACTCCCATACAGAGGATGTTGGCCCAATCTACAACTACCGTGTGATCATCTCTATATTCTTCATCATCTACATCATCATCATCGCCTTCTTCATGATGAACGCACTGTCATAAACTGCACTGCAGATGCTTCACTAGCAGGGAGAGCAAGAGTACAAAAACTGTGAGCTGGACAAGAACCAGGTAGACTGATGACATTATCTATACAGGAACACAGAGAGCGTTTAAAAGTCTAACTATAATTACATCTCCATACTTTTCTGTGTGTGTACAGCGCCAGTGTGTGGAATATGCCCTGAAGGCCCGTCCCCTGCGCAGGTACATCCCTAAGAACCCGTATCAGTACAAGGTGTGGTACGTGGTGAACTCCACCTACTTTGAGTACCTGATGTTCACCCTCATCCTTCTCAACACCATCTGCCTGGCAATGCAGGTCAGTATGCTCACACTAACTGAACTAATACGCATATACTCAAATACACAAATCTAATCTTTTTGATTTATACGTTTGCAGCATCATGGCCAATCTCAGTCCTTCAGCAAAGCCATGAATATCCTCAATATGTTATTCACCGGCCTCTTCACTGTGGAAATGATCCTCAAACTCATCGCCTTCAAACCCAGGGTACGCCATGCATGTTTATCATATGAGCAAAGCTGATTTTCATTCCAAATCATTCTATTATTAGATTTTGTGTACAGGAATTTTCTTGAAGCCTTTAAAATGAAATTGTATATTATTATTTAAAAAATAAAATCCGATTTGAGATGATTAGACTATAAGCTATTATTAAAATTGAAGTCCCAGCATGCACTCTGCAGTACTTTATTAAGGGTGTTTTGAATTGTGTGCTGTTTAGCAAGCAATTTTACAGCTGTCCTCCAGGCTAAATCTTTTCCATTCCGGTTTTTGTTTGTTTACAGCGGATAACACTCTGCTTATCTTCAGAAATATTTCACGCCTCACTTATTTAACCTATGTCTTTGCCCTGAAATGTTTTAGTCACTAGTTTTGCCCCAGATGAGGACTGAAATGAATGTAACATAAAATGACAGTCTCTCTCTCTCGCTCTTCTTCAGAAATGAGTTTCATCGCCTGCCTTAAGACGTAATTCCATCAGTTAGTGTTTAAAGAGTTTTATTTCTCGCATAACTTGGCAGCCATTTCCAGTCCATTAAAGGTTTTCCTGCCCTATTAAGCACAAATCAGATATCGTAAAGATGGTGTCAGTAGAGATGCCATCCGCTCACGGTGATAAAGTGCCCCGAAAAGCATCTTTTCCTTGTAAACGAAAGCATCAACACAAATCAAAGAGCATTTTCTTGTTGAAATAGACAGATTTAATCAGTAATTTCTTGTAAGTCCATAGTTGTGCTGAATGGTGATTGGCTAACGAGATGCATTGTGGGTTGACTGTGCTCATGCATCATGGGTACGGCAGTGCTAGTGATGGTCAATTCTGCCTCTCTAACTGCCCTCTCTCACCCCTCACCCCCACCTTCCCCTCGTCCTGTGTAGGGTTACTTTAGTGACCCCTGGAATGTTTTTGACTTCCTCATCGTAATTGGCAGCATTATAGACGTCATTCTGAGTGAGATCAACGTAAGTACATCGCCACCTCTCTCTCTCTCTCTCTCTCTCTTTTCCCAACTCCCTTTCTCTCTTTTGCTCTCCTGTCCATCTCTGCTGTCTTTCATTCCCCTGTGCTTCCTGCCATTCTCTACTCCTGCTGTCTCCTCCAACTCTTCATTTCCTGTTCCGCCGGCAAGATGGCTGCTGTGGCAGGTCGCCCTCTGGCAGTGAGAGGGTTATTTAGGGCAGGAGAAAAAGTGTTCGTACAGGAGAGTTTTTCGGTAGGCCCCGTGAAAGAGAGAGAGCGAGCGAGCGAGCGAGCGCTTCTTTTCATCTTCCAGGCAGCGATGTATGTTGTTTTGCTGTAACTAACAGTCACACCTGAACTAACCCAGGACCCCTGGCCGTTCTTTTCAGGGTTGTTTTGATGGATGTTTGACTGCTGCTGTGGAGCATGACAGGTCCCGGGTCATCATGGGATTCTCTGATTTTGTTTTTGATTTCCTCACACCCACCATTTGATTTTATGATTTATCCTTATGTCTTCTGTGAGTTAATTGTTCATGTGTAACTGTTTTCTTCCTTATTTTCTCCTCTCCTCTCTCCTTTTCTTTTCTTTTTCATTTCTTTTTTTATTTGTTGTTTTCCGTCCAGCATTATTTTGTTGATGCATGGAACACATTTGATGCCCTTATTGTAGTGGGTAGTGTTGTTGATATAGCCATCACAGAGGTTAACGTAAGTAATCTCTCTCTCAATATGCCTGCCTGCACCCCCCTAACCCTCCCACACTAACAAAGATGAGTTGCTTTAACCCTCCACCCGCACACATAGGCATGAATGTCCTTGTATAGCACTCAGGGTGATATATTCCGGCTTCTCAATCAATATACACTGATGAATTGTTTTGGAAATCGCTACATTAAGATGGATGGTCAATCTTATCAATGTCGCCTGTAACTCATTAAAATGTTTCTTTACTGTTGAATCAATTCATAAACCTTCAAACTGATTTTGAAAGAAGAGCCCAGATTCTCTTTAGAAGAAACTTGTATTTCATATTGCTGCTAATTTCAAAGTTTTGTATCCAATTATATAGTTTAGTATTCAATTTTCTTAGATTGGCAACCAATTCGATCTGGTACAGTTTTGTTGTATGTGTGTAAACAGCGATAGCGCATGTCAGGTCAAAATATTTCTTCAACTTGTAAATCGTCACTTGTAAAATGTAGATGTAAAGAATTGGATGTCAAAATATTGCATCTGTGTGTTATGCATTCTGTGAAAATGCATCTTTAGATTCCTTTTTAGATCTTTAGTTAATATGTGGCAGACTTGACTTTGCCACTTTGTCAATATGTTTTCATGTAAAGGTACTATTAAAAATTACTATTTCGAAGTTCAAGATCAATAAAATTTTTTATGTTTTTGAAAGAAGTCTCTTATGCACAACAAGGCTGTTTAAAATATACAGTAAAAAACTGTAATATTGTGAAATATTATTACACTTTAAAATAAATGTTTTGTTACAATGTATAATAACAATTTTTCAATTTTAATATATTTTAAAATGTGATTTTATTCCTGTGATGCAAAGCTGAATTTTCAGCAGTCGTTACTCCAGTCTTCAGTGTCACATGATCCTTTAGAAATATGCTGATTGGCTGGTAAAGTAACATTTTTTAAAATCAATGCTAGAAAAAGCTGTGCTGCTTAATAGTTTTGTGGAAACCAATATACATATCAATCAATCAATCAATCAATCAATCAATCAATCAATCAATCAATCAATCAATCAATCAATCAATCAGTATGACTGCCTCCAAACTTTTGAATGGTGTATTTCAATACAAGACTAGCGCTCCATGTAAGTGTTCATTCATGATTTGGGCTCTCCGATCAAAATGTGGTAATGAAGGTTATTTATGATTGACAGCAGTTATGCTGGAGATATACCCCTTGTTTTGCTATACACATCCATTTCAGCACTGACTGGGTTTGATTTGGTTGGAGTTTTCTCTTCATCCAGCATCTGATTTGATCTGAAGGCATGACCTTTGACCCAGCATTGTGTTTGGATTGATTTGTTTCTGTTTCCCCCTTTTCTTTCCTTTGAGAAAACTCTGAGCACTTTTTTCTCATGCTTCATTAACCTGTTAATTGATCTGATTAGTGATCTGAAATGAAACTGATGAATCCGTGCTGATAGCCAGTCCCTCCTCTCAGTGCTACAAGGAGATTAGAGTGGAACCGGACGACTCTGTTCTCCCTTAGAAAAGCGTTAATGTCACCCCTCCTCCCCCTGAGGCCGCTCTGCTCCTCTCAATGCTTTGTCCTCCCTGCCTGTTGGAGGCGCTCTCTGATTCGCGGCGTCTGATTGGACAGAAGCGGGGGGTGGAGAGATGGGAGTGTTTGCCAGCTCTGTCTTGCTGAAGATGCCACATTGCATCCTTCTCTATGAATGCCTCTTCTTTTCTGTCTCTCTGTTCTGCATTTTCCTCCCTTTTTTCAGTGTTTTCCCCTCTGTCTCTTCTCTCTTTCTTTCTTACACCCGCACAGCATTCTTGGTAGGCCTGCTCCCTGTGTCATTAACTGTTCACAGTCTGATAGGACCATAACCACTGAACTTAATTGGCTAAGCCAGTTATGATGTATTCAAGTGACTTCTATTGACTAACAGGGTGATCTCATGAAATTTTGCAAGTTTTGCATGAAAAAATTAAGCATATTTGCATATTAATTTTCATCAGAAAATCAGCACACATAGTACTAATTAAAACCATTTGGGCAAAACACAGTGGTTTACATGAAATACAGCGCAAATGATTTATACTTCTACATTATATATTCAATTATTTAGAATCCATAAACAATTTATGTATTTATTTTTTTCTCATAGGTGGGGGAAGTGAGTTTAAATGTGCCTAATTGTCATAGAATAAAAATATTATCTAAAAAATTATACAAAAATATATTATTTTCATGACAATTAAGCACATTTAAAACCTCCAACTGAATACATCTTGATAGTTCTAAAATAAGCTGGTATAATATAATAAAATATGATATAATGTTAATAATAATAATAATAGTTAATTATTTAATGTATTTTTTTTTGTAGGATATTTTTTCTTTGCAGTAGGCTAACGTGTGCTTATTTGTCATAACAATATATTAATTTTGTGACAGTTCTGTAATGGTCCCTGCAGTCTAATGCTAAATATAATTTTTCAATTTTAAGTTTGAGTTTAGGGTGAAATATGGCCCAGACCTTCGCTGATGGGCATGATTGTAACCTCCAGGGGGCAGCGTTTACCAGTGTGTGCCAAATCTGTATATTTGTGCAATGTGAGATAATATCTGTGATATGGAGCGGCCCTTTCAAAGTGGCTCTGTGTGGAGGTTTTATCATGGTAGCTGTCTCACAGATGCACATTTGGAACGAGTTATACCGTTGACCCAGTTCTGTAATGTGTGTGCTACATGCATGGTTGGGGTTGCCAGATCCTCTGCAGTTTTACCACAAAGACATAATTGACTCACTCGAGCTGTCATCGCCGCTAAAAGCATGAAACACAAAATCAGACATTTTAGTCTATCGTGGCACTGCAGAGGATTTAGAAATCAGTCTCTCTGCATGTAGTAATTAAACACACACCTACATGCAGTCACACATACAGTCACTCACTGCAGCACACACACCGTGATAGACCTGCTGAGAGATTCTCGACTCGGCTCGTGAGAGATATCGAATCTGTGCATGTGTCTGCGTGTGTCACCAACCCATCCTCCAGTCTGCGGCTGCAGAACAGCGTATGGCTCCTTCTCAAACGGACCATGTGCTGTAGCACCCTCAGCTGGCAGAAAGACAGACGTGCTATGAGGCGTCTCCCCTGCAAAAGACCCAACAGATGTACCTCAAAACACACTGACGGACACTTTTCCACACAAATTCCCACACGAACACACACAGGTGTACAGTGGGTGGTTGGCGCTGCTATAGCTTTCATCTGTCTGCCTTTCTTTAAAGCCAGCTGACCCCTCTTCCTCTCCCCCCTCCTCTGTGGTAAGACCAATGGTACGGACCAACGGTAACCAAAACCCCACCTCTCATTCCACCCCGTCACCTTGTCGACCCGTCCATCAACACCTGTCAATCACCATGTGACTTCGGCATGAACGCACGTGTTCTCTCTCATCACTGTGGCATTGGGCAGGCACGTGTATATGCTGGTAGTGTGTCCATGGCCTCGACCTCTCCCCTCCCCTAGGCTGCGATGCCTGTCATTGGTGCGCTGTAGTCACATGGTCATCGCTCTCGCTGTGTGTAGTCCAGTGTCGGCCTCTACAGGTCACCACCAACATGGCAGAGCTCTGAAATCAGCTGGGGGATTGTGAAAAGACGATTTCCTGTGCGATGTCCACATGCATGAAGCTTATTCTCAGTTTTGCTTGGTTTGTGTGATGTGTTTTTTAGGGCATGTGTGTGCAGATGTAGGTGCTGGAGATTTAAAGGTGCACTGAGTCTTTTTTCATGTTGTGCTTATACTAACACCTAGTGGTGTGGATGCAGTACCATACCAAGGAAACCAAAAATTAGGATGGCATTATAAAAAGGCATATCAGGAATTTCTCAGATAACAGGAGTCTTGCCCAAATGAAACCGAGGTCATGTGACCTCAAAATGGTGGATCCCATCATGAGGTGACCCCTCTCTATGTACAGTGGGTAAAATAATTATTGAATGCATCACCATTTTTCTCAGTAAATGTATTTCTAAAGGTGCTGCTGACATGACATTTTCACCAGATGTCGGTAACAATCCGAGTTATCCACACATACAAAGAAAGCAAAACAAATAAGTTCAGAAATTAAGTTCTGTGTAATAAAGTAGAATGACACAGGGAAAAAGTATTGAACATGCTTAAAATGCTTTTGGGTGACCGATATGACTGATGAAATCATTTTAGATAAGTGATGATTTTAAGCACATTTTTTTAAAACGACAGTTCATTACAATACAGTTCTGTGTGTAGAAACGTTTTAATGAAGGGAAAAAACTACTTAGTGCACCTTTGAAACAGAAAGCAGCAGCTTTGTGTATATGTCAACTTAGATTATATAACTGAAGTACAATATCAGATTTTAAAGAAGCTTAAATAAACAGATAAGCCCTTTTCTGACACATAAAAAGTAGTGCTTTGGTAAATCATAATTTTGACAAAATTATAGTTAGTCAGTATGGGATAAAAACTTTAAATTATGATAAAAAGTCATAATTGACATACTAAGTTATGAATTAAAAAGTCGAAATTGACATTGACAGTTATGAGATAAGTCATAATTATGGCCTCATAGTCATTATAGACTTTATAGACATCAGTCAGTTATAGACATTATAGACTTTGTCATTGTTGACTTTTATCTCATAATTTCGACTTTTTGTCGTATTTCAACTTCAACTCATAATTGACTTACTATATCATAATTTCAGCTTTTTGTCATAATTACTTTGTATCTCATAATGACTTTTAATGTCATAATTATAATTTACCAAAGCATTTTTTTATTATTTTTTTTTTGTGGTGGAAATGGTACAGGATG
This sequence comes from Cyprinus carpio, assembly GCF_018340385.1. Classification (NCBI taxonomy): domain Eukaryota; kingdom Metazoa; phylum Chordata; class Actinopteri; order Cypriniformes; family Cyprinidae; genus Cyprinus; species Cyprinus carpio. The sequence goes on from NC_056600.1 coordinate 15,269,640, forward strand.
AGATAAACATAACATCTGTGAACATCTGTGGGTTTAGTGTCTGTGTAGTGACACATATGTAGATTCTAATATCACCTGTGAAAAACAGTATAGTGTTAAATCCTTCAATGGCAGGTTAGTACAATAGGGTATTTATTAAGTATATATATAATCAGCTGGAAAGATTATTACTTCAGGGCTGTTGTGTATTGTGGTAGACATCTATAAATGCTTTGCTCCCATTTGGGATATTGTCATTGTTCCATAAAGCCACCAGACATCCTCTGTGTCTCTGTAGTTTGCTCTTGGTGGAAGTGTTTAACGTGCTGTTGTAGACGTATTAACTTGATTGTGTGTGTGTGTGTCACCTTGAATTGTTCTGGGTGGTGTACAAATGGTTGGGTATATATGAGTGTGTGTGCCTCCCCATGAACACGCATATGTGTGTCTTTGTCATGCTGAAAAAGGGCCTCCAAAACACTGAAGATAACGCCAGGATTTCAATCACGTTCTTTCGGCTGTTCCGCGTGATGAGGCTGGTGAAGCTTCTGTCTCGGGGGGAGGGCATTCGGACGCTGCTCTGGACCTTCATTAAATCCTTTCAGGTGAGGAGAATAAAATGAGACAGCACTTTCTTGTGTAATTGTACAGAGATAGTAGCACTGTGGTCCAGACTGGCCCAAGTCAAAGTCAGGCTTTATGAGCAATTAAACACCAGAAGACAATCTACAGACTAACAAACAAGTTTGTGTTATTATTATATGACTATACTGGATACAAGCAGCATATTGTGACAATAAATTGTTAATTTGCGTTATAATTAACAAAGCCATCTACATGGCATGTGTCTCCAGTCGACTGATGTCCTGCCACTTTATTATTCTTTGGGGTCAGAAAGATTTTAAAATAATAATAATAATACTTGTATGTAGGGATGCATTAAAATGATCAAAAGTGAAAGTAAATAATGTTAAAAAAGATTTATATTATTAAATAAATGCTGTTTTTTTAAACTTTATATTCGTTAAAAAAAAAAAATCCTAAAAAATATGCTTCAATGTTTCTACAAAAGTATTAAGGGTTTCATCATCATAATAAATGTTTTTAAGCACCAAATCAGCATATTAAAATGATTTCTGAAGGTGTTTTACTCTATTTTTGATCAAATAAATGCAGCCTTGTTGGACTTTCAAAAAACTTACCGACTCCAAACTTGTTATTGTGCCAAAAAATTATATTTTATTAAAAAAAAATTACTCAAAAAATCTCTTATTTCTAAGTTTGTGTATACAAATTTTAAGAGTGAAACGGAACCAAATGTGGCTGTCTAATTCTGCATTTTACATTTGCTCTGTATATTTAATAGTTCCTCTTTTCCCTTCTCCTTCTCCCTTGGTTTGTTCACAGGCTCTTCCCTATGTTGCTTTGCTGATCGTAATGCTGTTCTTCATCTACGCCGTCATTGGGATGCAGGTCAGACCCAGCTTCATTTGCTTCACACTCTCTCCTCATCTTCCCCAAGGAAATGTCTCCATGTCTGTTACAGCTCCTGTACTTGTAACAACTTGGACACATTGGTGTGGAGCGATTCATGGTGGGTAATGTTTTTCTGACTCCACAGATGTTTGGTAAGATTGCCCTGAGGGACCAAAGCCAGATCAACCGAAACAACAACTTTCAGACGTTTCCTCAGGCTGTTCTGCTGCTCTTCAGGTCAGTTTCTCTCTCTCTCTCTTTCACTCGTTGGATGTCTCTCTCTCACAGCTTGTGCATTTCTGTAGGTGTGCTACAGGGGAGGCATGGCAGGAAATCATGCTGGCCTGTTCCCCGAACCGCCCATGTGAGAAGGGGTCAGAGGTCGGCCATTCCAGTGAAGTCTGTGGCAGCCACTTTGCCATCATCTACTTTGTTAGCTTTTATATGCTTTGCGCCTTCCTGGTGAGTTGACATCGATATTCCTTCCCAGTAAGCAACTGTGTTATTGTATATCAGCTGTGAAATTTGCTGTGAAATCATCTCCACCAGCATGACATCCTTTACCCCCTCCGTACAATGTTTACCATATCCATAATAACAGAAGCAACGGGTTTCCCTAGCACAAGATGTTTCAGATCCTTCCTCTCCCACAGATCATTAACCTCTTTGTGGCCGTCATCATGGACAACTTTGACTATTTAACACGTGATTGGTCGATACTGGGGCCGCATCACCTAGATGAGTTTAAGAGGATATGGGCAGAATACGATCCTGAGGCCAAGTCAGTCATTTCCTGTTTTGCCATCTTTAACAGTTGCAGTTTCTAGATCTTATTATTAATAATTCGAGATTCTTTATTTGTAGCGACTGAAAATGAGATCTGAGTTTAATGTGATTGCAGGGGTCGGATAAAGCACCTGGATGTGGTGACGTTACTGCGCAGGATTCAGCCTCCCCTTGGATTTGGAAAGCTTTGTCCACATAGAGTGGCATGCAAGGTACAAATCCTAAAATGTACTAATTCTGTTGTGTGTTAGACACATTACTTGACTTACTTTATCTGTGCATCTGCAGCGGCTTGTGTCCATGAACATGCCTCTCAATAGTGACGGGACGGTGATGTTCAACGCAACTCTCTTTGCTCTAGTACGAACAGCTCTACGCATCAAAACTGAAGGTGTGATAGTGTCATACACGCAAATACAGTTCATAAACACGCATAAATCTAATACACATCCCGACTTATATGCACAGGAAAGTCACCGCTTGTATGTGTTTGTGTCAGGTAACTTGGAGCAAGCAAATGAGGAACTCCGAGCTATTGTGAAGAAGATCTGGAAGAGGACAAGCATGAAGCTGCTGGATCAAGTTGTTCCCCCTGCTGGAGGTGGGTGATGGCAAAAGGTCAAAGGTCGACCAATTACATACACTACCATTCATAATTTCGGGGTTGGAGTTTTTAGTGTTTTCGAAAGAAGTCTCTTTTGCTCACCAAGGCTGCATTTATTTTTATCAAAAACACATTAAAAAAATACTATAATGTTTTTCTGTTTTAATATACTTTCAAATGTAATTTATTCCTATGATGCAAAGCTGGAAACATGCTGATTTGGTGCTTAACATTACTTAATATTATCAGTGTTGAAAACAGTTGTTGCTTAATATTTTTGTGGAAACAGTGATATATTTTTATTTAAGTTCAGTCCTTGCTGAATAAAACCTGAGTGTGTGAGTTTCCTTGCCTAACAGATGATGAAGTAACCGTTGGGAAGTTCTATGCCACATTCCTGATTCAGGAATACTTCAGGAAATTTAAGAAGCGCAAGGAACAGGGCCTGGTGGCCAAAATTGCCCCAAAGACTGCTCTTTCACTGCAGGTGGGTCCATCAGACCATCAGTTATAACAGAAAAAAGTGTTTTGTTTGCATATGAATGTGTCTGTTTGTGTGCTGTGACCAGGCTGGCCTGCGCACACTGCATGATATGGGTCCTGAGATCAGAAGAGCGATATCAGGAGACCTGACTGTGGAGGAGGAGCTGGAGAGAGCCATGAAGGAAACCGTGTGTGCTGCTTCTGAGGATGATATCTTCAGGGTAAAGGTCTGATATTGCCTCTTATTTCCTCTCCTCCGCTCTGCTCACATCATCGCTTCTGCTGCCGGAGCTTCTGCCCACCTGCATGGGACCATCAGCCAGATCTTCCAACCAGGCTGCGAAGGGTCACAGAGCTGCTTGTTCAGATTCATCGCTCAGCATTGAGGACTTAGAGTTATTTTTTTCATTTGTTATCAGGACAACAAACTCATTTTGTTCATATTGGGTTCATGAATGTGTCAAGTTTTACAAGCTTGTAATCTAAAAGTATCAGAAACCATTAAGGAACAGTGCTTTGCCCTCATCGCACAGATCAGATGGTTATAAAATTAGTTAAATTAATAGTTAAATTATTAAATTAGCCATCAGTGATGTTAAAGTACATTTAGACCATTTAGAAAAATCGAAAAATGGCTGCTGTCTGAATGTAAGTGCAGAGTGAACAGAGGAAGTGAAAGTGTTTGTGTTCTCAGTGTGTGTGCGTCTGTATGTTCATTTACCATTTACCTTGGTTTTAACCTTCGTATACTAACATTCGTGATATATATACACCTAATACAAATTGGTATTAACATTCGCATTATTGATCCAATTACAAGCAGACACTAAATACAGCTCAAGAAGTGATGTAATGCATCCCAGAGGCGTATTGAAGGCTGAATTCTCAATCCACCCATATGGCCACATTATACACCAATATGACAAAAAAATTCTTGTTTTAGAGGAATCTAACCATATATATATATATTTGCCCATGTCACTTCAAATTAACAACTCTCATTGAAACGGAGGGATTTTAGGTACAAGGCTATAACAAAATATAAATATAATTTTTGTTATGTTGAGATCATGAGAAGAAAAGCAAAACAAAAATATGAATAGGACGTAGTGCTTAAAGGGTTACCCAAAAATGTAAATTCTGTTATTAATTACTCACCCTCATATCGTTCCAAACCTGTAAGACCTTTGTTCATCTTCAGAACACAAATTAAGATGTTTTTAATTAATCCAATAGCTTTCCGACCCTGCATAGACAGCAATGCAACTACCATGTTCAAGGCCCAGAAAGATAGTAAGGACATCATTAAAATAGTCCATGTGACATCAGTGGTCCAACCGTAATAATAAAAATAACAACTTTATTCAAGAATGGATTCTCTTCCGCATCAGACTTGATGCCATTCACGATAGTACAACGATGCATGTGTTTGCATTCCTCTGCTTGTAAACAAGGCACAGCACAGGCAGGTTCTACATCAGAACGCCAGCTTGGTACTCTTGTAAACGCGCGGTGGAGACTGACACGGAAGAGAAGAATTGTTGAATAAAGTTATTGTTTTCTTCATGCACAAAGAGTATTTTCATAGCTTCATAAAATTAAAGTTGAACCACTGATGTCATAGAACTATTTTATCGATGTTCTTACGTTGCTGTATATGCAGGGTCAGAAAGCTCTCGGATTAATCAAAAATATCTTTATTTGTGTTTTGAAGATGAACAAAGGTCTTACAGGTTTGGAACGACATGAGGGTGAGTAATTAATGACTGAATTTTCATTTTTGGGTGAACAATCCCTTTAATGCTTAGGGCTTCTGTATTATAAGAATCTATATGTAGTCATTGAAATCTACTGAATAATCACTGGAGATGTTAATACCAGTTGTGAACGGGAAGGGGTGATGAGGTTTCCGTAAATGTGAACACTCATGTGTGTATATTTATCTTTGACGGTCTGGCGGCCTCTTCGGTAACCACGTCAACTACTACCACCAGAGTGATGGCCACGCCTCCTTCCCACAGTCCTTCACAACACAGCGGCCATTGCACATCAGTAAATCCGGGAGTCCCGGCGAGGCAGAATCTCCCTCTCATCAGAAGCTCGTCGACTCCACCTTCACTCCGAGCAGTTACTCTTCCTCAGGATCCAACGCAAACATCAACAACGCCAACAACACAGCCATTGGACACCGGTACCCCAAACCTACCGTCAGCACAGTGGACGGACACACGGGGCCGCCCCTCACCACCGTCCCACTACCACGGCCCACATGGTGCTTTCCTAACAAGAGGTATGATGCCATATTCCTTCTGTAGTTGAATGCAGATGTGTGAGTTAGTGGGGAGATGTTCAGGTTTGTCAGAATCTGGTTCCTGATTGTGGTTTGTCTCGCCCCTGATTGTCTTGTGTGGACCAGGAGCTGTTTCTATGACACTTTCATGCGGTACGTTCCTCACACAGAGACCAAGAGAAACCTCATCACTTTGGAAGGCTGGTGTATGCTCTGTGTCCATACTGGGGTGGATCTGAAGCTAAATGTTTGCAACACTCTCAGTGTGTTGAGAGATCCACTTTATACATAACCTTATCTAGCAGGATCTGTGAGCGGCTTCTCTGATTGGCTGACAGCTGAGTGAGCATGTGCTAGTCCAGTGGTTCTCAGCTGGTTTTCCGTCAGAACTCAGATTTTACGCTCTCATAAACAAATCATTTTTGGAAATAAAATACTCATTATTACAATCAATGGAAAAATCAATGCTTGGACATGTAAACTGATATTTTCTACTGACACACTACAGCAGAAGATAGAAATAACTGACTCAAAACCATTTTTTTTTTTTACTGAATTTAAAACTGAATTTTTAGTTGGTGAAAATACTAGTGTTCTAATAGTTTTGGCCACCATTTTGTGTTTGTGTGTATATATATATATAAATTTATATATAAAATTAATAATACTTACAAATAACTAAATAAAAAAAAAATAACTGATTATTTGTAACTAAATATTGTAATATATAAATAATAAAAAAATAACTGATTATTTGTAACTAAATATTGTATTTTGGGGGCGGGGACATAAAAAGCTAGTAAAAATGACAAAAGCACATAAAATTACTACAACTAATTAAAATGCAAACTATATACATAAAAAAAGCCAAAGTATCATTAATTCAAAGTATTAATAAATACTATAATAGTATATAAATACTAAAACAACACTGCTGACAGATTTGTAGCAAAATACTGTTTTTTTTTTAGTTTGATTGACTACAGCCCTTTTAACATCAACAAAATAAGATAAGCCTATTTATTTTGTAATATGAAATGGTAGTTTGTTCATCATAACGAAGCAAGTTTACAGAATATGGTTAGTTGCATTAGTTTTCATGTACGTTTTGAATTAGTTTTCTTTGTGACACCAGTTGAGAACCGCTCTGCTAGGCCATGTTATTGTTTGTTTTGAAGCTCATCTGCTGGTCATTTCCAGGCTGTACTGCAGGGGCTCTTCATTTTGACCAAAATACAGAAGCATCAATTTCACAAGAAGCTATTAAACTGGACATACATTTTTGTGTGTGTGTGCTTGCTAACAGATGCAGCACTATCCTGAGTGGGATATGCACTTATTTGTTAGTGGAGCTCCAGTCTTAATGAAGTGCCCCTTTACAAACTTTTCCTCCTCTTAAATCTAATATCATAAGGTTTCTATGCAAAAATAATAGCAGTGCTTCTGTAATGTGACGCAACCAGTTAAAACTGTGCTGTAAGGTTTGTTAGACATCATCAAACCTTAAGCTGCTATAGTTGTCTGTGTTCACATTATAATAGCCTTATGAGAGCTTGAGGAGAGCGTAACCGCTGTTATCTGTATAGGTGAGCTTTTCCTCACTTTCTGAAGCCTAAGATGTGCAGTATGTTTATGGTTCACCTGTGTGTTTTGTGAATCTGATTCCAGTGACAGTCGTCTCCCTATAATACGGCGAGAGGAAGCATCTACAGATGAGACGTACGATGAAACATTTCTAGATGAGAGAGATCAGACCATGCTCTCAATGGACATGTAATACTGCATTCATCTGTTTTAATTCATATCAGAATATTAAATACAACAATAAGCCACAGGAATGAGTGAGATACAGTTAAATGCTTAGCTAATTTTCTTTCTATAAATTGGTAAAAATGGTTTAGTAGAAGTTGCCAAGTCTGACCCCTTATATTAATAGTGCCTTCCAAACAGCTGTAATGTAGTGCTGTGGTCATAAGTATCCTAAAAAAAAATTAATTTGATATGAATTCATTATATATAAATTCAGTCAAGTCATACTTTTATTAAGCAAGGATGCATTAAATAAATCAAAATTGACAATAAACATTATAGTATACAGGTCCTTCTCAAAAAATTAGCATATTGTGAAAAAGTTCATTATTTTCCATAATGTAATGATAAAAATTAAACTTTCATATATTTTAGATTCATTGCACACCAACTGAAATATTTCAGGTCTTTTATTGTTTTAATACTGATGATTTTGGCATACAGCTCATGAAAACCCAAAATTCCTATCTCAAAAAATTAGCATATTTTCATCCGACCAATAAAAGAAAAGTGTTTTTAATACAAAAAAAGTCAACCTTCAAATAATTATGTTCAGTTATGCACTCAATACTTGGTCAGGAATCCTTTTGCATAAATGACTGCTTCAATGCGGCGTGGCATGGAGGCAATCAGCCTGTGGCACTGCTGAGGTGTTATGGAGGCCCAGGATGCTTCGATAGCGGCCTTAAGCTCATCCAGAGTGTTGGGTCTTGCGTCTCTCAACTTTCTCTTCACAATATCCCACAGATTCTCTATGGGGTTCAGGTCAGGAGAGTTGGCAGGCCAATTGAGCACAGTAATACCATGGTCAGTAAACCATTTACCAGTGGTTTTGGCACTGTGAGCAGGTGCCAGGTCGTGCTGAAAAACGAAATCTTCATCTCCATAAAGCTTTTCAGCAGATGGAAGCATGAAGTGCTCCAAAATCTCCTGATAGCTAGCTGCATTGACCCTGCCCTTGATAAAACACAGTGGACCAACACCAGCAGCTGACATGGCACCCCAGACCATCACTGACTGTGGGTACTTGACACTGGACTTCAGGCATTTTGGCATTTCCTTCTCCCCAGTCTTCCTCCAGACTCTGGCACCTTGATTTCCGAATGACATGCAAAATTTGCTTTCATCCGAAAAAGTACTTTGGACCACTGAGCAACAGTCCAGTGCTGCTTCTCTGTAGCCCAGGTCAGGCGCTTCTGCCGCTGTTTCTGGTTCAAAAGCACACGCCTGTGCACGGTGGCTCTGGATGTTTCTACTCCAGACTCAGTCCACTGCTTCCGCAGGTCCCCCAAAGTCTGGAATCGGTCCTTCTCCACAATCTTCCTCAGGGTCCGGTCACCTCTTCTCGTTGTGCAGCGTTTTTTGCCACACTTTTTCCTTCCCACAGACTTCCCACTGAGGTGCCTTGATACAGCACTCTGGGAACAGCCTATTCGTTCAGAAATTTCTTTCTGTGTCTTACCCTCTCGCTTGAGGGTGTCAATGATGGCCTTCTGGACAGCAGTCTGGTCGGCAGTCTTACCCATGATTGCGGTTTTGAGTAATGAACCAGGCTGGGAGTTTTTAAAAGCCTCAGGAATCTTTTGCAGGTGTTTAGAGTCAATTAGTTGATTCAGATGATTAGGTTAATAGCTCGTTTAGAGAACCTTTTCATGATATGCTAATTTTTTGAGATAGGAATTTTGGGTTTTCATGAGCTGTATGCCAAAATCATCAGTATTAAAACAATAAAAGACCTGAAATATTTCAGTTGGTGTGCAATGAATCTAAAATATATGAAAGTTTAATTTTTATGATTACATTATGGAAAATAATTAACTTTTTCACAATATGCTAATTTTTTGAGAAGGACCTGTACATTTATAATGTTGCAAAATATTTTATTTCAAATAAATTAAAAATAATAATAATAAAAAACCTTTCTCTTTATCAAAAAATATTTATATATTATATTATACTATAATAACTGTTTTCAACAATGATCATGTGACACTGAAGACTGGAGTAATGGCTGCTGAAAATTCCACTTTGCATCACAGAAATAAATTACATTTGACAATATATTCAAACAGAATTTAAATGGTAATAATATCTTACCATATTCCTGTTTACTGGATTTTTTGATTCAATAAATGCAACCTTTATGAGCATAAGAGACTTCTTTTAAAAAATGAAAATCTTTTCAACATTTCCTAAATATATTGGGGGATACATTTTGACTCAGACTTGACAGTATTGTGAGATTCAGGCTGCTAGAAAGAGTAATATTTTAATATTTTGAATGTATGTGTGTGTGGTTCAGGCTGGAATTTCAGGATGAAGAGAGCAAGCAATTGGCTCCGATGGAGGAGGCAGATGTAGGGGAAGAGAGGAAGCCGTGGCAGTCTCCACGAAGACGGGCATTCCTCTGCCCCACTGCACTGGGTACATACTCGCACACATTCATAATACAAGTCAGTACAGTCATTAGTTTTGCTTCAAATGTGACGCTGAAGTCAAGTGCATATTTACTTTTCAATACAGGTCGACGGTCTTCCTTTCACATAGAATGTCTCCGAAAACATAACAGACCTGATGTTTCTCAGAAAACAGCACTACCACTGCATCTAGTGCATCATCAGGTGAGCTTATGCATGCACACACACTCACATGCTTGACAAAGATTTTTTTTTTTTGTCTTTTCACTTATTCATCTTTTGTTTTTCAAAGGCTTTGGCTGTGGCAGGGTTGAGTCCCTTGCTGAGACGGAGTCATTCTCCGACGCTGTTCACACGTCTGTGCTCCACACCTCCTGCGAGTCCCAGTGGCCGCGGCGGGGGAGGGCCGTGCTACCAGCCCGTTCCGTCCCTGCGGCTGGAGGGCAGCGGATCTTACGAGAAACTCAACAGCAGCATGCCGTCTGTGAACTGCAGCTCGTGGTACAGCGACAGTAACGGCAACCACAGCAGGAGTGTGCAGAGGACGCAGCGACCCGTGTCCCTCATAGTTCCTCCGGTCACACGCAGAGACTCCACATCCCTGTCACACGGGAGCGCCGGCAGCCTCGTGGAAGCCGTAAGCTGCATTTTCTTAAAGAAAGACACTAGACGCAAAACCATTGCACTGATCATTTTTGAGATTTAGGGCTATTTTGATTGCAAAACTTGTCATCTTCAGACTTTTGGATAGAAAACATCCAAAAATACATATTTAAAGGGATAGATCACCCAAAAATGAAAATTTCATGTCGTTCCAAACCCGTAAGACCTCCGTTCATCTTCTGAACACAGATTAAGCATGTGTACAATTCATATTATGCAGGACCCAGTGTTCTTGACGTAGAACCCAGATGTGCTCCGCCTAGGGATGTCTGACGCGAAACTGATGTTTCGACACAGTGTTAAGATCCTGAAGCGTAGATAATTTGAAACACTGCTCCGAAATGTGATTCGAAACACCCGTGTTACGTGTCTAAGGTGAATCAAAGCATCGGGGCGTTTCACAAGTGTTTCAAGACCTGAATCTGCATTTGATCGACAGGGTCGGGAACAAACCACACAATCGCACATATGTCTCAACCTAACTCCCACAAAGTATAAAAGTGGAGTTAATGCAGCAGAACAATTCATATTTTTAAATAAAAATATTTAAAAAGTAAAAAATGTCAGGCGTTGTTGCTTGATGTCTTTTATTAATGTTAATATTTTTCATTCCCAAAATAACATATTTATCCACAAAGAGTTCATTCAGTTGTCAGAGAGATGTTACTACACATTACAAGAACAGACAACACAACTTTGAAATATTTATTATAATTATATACATGCTCCCAGGATTCAAACCTAAGGTGACAGGCTCTGACAACATGCCAGTTGAGTACACTAACCACTCCCCCAACTCACTTGGTGGAAGCAACAAGCACAACATATATCTTATAATTCGTCAATTATAATTCGAGCAATACTTGAAAATGAAAGATGGATGTTGAATTGTTTTGAAGCCTCGTCAAACCTCTTCACACTTTTTTTCAGACTTTTATTCACAATTTTGACGAAGCCTTGCTCTGCCCACCACTAGCTGTGCCTTGTCGTGGTACTGTTGTGAACGCACGCCAATGTCTGGTGTGGAACAGAAGAAATTGTTGAATAAAGTCGTTATTTTTGTTTTTTTTGTTCACAAAAAGTTTTCTTGTAGCTTCATAATATTAAGGTAGAACCACTGATGCCACATGGACTATTTTAATGATGTTCTTGCTACCTTCCTGGGCCTTAAACGTCTTAGTTGTGTTGCTGTCTATGCATGGTCAGAAAGCTACTGGATTAATTAAAAATGTTAATTTGTGTTCTGAAGATGATCTAAGGTCTTGCAGGTTTGGAACGACATGAGGGTGAATAATTAATGACAGAATCCCTTGTGTTTATTTACATATTTATGTGTTTAGTAAAATTTTTTATATACCATATATACCTATACTACACAAAAAATAAGAGTTCTTTATTGGCATTAATGGTTTTATGAAGAATCTTTAGCAAACACAGAACCTTTCCATCACACAAAAGCTTCTATAGACAAAAAAAAAAAAAAAAAAACTTTTTTTTTTTATCAAAATGTTCCTTACACTGAGTAAAGAATGGTTATTTTAAGAACTTTGCACTGCAGAAATCTATGGGTCCGCTGCAAAAACAACTTTAAGGAACCTTTAGTTTTAAGAGTATGAAGCATTGAAAAGGTCTCGTTCTTTCTTTGCCCAGGTGTTGATATCCGAGGGTTTGGGTCGCTATGCACAGGATCCCTCCTTCATCCAGGTAGCGAAGCAGGAACTAGCGGATGCCTGCGACATGACCATGGAGGAGATGGAGAACGCCGCCGACAACATTCTCAATGCCAACGCACCGCCCAACGCCAATGGAAACCTGCTACCCTTCATACAGTGCAGAGACACTGGCTCGCAGGAGTCCCGTTGCAGCCATGTGCTGGGCCTCTCGACCACCACAGGCTCCGACGAGCTGCTGGGGGCGGACCTAGAGCGCTCTGAGGGGGCGGGGCAGCGGAACAGCACTCTGATGGAGGACGAGGACATGGAGTGCGTGACCAGTTTGTAGGGGGAACAGCAGCAGCAACGGAGGACTTCCTGTGTCTTAGCCCAGCTCTCTCTGAGGACACTGCTGTCCTGCAGTCTGACCCGTCTGTTGCGTGTACCTACCGTAGGGGTTTAAGGCCATTCTGCTTAGCTGAGACCAAGTTGGTTTTTAGTTCGTCCGTGTGTTTGCGAGAGCACGAGCGAGTAGGCGTGTGTACATGTTTGTGTGTGCGTGTTTCTAAAGTGCCTCACAGTTCTCACAACCTTGATTGCAGTAAGGAAACGAAACCCTGACTGAGCAGGGAATGAAGGGAAAAGATGCGCTGTTGTTGCTCAAGCAGTGGGAGTTTGCGCTGACCTGTGTGTGGCGGTAGGGCTCGACAGCCGCAGCATCGGTGTGAACGCTCTGTGCCGAGCAGGTGGATCTTGAGGGCCACATCGGGTATTTGCTGCCTGGGGGCCGTCACGGGTTCGAGAGATGTTCAGAGGGGACACATTGGAGCGGCTCTCTTTCCTTTCCATCCATCCGTTCATCCGTTCATGAGGAGAAGTGTTGTCTGCAAGCTCCCTCACGTCATCCTTCTCCTTCACGGCTTTCTTTTGTGTTCAGTTGATGATTTTTGCTGCTTTTTTTGGATTTGATTTCTCTAGTTAAGCCTGCACATAGCTTTTCCTTTTCTCAGCGGAAGACTGAACTCTCTGAATTGATCTTTCTTGTGTACCGTTACGGCTTTCAGGTAACTGCTAGCTGTGCAAGGTACGGGTCATTGCATCAGTGGCCTTTTATTCCAGATCTGCTTCAGGTTTTATTTCCTTTTTTATTTTCCAGCATTTAGTGTTTATAATGTTGTTTGCACACAGATGGATGCTGTTTTTTTTCTTAAATTATTATAATTATTATTATTGAAGGCGTTTAAGATGTTTATGCCAGATGCAGTGTTGTGAATCTAATGCCTCTTACAGACACACACAAAAAATAATTATTTATTTATTTATTTCTGTCAGAGGTGAAGCGTGTTCCGCCGGGGGTTCGGTCTCTCTCACAATGTTTATTGGTAGCTCACAAGCTGTAAATGAGCACTGTCACTCACCTGGACGCAGGTAGCACTGACAGCTCTCATGGCTGCTGTTGGATCGGACTCACGTTTGCTCTGAAACTACTGACGTTTCTTCACTGCTGATCTCCAGAAACATTCAGCCGACAGCTGCGATTCTGTCACGATCCCACCTGCTCGACACAGGAAACAGCAGATCTTCGGAAGGTCAGTAAAGGTGCACTTTGAGGAGAGGAAGGGTGGAGTATTCAGGGATGTCTGGGTAGCGCATCATTAAAAAAACAACAACTCTAATGTAGTTCACACAGGGCTAAATATATGACCATCATTATGAAAGTACCAACATCAGCAGTGTCATCATCATACAATGTTATTGATTGCTATTATTATTATTATTACTATTATTGTTAAGGATATTTTTCTGCTGCGTTTAACACTGTTTCCATGCAGTTCGGCAGACACAGAGAACTACTTATCGATCTATTATGCAAATAAGGTGTTGAAGCGTTAGCATTGTGTTGGTAATGTGTCGACGGGATGGAGTGCATCCCTTAGACACATGCGCTGATGAGAAACCTGACCAATCCACTTCCAGGCGTCTCTCTGTTTGTGCCACACTAGACCGGGTTAGAAGTTCTGTCACCGTTTTGCACACTACTTCAGACGATATGAATTTCTCTTTCCATGTATGAATAGATAATTGACTATTTTTGTCTAGCTGACTCTTCACTTTCTATAGAGCGTCCTGGCATTTGGTTCCAGGCCTTGAACATCGCATTCGATCTCAGTCTCCAGTCCTGTGTCATTTTTTTTTTTTTTTTTTGATTGATTGATTGAGTTCCTGAATGTTTACAGGAGGTCTCTGCTCTGAGGACGATGCAAAGCTTGTGAAAAAAACGTGACAAATGTAGCGAGAACCCACCTGCTCTGTTCCAAAGCCGCCACCACACCCTCATATCTCCTACACACACGTGCCATATGTCATTGTGAGGCTGCCCCAGGCATATTTCGAGGCCTTGGTTGTGTACGTGTGCGAGTTTCTCCGTGTTTAGCATATGCAGAGTGCGAGCGCGTTTGTGTGGTGTTTGTGTTAGCATATGCAGGATGAGTGCGTGAGTGCATGCGTATGTGCTTGCATACCACAAGATATGCAAAAACAATGCAATAACTTTGACTGTACAACAGTTTCCTTCAGAACTACAGCTGTACAAAAATCTAATATACAGAGAGAAATATATTCACTGTTGTGTATTAAGTTACAGAACTTTAAATTGAAGAAACCTGTCATACTTGAAATCGGGTGCATTTGAGTATTGAGTATTTTGAAATAATCTTGTGCGGGTCAGTTTGGTTCGATGTTTTTCTTCTGTTGGTTTCAATTATCTCTGCATGAGGATTCTTTTGGTGTGCCAAGCGTTTTGAGTAACTATTTTTGGTTGTTTTCATTTTTAAACATTGAGGAAACACTGATGACGAGAAGCGAAGGTGTAAATACAGACGGAGGAGAGAAGCGTCTCGTTGGTGTGAAAATGATTTTGCATATCTTGTGCTCAGCTGAAAGGTGCATGATACGCAAGAGCAGCTCTCTCTCTTTCACTCTCGCTTTTTCCCCCTTTATCTTTTCATTCGCTCACCCTCCTTGTCCTTTCTTCAGCAGACATCACAGTGAAGGCATTTTATTACGGTACCAGTGAACGGGCTCACTTTAAATAGTTGGTCATGCACATTAATTCTCGCTATTATTTGAGGCTGCAAGCGGAAACATTAGAAATCCCCTTTCATTTCTCAAGTCTCATGGACAATCTGCGTTCGGCGAGGAGATTTAGGTTGGATGCTAAGCTTAAGTTTTTTTGTTCTTTCTTTCATGGAGTCTAAAGAGTCCTCCTCTCCCTTCATTAGCCAATGATTGTATATTTTTATAGACTTACAGAAAAGAATTAACACATAAAAAGAGACAATATAAACTCATCTACATCTGCTGAATTTCAGGGTTAAAATGGCCACACACAACCGTGTTTGAGAATGTATGTAGTGACTACGTATAGATAGAAATGAAATGATAGAGAAATATAGAGTAAATCATTCGTATTCACCGCAGTAGCTCCTTTTGAAACTCCACTCGTACGGCCTGTTTTTAAGCAGGATGGTTGGGTGTTTTTGCTGAGGGAGGAGTGCAATGAGATTAATCATGTGGTTTTGAATCCGAGGGCTTTATTACAGCTGCTTTATTCAGATCAACACATCACGTTCCCCTCTGAGCACCTGCACACGATAGAACAGTGTGGAAAAGCCACCAGCTTTCATGAGACAAAAGCAGCGCCTGTGTTCGAATGAATACGCTAATGAATGAACACAGAGAGCTGTCTGCTCAGGCCTTGGGGAAATGTACCAAATATTTGACTGAATATTTTATTAGTTGCTCAGTGAGGTTTTTGCCCAAATGGTTGTAATGTAGCTTTTCTTCTCTCAGAGAGTCAGAAGTTATTTTCTATATTTTAATATGAGAACTATTTATCAGATGGAAGTTTGGATGATATTTCGGAGTTATTGGAGGGAATGTCGGTGACGACATTTCAGAAGGGCAAGTGTAGGTTGCTCTCCTGATAGACTTTGATTGATTGTGGCTTGTATTTTGGTTTGCCATCTGTAGCAGTAGCGTGCATAAGTTTCCCCAATAAAAGAATGGTTTAATGCATTTAAATGCATTTAATGCTGAATATTTTTGGAAATTTAAACCCCTTGTAAAAGAGTAAACTATTCAAAGCAAATGAGCAGCATTGTTACACCCATTCAAGTTCATAATACATTAAACCGCAGGGTTTTTTTTATCTTTAGTGTTTGTTTTATTTGGATAAACCCAGTAAATCATGAACACAAAACATTAGTGGATTTATTAATGACGTCTGTAGTTTAAGCATCAGCATTCGGGCCGTCCGGTGTTTCTGGGTTCATGTGTATTCGTATGCCAATTCTGCAAGTGTCAGACTGAAGGAACGTGCCGTGGGGTTGACCTTTGACCCAGAGAAATCCAGGACAGGTGCAATGTCTGCCCTCTGGTTTAACCTTTGTGTAGCACGTATCTCTAATGTCCTCCTTTATATGACTGTTAATTTGATATTATAAGTTAATGTAGTGCGTTAATGAGTTTTAATGGTAAACTAAAAGCTAAGGTGGTGATGCAATAATCACAATTTGCACATTTAAACCACGTTTAGTTTGACACGTCGTACACATAATCCAAGTAAAGGATGAATTTATGCATAGATTTTAGCTGTCGTGTAAATATTAATTTCGCCCTAAGCTCAAAACGTCAATCTTGCCATAGTTTCATTTCCACGGGTGGGACGATAATTAATGCAGATTTGTTCAGGCCGTCTCCTGCAGTAGGTGAGACAGCTCTTCAGTGTTTTTAGTGCACTGATAGCATTCAAAACTCCAACTGTGGGGAAGGGAAATGCAAAACCATTTATATGAACCAAGTTGAGGTTTTCGAGTGGCATTTCCCCGCCTCTAGTTCCACCCAGCGAATGTAGCACTAGAGACAGAAGATGATGGGCGGAACGGTAATGATTATGATGAGGAGCTCAAAGAGTTACTATATTGCACAAATCTCCAAGTATGAGTGAACATTTTAACAACTTATTCTTTATCACATCCTGCTTTCTTTCTTTGATGGCATTGAGCTCTGGGCTTGATTTGTTGGGTCTCTTTTTCTCTTAATGGGTGGCAGGACGCTCACTCGTCTACAAATGCAGTCCGCAATTCTTTGTTATAGAGGCTGTAACCCGAATCTGCATTACACTATTTTCCTGCACTCGGAGGCGATTCGGTTTACGTTTAACCACTTAAGACTCACGAAGGGAGGAATCATTGAGCGGATCGTCTCAATTGCTTTATTTTCGGTGACCACACGAGCAGCTTCTATAGTTTTGAGTGACGGTGCGGACAGGAAGTGTAGTCTCGAGGTCCTGAGCTGTTTGTTAGATTGACGAGCTGAATTAAAATTAGATGCGTGTCGTGCTTTTGGTAGAATTCGAAGGCATCAGTGCTGACCATTCAGGTCTCTCACGAAACACCGTCAGAGGTCATTCACATTTTGGACTATTTAATGGAGTTTAGACCCCAGGTGTTATTGAAAACTCTGTGAGACGTCTGCATGGTCTGTCATTCCCTCCTCTACTTTTGCTGAGACTCTTGTTTCGTTTCATCATTCTTTCATTTGTTCATTTAGATTTTAAAAAGAATACGCTACATAAAATTGAAGATTCAATCACTTTTTCTACTCCTATTTTCAAAAAAAAAGTGAAATGAAAAAACCAACAAAAAATTGGATTTGTAAATAAGTGATTGTACAGTTTGTATCTGTATCTGTCAGTCTGTCTTTGGTGACAGAGTGTGTCTTGCTTATAACGCACGCTACCAGTAAATAAAAACTAAAAAATATCTTTAGATTGTATGGTTCTTGACAGGAAGTTTTAAATTAATCTCTGCTGTATATTCCTGTAATATTGCATTTTTATCTGAGGAATGATGTTATTAAACAATTGCAAATAAAGTGAATTTCCTAAGGTTTGGTTCTTCTGCATCTTGTGAGCGATTACGAACGATAAGGTCCTCAGGTAAGATCTCACCTGTTCAATGTTATTCCAGTCAGCAGAGGTTAAATTCAGATGCTTTTTTATTATGGTCACAGCATGATATTTTAAGTGACAAATTATATTAGAAATCTAATACATTTTTTTAACATTCATATTGCATTAAATCCAGAGTCCAGCCACTGGATCAGCACAATCTGCAGCTGTAAAATAATTTATAAAAAAAAAATGCCGCCTGTATAAAGCATCATCATATACGTGTCTGCATACTTCCTGGGTTTCTGTTTAGTGTGTGTCTTCGTGGTTGATCTTCCTTGACTCTCCGTGATGAAGAATGAAGAACAGATCTGGATTCAATCCATGATTCACCATAGACTCACGCAAACGTGCTGGAGGGTCAAGATAATGCTGAGAGAGAGAGAAAAGAACAGAACAGCATGTAGTTTGAAATCAGTAAAATTATACAGTCAAAAATGTCTAAATGCTTCTTCAGGCTAGACTCTCCCTCAGAGAGGCATGAAAGAGTAGGCACAGCAGTGAAGCCTGACGCAATACAACAACAAAGACTGGACTCCCCAACCACAGCTGGACAACAATTACACACAATCAGAGCAGTGACAGCTGGCCAGCTCAGTGGAGGCCATTCACACTGAGAGAATGAACATGTGGGAGAGACAGACAGGCTCATACCTCATAGGCTAAAGCAAACGTCCCCCAGTGAATGGCCAGCGATGTTTTGGCCTGAATGTCCATGTGAATCTGAACAGCCTCTTCAGGGTCCACATGCTGAGACTTCATGATTCCTCTAAGAACACAAGTTATATCATTAATGTTATTCAAATACACACAGCAGCTTTTTTTGACAAAAGAGGACCAAAAGTAATTCATCAAGGAGCCGACAACATTCATAATATCAAATAAGGTTTATTTGACAACTAGATTAGGACTCAAACTGCTCTTTACAGTCTTACCTGGGCAGATACGCTCCAATCGGGATGGCAGCCAGGTCGAATGGTCCGAAGCGTTTTCCAATCTCTTTAAATGCCGAACAGTATCCCGTATCTCCAGCGAAGAAGAAATGACAATGGGGGCCTATGATTGTCCAGCTTCCCCATAATGCTTTGTTGTCATCCACAGGAGTGCGTTTGCACCAGTGCTGCGCTGGCGTGCAAAAAAATGTGACATTGTCGTGCCCGGGAATGCGGCTTCCCACCCACCAGTCCAGCTCTGTGACATTCTCACAGCCTGCCTTCTGCATCCATTCGGCCAACCCGAGCGGCACAAACCAGCGCAAACTGGAACCGAAGCGAGCGTTCAGTGCTGCCACAGAGTCTGCGTCGAGGTGATCGTAGTGTGTGTGACTGATCACCACTGCGTCCAGGCGAGGAAGCTGTTCTATGGTGCAAGGCGGGTCACGGTAACGCTTTGGGCCCATGAATGCCACTGGAGAGGCTCTCTGGCTGAACATGGGGTCAGTCAGAAACACCAGTCCTTCCATCTCCACCAGTACAGAGGCATGACCCAGCCAGGTCGCTCTCACAGATGGACCTGTCTGCCCACACTGGTCTGGCCTCTGCACGAAATATGGCTCTTCAATTGGCAACTCACGGTCAAGAACTTAAGACAGAACACAAAAAAAAACAACAACATTTAATTCAGTTCACTTATGAATATTATTTCAGGTTTTATTAATAAATTAGATTTTATTTTAATTTCTGTATAATTTATTAAAAAGACATTTATATAAAATGTACATTTTAATTATATATTTACGTTTATGCCTATTTATAATGCATTCAATAAAATGCATTAAAGAATATAAAATGTAACATAGATTTAAACATATTTACATTTCTGATGAGTGTGTGTGTGTGTTTACCTCTTTGGCACTGGGAACATTACTGTTGTTCTTCTCTGTGAGGAACAGGCGAGCGATGGTGCTGTAGGAGGGGAACTGCCATGTTGTCCAGGGGTTCACAAAGCACCCATGAGAGTCCCGTCTGGAACACGTAACATCTTGCTCTTGCCTGTAATCCAGTGGGAAGTTACTCCCTGCGGTGACCAAAGGTTCCTCTGCCATGGATGCCCCACCAGCTGCTGAACTGCACAAACACCTGTTAAAAACACATTTGAGCAACTTCTGAATAAAACAGCTTACACATAAAAAACTGCAAAGACACCTTAATATTCACACATGACTGGAAATCGCTCTAATCTGTCTGCTTATCCTGGCTTCTGTTTCTTTGTGCACATTAGCATTACTGTTACTAAATGTACATATCTGTGTGACATGGCCTGTACTGTCTATATATCCTATGCACAGCCTTTTATCTCCACCGCAAAGTTGTAGACGTGTTCTTTTGGATTTGTCGGACACGCCCCTTTATAAATAAAACTCTTTAAATGTACACAATATTACACGTGCACAAGTGTATACCACATTTATGTACCCAGAGGGTCTAGTTATAACACATTTCTTAACGTGAACCCAATCAATCCAGCCTTACATCTGAAGAGAAGACAACAGTCTATAACCAACCTGAGAACACAGGAGCGGATCACAAAACACAAAATTTAAGGCTCGCTGACCTTCGCGGGTTCGTGTTGTCAAACAAATAAACCGTGTCTGGAGTTGCGCAGGTACGTACCGATGCGTCAGTCCTGCGAGCAGCGAACTCGCGTCTGTCGGTGTTGGGAGCGTCGCGAGCGCACGAGCGCGCCTCTGATGTAAGCGCATCACTAGAAGAGCTGAAGTAAGAGCGGCCATAAGGGACAAAAACCCAAAAACGAAACGCGTCAAAGTTTTAACGTGTCAACAACACAGTCTATGGCCAACACTCACAGTTTGACTCTTACGAAGCTGCGGGACAAGAAAAACAAACGCTCAGATTTATGAACTCAACGTTTACTTCCGTTTTAGCTGCGGTAACTTAGTCAAAACGTCTTAACAACCGCGTTAAAAAAAAAAATAAAAAACAACGTAAAAACACGGCGTTTTGGTGCGTATGAATATCGTCGTTTACACGGTTAGATTTGCTATAAAAACGCCGGGTTGGTTGTAAAGAAGTTTCAAAGTTTGTTTGTAATGAACAGTAATGTTCCGGTGTAATTTCCACAGTCAGCCAGTAAGTGTGAACAGTCACTCAACAAGCCAGACCAGACTAATTCACTGCTGATCCTCTCTGTCCAAACTGGAGCACATATGCGTGTGAACATCCCTGCTGTCTCTAAATATGATTCATCCGATGCAGAACATCATTCAGGCCCGGGCTGAACAAACTGCTCAGGCTAGTCCTACAAGTTATGTTTCACTGGTCATAATCAGTTACACAGAAAGGTAGATTGTCTCTTCTAAAAGGTCTAGAAGATCTAGAATCTAAAGGGTAAGACTGATTAACTACCCTTTGGCTAATTTCTAGTCAGTCAGATTAGTTCAAAAGAAACCCTTTTAACATGGTGTCTGTGTTTATGCAACTCGTCCCTGATTTCTCTCACATTGTTAGCCTTTCGAACTTTGATATTATTTACATAAGTTAAATGCACTTGTTATATTTCACCACAAGAGAGCAGGTTAGTGAAAGACTTGTGGCAGTAACCGTGCATAGAAAATGTGTGAATCAGAATTCTGTTGCATTCATTTTCCCCATGTGAAATAATCAGTGTAAATTGAGTATGTGGAGGAACATAGAAAATGCCTTTCCACACTCTTCCAGCCAAGGGTGAAGTCGTTATATTCTTTAACAATGATAGCAATGATGTGCGACCACCTTCACCTCCCGATGTGGACCATAGAGTGAAAGAAGACATTATGCTTTAGATGTTTTTCCTTATTGAACACATACTCAGCTCAGGTAATGGATATCAGCTAATGAGGATTTTCAGTTCAGCTGTTTTCAACAAGGGAGCCATCAACTGCAGTGCTGGGGAGACTCCAGGAACAGCATCAAACAACTAAACTGACCATAAGCTGATAACACAGGACATGAGTCAGAAAATACTGAATACATATAATGGGCTATAACGCTCCTCAGTCTCATAGAAGATGAGAAGAGCTTAAGGAGTTTCTGTGACTTCTTCTGTTTGAGCTTTTAAGGCATCTTGAGCATCTTTTTCTGTTATGGCTCTAAAACCAAACCCCACACCCCAAACGAGTAAATACTATATTTACACGTTGCTCATGTTAAAATGCTCATGTATTGCGTTACATCTAACAAAGTACCCCAAACTCCAGCACTTGTTGAGAGAGCTGCAGTAGCACTAGTGGCTAAATGTGTTAATCATGCACACAAATGCCCTAAAGTTGTGGGTTTAAATCCCACCACTGCATGTTATAATAACAATTTGGGTCCATATATCGAACACAAGAACACAAAAGAAAAGCCAATGTGCTGTGACATTTGTGGCTCAGAAGATAATTGTTCGCCTTTTGTACATAATACTCTTGGTTCAAATCCAAGCTTTACTAAAATTATTTTTTCAATGTTTTTTTTTTAAACGCATATTCCCAACAAAAATACAACCACAATGAGACTCAGTAGCTCAGTTGGTAAAGCATTGCACTGCAATCGCAAAGCCCTGCGTTCAAATCCCACTATTGCTTGTGTTAAAAATCTTGCATATTGCATTATATCCAACAAAGTGCCTCAAACAGCAACCCGCATCATGAAAGCCACAGTGGTGCTGGTAGCTAAACACATGTTAATCGCACATATGGATGTCCTGGAGTCATGGGTTCAAATCCCCCCTCAGTGTGTTAGACACAATTACTGCACCACAGCTTTAAAGCCTTTATCTGAAACTCACAGCTCACATACAGGTGAACAGGGAAGTATAAGTTCCTTCACATGTTCAGACAAGAGATCTGTGGCTCACAGGAGCACTGCCTCATGGATTCAGAGGTTACTGGTTCAATCCCAGCCAGATCTCTGCGATATGAATGAATGGTGTGTGAGTGAAGGGTGTGCCCAAAGTAGGGGGATACCAGTACGGTCTCCCCCTGGAGCTTCCGCCACAATGTCCCGCAGTGGTTATACTTTTGACCAGACTGAAAAAAAAAGAAAAAATTTAGCTGTATAACATGTCACATTCGCCATCCCTTCCCCACCTACTTAGGTTGCCATCATTTGCTTTATAAAGTGTCACTCTCCTATGAGAAAATGATGGCAACCTACACATTCAGTACCCAACAACACACATCAGTTATATTCACCTGTCCATCATTATGTCAAATTTCCCAGAACTCTGCACAGTCCAAGCTCATCCCTTACTCTGTAAAGACATAATTAAACAAAGACTCTATACCATTGGTCTCAATTCCTGGATGTCCACAGCTCTGCACAGTTTAGCTCCATCCCTAATCAAACAGACCTGATCCAGCTAATCAAGCTCTTCAGGATTACTAGAAACTTCCAAGCAGGCGTGATTTGGAGCTGGTTGGAGCTAAACTCTACAAAGCTGTGGCCCTCCAGGAATTGAGTTTGAGACCAATGCTCTATACTATACATGTAATTTTACATTTTACAATAGTAATATAAATCCTCATAAAACTAATAGGTAACATGGACTCAGTTAAAATATTTGTCTTTAAAGATTAAAAACTAAAAGATCCTATATAATCTAGAAGGTGTAACCCCCTCAAAAAGAAAATGATGGCAACCGACACATTTACTACACAACAACACTGACACATATTATATGCATTACCTGTTCAGAAGCAGATGTCCATCATTATGGCTAATGTCAGTCCACATGTCTTGGAAGTCTGTACAGTCCAAACACTTATTCCTTATTCTGTAGAGGAAAAACATAAATAATCAAAACAAGATGAGACATAAACATACACTTACAGTGGTGGCCAAAATTATATGACACTAGTGTTTTTTCCAGCTGATTTTTTTTTTTCTTTTTCAGGTTAGTTATTTCTATCTTTTGCTGTAGTGTGTCAGCAGGAAATGTCAGTTTACATTTCCAAACATTAATTTTTCCATTAATTGTAATAATCCAGTGAGATTTTTGTTTGCACAAGGAGTCTGACAACAGACAGTGCTGAGACAGACTAAATCCAGAAGAAATGTGGCAACATCTCCAAGATGCTTCAAGAAACCTACCGGCAAAGCTACAGTACTGTTAAAAGTTTTAGGAACTTTTGTAAAAATGCTGTAAAATGAGGATGCTTTAAAAAATAATGTCAAATAGAATTTATTTATCAATTAACTTCTATTAACTAAACTAAACAAACATTTGGTGTGACCATCCTTTGAGTTTAAAGCAGCTTTTACCC
Organism: Cyprinus carpio; assembly: GCF_018340385.1. Taxonomy (NCBI): domain Eukaryota; kingdom Metazoa; phylum Chordata; class Actinopteri; order Cypriniformes; family Cyprinidae; genus Cyprinus; species Cyprinus carpio. The sequence goes on from NC_056600.1 coordinate 15,294,056, forward strand.
TAGGTGCACTTGCGCACAGTTTTTCAGATAGCTTTGCAGGTAGGTCTCTTAATTTTACTGCAGCATACATGTCTTCTGTTATTCACTTATACAGTTTTACATTTCAAAATAACATTAAAATGTCTCTGTGCTGTAATCATCTTACCATACAGCTAAAAGTGGGAAAAACAAGAGGCAGCAGGGGGACATAAAAGCTTCCCACAACACTTTTTCTTTACTTTCTCACTTTTACTTTAATTTCAAATTCTTACATTTGATATATAAATTCAATCATAATAATGTGATTATCTATACCAGGGATCCTCGAATCTGGCACACGAGATCCACTTTCCTGCAGAGTTTATCTCTAACCCTAATCAAACACACCTGAGCATAATCAGTGTCTTTGGGATCATTAGAAAATCACAGGTAGTTGGGTTTGATCAGGGTTGGAGCTAAACTCTGAAGTGCATTGGCTCTCCAGGGCAAGATTTGAGGAACCCTGATCTATACTTTACCAAAATTAAATCATTTACACTGAAAAATACAACTGCATTAAATAATATTATGAGATTGTTTTAAATATTTTAAGAGATTAGTCAAAGATAAACTTTTGCTCTGTTGGTCATATCAAACAAAACCCAATAAACAACTTCAATAACAAACAATACAAGATACAACAATTAAAAACAACAAGTCAAGTTAAATGCAATAAATCTCTGCAATCACAAACAAGGAAAGCTAGAGCAATGACACCCAGCACATGCTTTTATTAAAACATTATATAAATAATAAAAAAAGTACAAAATTATAAAATAAAATAATACATTTTGTTACCTAAAAACAATAGGCTAAAATATATATATATATATAATTTAAATTAAACTTAAGGATGATTAATAAATATTTATTGCAAGAAACGTTGTGCTAGTTCTACTATTCCTTTTGGTATTAGATTGTTCTATGAATATTTGAGGATGTTTAGGGTCCTTTTTGCAGTTCCACTTATATGACAATTTTTCAAAATTTTTATTTTTATTGTATGCTTGTAGTGTATGTGTGAATAAATGTATATTTTGTCTATGTATGGACAGATGTATGTACATATGTATATCTTTATTATTTGGTGTAGTATTATTGAAAATGTTTTGAATATTTGTTTTTACATTTCTCTGGTATTTTGTATTTATGTTTTTTTCTTGTAATTGTATCTTTCAATGTACTTTCTGTAATAATTTAATCTTAGTACCCTATTGCTAAGCAGAATTTTTAAATTTCATAAAACACCATTCTGTGTGTTTTTAAGTAAACCATAAACCATATATACCAGTATACACACACACACACACACACACACACACACACACACACAATAAACCATATATACCAGTATACACACAAAAACACAAACACACACACACACACACACACATTTCCACAAACACACACAAACACACACACACACACACTACTTTCCTACAAACAAAACAAATATTCCAAACACTAATATTAACATTATACTGACAAAACAATATTTTCTATCCCCTAACCCAACCCTAACCCTAAACCTACCCTTTACAGAAAACATTTTTGCATTGTGGCACTTTCAGATGAACATCATTTACTGTTTTTAATAATTTTTTCCCCTCATGAGGCCCCACAATGTCACAAATTTCAGGTTTTACTATCCTTGTGGGGACATTTGGTATCCACAATCTAGCGTGAACAAGTATACACACACACACACACACACACACACACACACACACACACATTAGGTTTCTGCAAATGTGGGGACTGTCCATAGACTTTTTTTTTAACTTTTTTTTTTTACTATATATATATATATATATATATATATATATATAGAAAACCACTGCCCTACACCAACCCTACATCTAACCCTATCCCTTACAGGAAACTGTGCATTTTTACTTTCTCGAAAAATAAATAAATACATAAATAAATATATAAAACCTCACTCTGTATGATTTATAAGCGTTTTGAAAAATGGGGACATGGGGCATTGTCCTCATAAGTCAACTTGTAATACCTATGTCATACCCATGTCATTGAACAAATTTGTGTCCTCATATGTCACAAAAATGTCACACTATAAAAATTCTACAGTGACACACAAAAAAACCTGTTCCTCAAAAGCCAAGGAACAGCTTATTTAAATATATAAATAAACAGGAATTTGTTATATTAAAAAAAAAAAAAAAACATTCAACTGAATGAGCGTATGATACTTAATAGTTAATAAATGAACATCAAACGAGTAGAAATGTGATCCACTCATATCATGCTGAATGCCCTTATTAACAATTGGTTAACAATTAATTGGTTAAATATGTGAAACGTTAACAATTTGTTACATTCATAAAATCCACAGACTTTGTCAAATAACCCCTAAGCGTTCGGAACATGCAGTGTGTGTGTGTGACCAGTGTGGGCCGTGCAGCTTTAAAGTGCTCGCTCCATGATGCCTTGCGGTGTCCCGCTCACTGTTTTTACTCGAGTGAGAGCAGAGCCGCCGCTGCTGCTGATGTAACGGGCTACACTGACTGAAGTTCAGCGAGCGGACCCTCCTAACGGACCTCAACCGGACTACATTTACGGACATCGGACGAAGGGAGTCTTTACGAAACATTAAAAGGAAAACCACATCATCCTCTTAAAATCTGGGTTCTGCTCTGGCGGAGCGAAGTAACAGACCCGGACTGAGGATTGTGGCGGTCTGGGACTGCAGACACACGCAGGTAGGTGAATTATATTAAATAAAACGTGTTTTGGAACGTCGTGAAAGCCCGAGAGATGGGCGACATGTATTTCATGTGCTTTCATGGAGCATCTTTAAATAGTTGCGACGGGACGCGATACATGAAGGCGCAGGAGAGCAGACGCATGAGTCATGACACGATACTGTGTGCAGTCAATGTCAGGGCTTTCATCACCAGCCCAGATCTACTGACATGCGTTCCAACGGGTTACATGACAGTGTGATGGTCAGTGTTTTCCATCAGATCAGCAGCAGGCCTGCAGCCCCTCCTAAACTTACGAACATACAGCACTGCATCCCTGGAGCAAAAGTGCGACAATCAGCCCTCACTTAATGCTCATCAGATTGGTAGTGTACAATGAAATATGAATGTGTGAAAATATTTGAATCAAATTTTCCTGACAATGCAATTATTGAAATGCATACTAATAGTAATGTTTTGTGATTGTGTGAGACTTCTGATTCACTAGCTGCTATATGTAAATAATTAAAACACTAATAAGGTGCAGTGATAAATAGATTTAGGATATTGATAATAAAACAATAAAATAAAAAAATACTAATTTGCAACAGGCTGTTTTTGAACATCCTAAAACAACTAGAAGTGGCTGATGAAAAGTTTAAAATGCAACACCTGCTCTTTTCTTGAAAATAAGGTGGGTAGTAAATTACATTATAGAATGAATTAGGCATCATATAAAGTTATGAACTGAACATAACTCTGGCTCCAACACCTTCGAAGTTTACATAATGTCATACAAACTGCAAAGTTATATGCACACTTATTAATAGTTAAGACTGTTTTTGTTAAGCTGGTTTGATTATATAAACCAACTATAAGAACTTACAGCAAGTTTGAATTTCTGTTTAAATGCATCAGATTTTTCTCCATGTCCACTCTCTCAATTTAACTGACAATTATGATAAATTCAACCCCCGTTTCAAGAGCTGCTTGCTCACAGACATTTTGTGTGTGAAACCAAAGGGTGCCTTCATACTAAAACTGTTGTCTGTTAGGGGTCTAGACCACATTCCAGAGGCATCTTAATATCAGATATGATGATCTAGAACAAATAACAAAGTGAATATTTCCTGGTCAAAATTTAACTGTAAGTTGAAATTTTTAGTACGTTAGTTCATTTTCAACATACTTCTTTCAACCACTCCTTCAGACGCAGAAGGCAGGGCAAGACCTATCAAAAATAGAGCAGACAGAGTAATCTTAGTAGCCAGGATATTGTGCAACACAGGATTTGTATGTGTATTTTTTTTAGCTTTCAGACACTACCTTCCTCTGCCTCACTTATAGATCTGTTTACACATGCCTCATTCATAGAAATGAGTCACTCACAACCGATTACACATGCCTCAGCCACTCGTTACACACAGTCTTATATGCCAACAGCTGGCCCATCAAAAACCCACTGATCAAATATGCTGACTGTGGATATCATCAGCGTGCTAAACAACTTCAGCACAAGACCTACCAGATGAAGTGAGAAGAAAGCAATAGAGAGCTGAGTGAAGGCGGAGTCGGGTGTGCCTCACACGTCCTGAAAAGTGAAGCTGTGGGTAGAGACCTGCACAGGATGGATTTTTCAATCCCACTCCCGCAAGATTCTGTCCCGCGTAGATTCTAACTTAATGGTGCTGTATGTAAGTTTGACTCTACTAAAATATACCATATACCATAATATGTTTGCAGATATTTAAGAAACATGCTAAGTTTACATACTTGTTTATCTGAAAAAAACAATGCTACAGTCAATTATTCTCCTTTGAAAATGTGCGTTCCGGGCGGAATGTCGATCACTGTTTTGGTTTGTGAAACCCACCCACTGCCAGTTTACCCAATTGTATTTCTACACCCCGGGTTGCCAGTTGAACTGTGCTGATGTACATGTAATATCATGAATAAATGCATGATGGCAATGCAGATCAGGATCTGATGCAGGCTGCAGAAAGCTGTTCTGTACTTTTGATGGGGTACAAGTAGGCAGACGAGATCTGCACCCACAGAGTTTCAGTTCTACACATTGTTTATAAAATGCCAAAAATGTTTGGTCTGTGCATACAGTATGTGTGTAACCACAGGACTGTATGAATGAAGTTTAGGGTCTCTCAGGAACTTTAAATATTTAAACCATCCCTGCGTGCATAATTTTGTTGGTTTCTAATAAGAGTGAATGTCATAGTTCACAGACAGCTCACTTCCCTCTTTTGAACCCACACTGTCCAACCCAAGGAAATGAAGGGATTTGTCTGCTGTGCAATAAGAAAACAATGACTGTTTACATGAAGGTTAGGGTATGTGCACTGCACAATATGCGACAAATTTCATAATCAGCATAGTATACATACTGCATGCATACACAATTTTTCTAACTGCACATACTCTGTATGTTCAGCTTATTTTGCACTAATTAGTTTGTCTGCAAAGTGAACAACTAAATAATTGGTGCTTTCAGTGACACCTCAAATTGTGTTGCGGAGAGATGTGCTATTACTTGACTAAGTCTTCAGATTGGTAGAAGATAAATATGGCGAAAGGACACCAGTTATTTCTATAGGGGACAGAACATCAAACATACTTAAAAGGCTAGTTAGCACAAAAAAAGAAAATTCTGTCATTAATTACTCACCCTCATGTCGTTCCAAACCCGTAAGACCTTTTGTTCATCTTCAGAACACAAATTAAGATATTTTTAATGAAATCCGAGAGCCCCCGGCTCCCACATCAGCAGCATCACATGCATGCGCCGTGGTACTCTTGTGCATTTGCCTCAAAGACTGACACAAAGAGAAGAAATTGTTGAATAAAGTCATTATGTTTGTTTGTTTTTTGTGCACAAAAAGTATTCTTGTAGCTTCATAACATTATGGTTGAACTACTGATGTCACATGGACTATTTTAACGATGTCCTTAAGTTACTACCTTTCTGGGCCTTGAACATGTCAGTTGCATTGCTGTCTATTGTCTGTCAAAAATAACAAAAATATATATCAAAATAAATATATCAAAGATATCACAAATATCTTTGTTTTCTGAAGATAAATGGAAGTTCTTAAGGGGTTGGAACGACATGAGGGTGAGTAATTTATGACAGTATTTTCATTTTTGGGTGAACTATCCCTTTAAGGTGTACTTTGGTGACCTGAGCCTGTAAGCAACTACATTGAAACCAATCAGAACACCCTAGTAAACACAGAAAAACATTAAAAACCACTCTGAACACTTTATACCATATAGTAGTGCACTAGAACAACTACAAAACCCTGGCATTATGTTGGTGAGTTTTTTTTCTATGGACAAGCTTTTAGAAAATGTAAAAATCTTGTTTTATATTATTTAAACGCCCATGCAATGACAAAGTTCACTAGCAATGCCTGTCAAACTGTCTAAAGAAAACATCTCACAAAGGGTTGATTAAACATAATTCTTGTATTAACAATGAATGCCAAAGGGAAATCTTATAGAGAGAGAAAAGACTGAGCTCTCTCTTGCTCAAAAGCAAATTTTGTTCAAATAACTAATTAAACTTTGTGTTGAACTGCAAGGTATGCATATGTCCGGCATCCCTTCCCCCACATTGTGTGTGATAAAGCCAATTACTGTGACATATTCACCTCAGACTAAAGTTACTTTGAGTTAATGAATCGTACTCAGGGTTTCTCATCCTCAACAGATGCTCTACTGACAAACAATTATATTTTAAATGGGTTCAATTCAGTGTCAGTTCTTGGATCATTGGTGTGTTGTTCAGCTGGGAACCCCTGACAGGACAAAGTTTTACAGTGGGACATGGACAAAAGTTAAAATAAAGAGATTGTTCCTTAATTGCTGGTGTTTGTTAGTTCCCAAGCCGGTCACAGCCGGCCATGTGAGGGATTCACTAAGCTGCAAATGCATCACTATGGAGATGGATTGTTTGTGTCCAGTCATGCTGTGAGGCATGCAGGGGTGGGCGTCTCTCCAGCGGACCTTTGTGTTTGTCTGGATCCTTGTTAGAACAGCCCCCCGCTACAGTCCACACACACCGTTAGGGTCCTGAGGAGTTTTTCAAGTGCTGTAGATAAAAGAATTACAGCGACTGAAATGCTAGACAACAGAGCAACCTTTCATCTCAAAAGCAGACCTGTTGAAAGATCTGGAACATGTTGTACCGACCCTAGTCAAGGTAGACACCATGTTTAATCTGACACAGATTTTGCTGAATAAACAATCGACACTAAATTTTACAACAAAACAACATATCGAATGGAGTGTACTGCCAGCCCTCACCTCTTAGTTTTGTGTCAACAAATATGACAGCTAGCCTGAGTAGTTTTATAAACCTGTAGTTGTTATATTCAACAGCCCTGAGTTAGTATAGCAGAATGGATGTACATCATTGACATGACAGAGCATGTGAGAGTGCTACAGCATGCAGGGATTACTGTAGAATACAGTCATATGTGCTGTGCTGATCTGTGTTTACAGACGTCAGACGTGAGTTGACTGGAATGTGAGTTTAGATGTGTTACATCTCCTTACGTCTCCACGCAGCTGTCTTGCTGTACCTTACACTGACAGGCCGCCAAAGCCTTGAGTTCGTTAAATTTAGCCCCAGGTCATGGAGCCGAAGCTCGTCTGGGGCAGATGCCTGTATCATGTATATACAGTTAAACACAGATTCTGCAGCTGACACATAATACTGTTGGGGGGTAGGGCTTGATGCAGTGTTTAAAATATAAAAGAAAACAACTGTATGCTGCATTGCTGAACGGGTATGGACTGAACTGAATTAACAAGCCCAAGGGAGATTTCTAAAGCAGAAGTGAATGATTACACTTCCTGGCCTGATGTCTCTGCCCAAGAGAGAACATGATGTCAGAGTATCAAAACGCACACCAGGAATTAAAACAAGATATTTAGAAAATGTGAGTGATCCTTGCCCATGCAAAAGCTAGGATGTTGTGGGTGGTTTCCAAGCAGTTCTAAGTTGTTTAGGTGCTTTTCAAGGTGGTAACTAGGGTGTTCCTTCTGGTTGCTATAGATGGTTTCGTACTGGCCCAAGTGTAAAGAACCCAACCCTCTGTCTCTGTTATTCTTGCTTGGATACCTCCTTCAATTTGGGATTTCCCAAAATTGGTAATCCAGTCATTTAAAGTTGACATGAAATGGAAATTTACCAGATTTTGTAAATGTATCTTATTCATCTTATTGAGAATGATTCACATTGGCTGGCCATCTACAACCATTTAGTTCACTTAAACCTGATTTTTTTTATATGACAGACTACAAGCTTGCATTCAGATCTGCCTCCATTCAATCAGCAACTGATGGGCAAAACCAAGTCCCTGACCTTCATTTATTTATTTATTTATTTTTGTTTGATTACTTTCACTGCTATGTACATCACAATATAGAAGAAGAGATTTGTCGATACTGTCTTTACTTTACAACTTTAAAACTTTATACCGCACCCTTCCTCAACTGTTTTCATAATGTGAGGTATTATAATATCCATGGCATAGATTTAGGGATGATTTCTGTGCTGGAATTTAATACTTGGGGGTTTGCTAAAACTGTATTTCCGTCGTGTTGACATACTGCACTATGCAGATTCAGATATCCATCATGCATATCAGCTGGGTGTGAGATGGCAAATCAAGATATTGCCCACTGCCCATCAGAGGCCACTTCAGATTTCAGCAGCCCAAACACTCCTGGAGACAGACAGAATGAGAGACAAACAGAGGACTTTCTCTCTACACAAAACACACACACTGAAAGACTTATTACCTGTCAAGGGTGTACAGCTCATCTCACTTATCCTTTATGAGTGCGTCTCATGGGAGTGGGCGCCATCCATACTGTTCACACAGGCCTGTTTGGACCAGTTCTTCTGCTTGAGTGGTTCATGGCTAAATAAATCACTCTGATCACTCAGTACACTACCACAGAGGAGGACAAGCATCAGTCTATACCAAAGTTTTCCTTAACAATAAAATTAATTAAAACTTGGCACAACAAAAAATTACATTTATCTAACAACACATCTGAAAATGAGAGCTTTAAACGTTTATTCTGTTCTGTGTGGTATTTGTGTATGCTTTGTTTAATTTATCTTTTAATGCAAAGGTCGTAACCTAAAAATATATAGCTTAGAATGTTACCCATTGGGGCAGTTGAATATTTGTTTTCATAAAAAATAAAAAAATATTAATCAAGTCAAAATAAAGTGGTGGGGTAAAAAAAGGATGTCCATAAACTAGCCACAATCCTTAAGAGAACAACAGGATAACAAAATGCCAAACCACAGTGCAGTAAGTGAAAATTGATTTGCGAGCCGGATTTGAGGATAATAACAGATCAGGGCTTGTGTGAGCAAGCTGGGAGTAAAACTTTAGCACTGCAGCACCCAAACCCTCCGTTCATGAGGAACATAAGATGCCATCTGCCAGACTGACACTATGGATAGAGTATCATAAAGAACCTAGTGCTAGAAAGTTCACTGTTATTGAAGAATACAGAGAGGTATTTGTGATTAAACCATTCCTTATGTAAATGGAATTAGCACACACAGTTCTTTGGTCTTTCAAGCAGTGATAACAGAAGCATGCAGACCAGAGAGCTTGCAACGGGTGCCTGCAGAGGTGAGGAATGACATCATCCAGATGAGAGGCATGGAGCTGAAGGTATGGGTGGATGGAGTGCAGCGCATCGTCTGCGGGGTCACAGAAGTCACCACATGTCAAGAGGTTGTTATCGCTTTGGCCCAAGCAATAGGTGAGACACTAAACACATTGTACCCTAATCATCGAGATCCAAACAGGGTTTTGGTCACTTGTACACGATCAAAACATAATCTGATTGGTGAATAACTTGTTATACAATGGTAGCATTTTTAACAGAAATTTTTTCATGTTTTTTTTTTTTTTTTTTTGGCATGTTCCCTTCCAAGATCCCTCCTCCTTTGTTCTTCCCTTCCACTGTTTTTTAAGCAACATAACCCTCACTATGGTTGTCTCCTTGACAACAAGCTCTCTTTGAGATCAGAGATGGGAGCAGTGAAATGCAGTATTGTCCCTTCTAGTCTCAGAGTTCGACCCCATCACCCCAAACTAGAAAAAATGAGACTGTGTCTTATTCCATTATTTCATGAATAAGTGCAATCTCTGTGCGACTGACGCGCCTGGTCTCTGGGGAATGTCGGATGAATTTCCTTTGGAAAGTTAAATCTTTTTGTCATCATGAGCTTGTTTGTGTGCTTGCTTCTCTGCTTCGCCATACACAGCTTTATTAAAGTCAAAGTATGTAATGAAGTGTAATGATAAAGTATTTTATGCCTCATTCAGACTGCCAGCCTAAATTTTTGTGCAAATCCTATTGAAATCCGATCATATTAATATATTTTGAATGCCAACAAACTACATGAAATCCGTTTTTGCTAATCCGTTTTGAGCTACATTTATATGTGGTTTGCATTCCTATTCAAATTGCATTCCTGGAAATCCGTTTTAGTCTGACGGGTCAGATTGGATTTAGTGTAGATTTTTCACATTCTCATGCCACGTAAAACGTAAAGATGTCAGACTTTTTTGTAGAAAACATGCTTAATGTCTTTGCAGAAATAAGCTTGTGTTGTTGCAAAGTGCAAGTCATAAGGAAAAAGACAATATACTGCTAGTATACGCACCTCTTTGAGTTTTGAAACCAGCAGAGACGGCGTCACAGATTAAAATCACACATTCCAGATTCCTGCATTTCTGCCACTGCCTCATAAGATGAAATATAAAGCTGCGTGATGGCAACATAGTCATGTCATAAGACAACATCTGTTTTGCAAACTGTATTGCTGCTAGTGTTTTTTTTAATGTTGGCATAACAAGGCAGTGGCATTGCCATAGAAACCAACGCACATTCCGTAAAACTAAAGAGCGCTTCTGGACACACAATTTGGATATGAACGGTGCGATACACTGTGTGGACAGTCAGTTGTCTAGATCGGATTGCAGATATGCACAAAATCTGATTTAAACCAACAGTCTGAACTGTATGCAAGTCATTCATAGGTTCACTCTCTAAGAGCGTAAAAGATATGGCTCAACTAATGAATGTGTTTGTTTGAATATCCTGACAAAGCAACAGAGGCTTAACCGGTGGCCAGATTTTGGGGTGGGACTACTTGTTTGGGTGACTAATGACAGATCGGAGGAATGTTTGGGAAACTTGTTGGAAACAACCATTGGTTTTGCAATTCAGATTTTTGCAGAAATTGCACTTCTTATTGCTAATGTAAAAGTATTGTCTTGCAGGGCGGACAGGTCGCTACACGCTGATTGAAAAATGGCGCGAGACAGAGAGGCATCTGGCACCCCATGAGAATCCTGTGGTTTCTCTGAATAAGTGGGGTCAATACGCTAGTGATGTGCAGTTGGTGCTTCAACGTACAGGGCCATCTCTGAGTGAGCGCCCTACCTCGGACACCTCTGAAAGAGCCCCAGAGCGCAGTTTATACCACCAAAGTCTCCCTCCCATGGCAAAGCTCCGCCCCACAGCCAACGACCGTTCCCTCAAACGACGCGAACCAAAACGCAAGTCCCTCACTTTCACCGGTGGTGCCAAGGGGTTACGTGAGATCTTCGGGAAGAATCGTGAGGGTGAGACCAAACAGAGAGCGGTAAACACAAACCGCAGCAGCACTCCGGCCCCTACACAGGAGCTGTCCCGCCTGGTGCAGTTGCAGAAGGACAAACTGCACATCCTAGAGCAGAAACTGCAACGCTGTGAGACTGAGTTGCAGCAGCAACTGACGGAGGAAGAAGAAGAGGAGCTGGTCAAACTAGAGCAGCAGGTCCGCAGGAATGAGGCGGAGATGAAGGAGCATGAATTCTGGGAGAATGAGTTGAAGATTGAGCAGGACAATGAGAGGCAACTTCGTGAGCAGCTGCAGGAACTGCGCAGCCGTGTACAGGAGTGCGAGGAACAGCTGGGAGAATACCTGGCACGTATTCAGTGCATGGAAGCAGGGCTGGAGGCAGAGCGCCTGGAACAAGAGCTGATGGAGACGCGGCTAGCGGATGAAATGGAGGTCCGGTCGCGACTGGACAAGGCTCGTGCCGAGCTAGACATACAGGTGCAGCAGGCTGTAAGACTGGAGAGCAGCTGCAGAGCTATGGAGCTTTCACTTGGGCAGTCGAACATCAGGCTACAGGTGAGATCACTTGAAGGAAGATCACAATTCACTTAGACTAACAGTTGAAAGTGATCAGAATTGACTGAGGTTTCTTTCACAAGTAAATCCTTTGGGGTGGACTAGATCTACTTTGACATGAGTGAGTCTTGTCAATTTGGTTAGTGTAAAGTTGTCCAAAATCAGGTGCACAACAGCAAACCAAGTATTCAAGTATGGTTCGCAGTTGGCATGAAAGCAATTTGTACAAAACTGCAGAAGTGAATCACTGTTGATGACTTGGGGAGCATGCAGAGATGAAATAGTATACGTATTTCTTAAAGATTTATATCTCATAGCTTAGGGCTGTCCTTTCCGAATCCTGGAGAACCACTATCTTACAAAGTTTATCTCAAATCTTAATCAAACACACCTGAACCAGGTCTTCAGGATCACTTAAAACTTCAAGTGTGGCAAGTATGTTGGAGCAGGTTGGAGCTAAACTCTGCAGGACATTGGCCCTCCAGGAGCAGGATTGGACAATCCTGTCAAAGCTGTTCTTTCAGGGAGCAGTTTGAAGTCTTTGCATCTCTTGCATTGCATCCATGACAGATATACCCAAGTGCTGTTCTGTGCACATAAAGTTTTGGTAGTAAATCCAGTGTTCTCTAACCAAGTGTCAAAACAACCTATGAAGCAAAGTACTAATGAATAGCCAATGCTTTATTCCATGCAGTACAAGCGTGGCTTTGCTGAAACCTTGTGAACTGCAGCTGCTTTGTTTTAGACTCTTTGGCCTTAAGTTCCAACAATGCTACTAATCGGCTTTGCAGCATGTTAAGGAAGCTGGGTGGGGGTGGAGGGTAATGGTCACAGATATTATGTAAAAGATCTTTGCCAGAGCTTACAGATGAAGTGAAGGAGCAGGATATGTCCCAGTACCGTTTGCATTCACCAGGAATGTTACATAACACAGATACACTTGTATTAAATTCTAGCACTAAATTCTATCTGGACTGTCAAAGTAACAAATGATAGTATGGTTGGTTTTGGAGCATACTCTTTTGGCCCTCCTCTTTCTTTAAAAAAAATAAATGTGAACATTTTAAAATTTTCATTGTTTTATTTAGGAGAGAGAGCAGGAGCTGGAACAGTTAACTAAGGAGCTCAGGCAGGTGAACCTTCAACAGTTTATTCAACAGACTGGCACCAAAGTAACAGTTCTACCAGCAGATCCTGGTGAGGAGGAAGCTAACACAGGTACAAACATAGATTTTGTCTGTTTTGTTCTTCATTTAACCTAATGTAACCAACTTATAATGTATGTTTCTAAACTCTAAAGCACAATGTGTCAATTTTAAAGTGTACTTTACAAGTAAAGTCACTCTTTGTTTTATCTCTGTAGAGTCAGAAAATCAGTCTGGATCTCTGAAGCGGCTTGGATCAGCTCGACGACTTCCCGCTGACCTACGAGCTCTGCAGAGCCCGCTGAACACAACCTTTAACCCAGAAGGCATCTACGTCTGATTTTGCACTGGGCATCAACATTTAAACACAGTCTGCACTCCCCACATGACTTCATATCACTCTGGGACCATGAAGATTTCCTTTGGAGAGATCATACTCCCTGGAATTACAGAGGTATCTGTTGTTTGCTCTACAGATTCATCAACAAGCAGCGAGTGTTTTTTATGGTGATGATTGCTTCATCTTGATGGCTGTTTGACTAATCCAACCCAATCAGTGCTTTCTCCAAATCCTACAAAGACATCTCCAGCTGAATGTATGCCCAGTTTCACTGGACCCAAAGCGCAGTAAGGCTTTGAATATGTCTTGAACACGGCAACTACTGAAATCAGACAGAATACATACTGACTCAGCCTATGTTCAATCCATCAAACTTCTGGTGCAAGTTAGAAATTGCAGCATCATGATGTCTTTCATTTATAGAATGTTTCTGAATCTCCGTAAACCTCATACTCGATGCAATTATGCAAGCAGAGGGAATTTTATGGAGATGCAAAGAGATTGTTAAGGATGATAAATTATGCAGTTTAAATTTTATGACTCATAGTCCTGATGAAAGCTCATAGAAAGGGGTGGGGTTTCGCCTTAGTATGCACTTTATTGGCCAAAACATCTGCTGTGGAATTTTACTGAAATCTTAAAAGCTGAAGAATCATTTTCTACGTTTGATTACGCTAATCAAGAAAACAGGTGCATGCAATATTTTAAAACCATGTGAGAGTGAGTAAGGGAGGTGTTTTTGCATGAAAGCAGCAAAGGAACCTGGTTTTGTGCTGAACAGTTAAAAAGAAAAAAAAAAAGCCTTTTACATTATGCAAGTACAACGTAGTTACGCACAAGTCGTAATGACTGGCCTAGATCAATGTGTTCTGCTTAAGCTTTCAGTGAAACTGTTTGGCCAATAAATGCATTTTAATTCTGACACGGAATATTTAGTTTTATTTTCTTATTTAGCTGATCTCACTAAAATCCTTATCTAGAGTTGTCTTTTTTCCAACATACTAGTAAAAATCACATCAGTTGCATATATTTTAAGCAAATCTTTATTTCTTATCAAACCAAAGTGTTCTGGAAGTCATGAATATCTGCATGAATGTAAAGATTTGTAATTGTGTGTATGTGCAAAGGGAAGCAGCTCCAAAATATTGATAACATGATTTTTTTTTATTGTTTAACTATAGAAGTACATGCTTCCCTTAAAGCTACATTCACACAGATGCAAAATAACTCAATTTATTTTTTACATTTAATATGGACTTAAGCAAGGAGCTCTCGGAAGTGTGTATAAGTACTCATTTATATTTGCTGTAATAGCTTCTGAATTTGTTTTTATATTTTTGTAAACCGGTTAGCTTACTTACTGGTAAGTTACTCCAAAAACACTATTTTGCCAAAAGCCAGTATTAACAGGATTTTCATGAATGAATCAATCATTTTATCTTTTAGTAAAACAAAAAACAGGTTTGGTTTAAAGCTTTGCACATCATGCTATACATTCAAAACAAAAACCATCTGCTTCTACATTTATTGAGGATTTTAGTAGAGTAACTGAGTAGTCGTGTGATGATTTCACACAGAATTAGTACTCGGATGATTTGCAAACGAGCATTCGACTGTCTGAATGGTGCATGACTTGAACAATGTCATCTCTGTGTGACGAGGGAAACATTTGAGAAGCATGCCTTACTAAAAAAAACAAAAACAAACAAACAAATAGCATATAGCAACATATCAATAAGTAGCAAAGAGGACTATTTTTAACATAGATTTAAAAAATTGCACAGCGCTCTCTAAACAGCTAAAATAAACTAAATGTTTTTATTTTTTAGCATTGTTAGGCTGCATGCACTGATGTTCAGTTTTAAGCTTGTGTGAGGGGCCTGAGGATCCACCTATGGCACTTAATACAGGTGTAATACTCAACTGGGCTGTATTGAAGTGTAACATGGACTGCTCTAAATGCCTGTATAAATATCTGTGCAGTTGTAACAGGCTTGAGGTTTGGGACTGATGTGTGTGCATTAGAAATTAACAGTGACCATTCTATCACCTGCTGCTATGCACACGGGTGTGACTAAAATATCAAGCTCAGCTGAAAGTTGTTAAAATCGAATGGCCTCATTGTTTGATATCTCTGGATCACAAGTTTTAACCTTTAATGCAGTACCAAAATCCCTTTGGGCAACAGATTCGATTCAGCTCTATTTTTAACAAATTATTTTAATTAAACTACTTCCTTCTTGAGAAGTGTCAGATCCCTGGAAAACACATTGAAATGATTTATGTTGACGTTTATGTGTATCGAGCAGCATAAACCATTTATGCCATCATTGGAAAAGGTGCAGTAACACTGTAAAATATGAAATAAATTTAGAATAGAGCATTGCTGTTTACGGTGTCTTTTTTTTTTTAGGTTGTTACAGTCAGCAATCTAGAACAAATATGTTTATGTGTGCTTAATTCTATGTTCAGATCCTTTTCGGTAGAACAGATTTAGTGATTAATTCAGCCTGGCAACTGTTACAAAAAGCAACCACAAAGCTGGTCCTAAAAATAACAGAACAGTTCCAGTCTCAGCTTAATGAATGTGTCCAGCTAGTTAAAGACCTGACTAAGTTCAAACACCTTGATTTCCCTAATGGCTTCCCAACAGAAGTCTTAGCTGCAGGCACTGAGAATGCAGAGAGTAGCCTGGGGCAGTTATTTTGCCCTGTTGGATGGATTTTACTCAAATCCAATGACTGCAGGCTCCTTCAGTGCAGAGGTGGAGAGTTCTGCTGAGAAAAGGAGCATCGCATGCCAGGAATCAAATCCCACGTAAACAATCACTTTCACCTCTGCTCAATATGTGCACAGAGTCTGACAGCAAGCATTAGGATCGCATATACCAACACCACCAGATGCCTCTTCCTCACTGGAGTCAGAAAACTCGACATTAACTTCCTCTGTCCTTGGCTAGATTGCTCTTTCTGTTCATTACAGAGTCAAAACACATCCAGCAAATACACTTTTTTTAAAGGTAGGGTAGGCAATTTCATAGAGGCTAAAAATAACAAGCTAGCTTTGAAAGCACAAGATCCCACCCTCCCTGCAAATTACTCTCCAAAGCCACACCTTCTACAAAACACATAAACACACACAGAAAGGCAGAACAGAAGCTAACCAGCGACACAATGAGATGGTGTTGTTGGAGGATTGAATGCAAGGCCGATTACGTATCACATGCGCGAACATGGTGTGTAGATGTATGCAAATATATACGCTGAAAGGTAAGTAGGACAGCCTATTGTAGCCCTTGGACCAAGGGATATAATTGGACGAACATTTTATGTTCTTATTTGTGGCTGCTATCGGAATGTGAACACTTTCAACCAACATAACAAAAAATGTTTTTTAACCAAATCACCTACCCTGCCTTAAGTCTTGCATAAGCCTGTCCCAAATGGCACTTTTTATATGGACTCCTACCTTTTCCTTATAGATGTCTATGGCCCTGTCCCAAATGGTACCCTGGTACACTCACTTTCACTTTACTTAAGCCCTTATGCTATTCCTCAAAGTTCAGATTTTGTGACGTAGTGCTCCATTGACTGCTGGGTAGAATGTCAGTGTGGGCCCAGATGAAGTGCAAACTGAGGGCTCACATCAGTAGCAAAGGACTGCCGTTGAGTACCTTTCTAAAACATAAAAAGACAAATGGGACACTCTAGGACTGTGTTGACTTAACAGACACATGCTCATAGGGGCCATTGTGAGTCCACAAGAGCACATTAAATTAGGCATTTGGTACAGTCCATGACTCCTTAGGTACCCTTTTGTCATTGTATGCTTCCAAGGTGTGCTCAAAAATGCCTTTGTATGGCCACAGTGAACGTTTGCCATTACATCACCAAAATGTGGACTTGGATGAGGACCACAGGGACTGAAGGTGCAATTTGGGAAAGGGAATGTCCTGTTGAAGCTAACAAAACATAAAAAAAAAAAAAAGTGTAATATTTACCATCCCTTGATATTTCCAGAGGTACGTGGTGATGCTTTCTGAACATCTAAGTGATATATAGGGAAGCACATAAACTATGATTAAGAAAATAAGCATTTATCAAAGACCATTTACATTAACACAGTTTACAATTTCTTTATTCTGTTTCAGAATATTACAGACTCTTTGTACAAACTAAAGCATTTAAAAGCGTGTCCTTATAAAACATTGCCTTTCTCTTCTTGGTCTGGCACAAAACCAGCTTCCTGGCAAAAACATCATTTGATATCATGCCAAAGGTCACGTCAGATCCTCTCAACAAATCAATGATCCTGCAGAGATGAGAAGAGGCGTGCTCCACACATCATCTGGTGGCTTTTCCATTCTCATGAACATCCATCCTAATAAACAAAACACGGAGTAAACAAAAAAAATGACTGATTAATGTGTTCACAGGGTACACAGCAAGACTTAACAGTGAGGTCAACACACCCATTTTCTTCTTTCAGATGTTGGTAAAGTTCAGCCTTGTTATTGACTGAACTTAATCTTCCTGCAAACTCCTGATGCTTCCTGGAGTTGGCTTGAGTGATTCTATTAGTCCAAAGGGTGAGTAGAGACACAGGACCTGCAAAAGAAGAGACCATATTTAACATCTGTTTCTATTTGTCGTAGATGTGATTGGCTGCTGTATCTAATAATGTCACATTCTGACTTGCCTGTTTATTCACTCGGGATGACGACCTTTCTGACTTGGCTTGTAGCAGCTAGTCCTGACCATAAAATGATGCCTTGCTTTACAAGTAACTTGATGTAGCTGACACTACTTTTACTAGCTTTCTCATTTATAGGTGTGAGTGTTAGAAACATCATGAATGCCCTCACATAGTTATCTCAAGGTGTGTATATCACATCACTTCCCACAAAGCATTTATCACCATTGTAAATTGGACCAGGAGCAGCCAGTGCATTCAAGTGTGTGTGTTCTTTTAGTAGAACATGTTGGTGATCTCTCACTGTATCTTGTAAAGCTAGGTTTAGGGTTTTAGATAAGGAGCATTCATACATCTCAACAGAGGATTGATTTTACAATAAAACATAAATGTGAACCTTTAGATTTCTCTGGAGGCTGTTGCTCCTCTGTAGCTAAGCGAGGTTTCTTGTTCAGGGGCTCCGGAGAATCTGGTGAATCTTTGATGATCTCACATTCACTCTGTTCATCCTTCTCTCGTTCCATTACTCCCTTCAGCCTGGAGGAGGAAACAGGACACATACATTAGAAACAAACACAGATCAGGAAATCCACAGTCATTAATCTACAAGCTGCAGCTTGATGGATGTAAATGTGAATGTCAGCATCTTGTTCACTAACACCAACCTCTCGGAGTCTGTGGTCCAGCCCTTCTCCTCTGTGTCCTTGCCATTTTTCTCAGTTTTGTCCTCTTTGTCCTCTCTCTTTCTTCCCCTTTTTTTCCTTTCCTCCTCCTCGGGTGGTTTGCTTCGGCAAGCACTGATACATTCCAGCACACGCTGGTGCCGCTCACTGGTGCCCACATGCGCCTTTACCAACGTCTCCAACTCATTCCACATGATTCGATACTGCTCATCACTATTTACATAAAAACATCAGCCTTAACATACATAGAAAACATGTATTGGCAAACTAATGAAATCTCCATTTCTGTTAACATGCTGCAAGCAGCTGACTATGTATGCAGTAGATAGCAAGGCAGCTCACTAGGTTTTGAACCAAAGCCACACAGCAAGACAAATTGAAACCTTTAGATTGAATCATGATGTGATATTCTCACCGTTTGGGTCCTTTTCCTCTGGAGCCTACAGTTGAGATGGGCAGAGGGTCACTCTTCCTCTCCATATCAACTAGATTATAGACGGTTTTCTGACAGGTCAGCACATCTTCATCTGTAAGAGTGTCCTTCACTATGAGGTTAGCTAATGGTACCACCTGAAATATACACACAAAAATGACCCCAATACCCAAAAATACACACACAAATTAAATCCTCAAACAAGCTATGACTGCCAACGATTTCAGTTTATCTTGATTTAGTTTAAAGGGATAGCTAGTTCACCCCAAAAATGAAAATTAAGTCATCAATTACTCATTAAATAGTCATTATTTTAGTTTTCTTTGCGCACAAAAAGTATTCTCGTAGCTTCA
Organism: Cyprinus carpio; assembly: GCF_018340385.1. Classification (NCBI taxonomy): domain Eukaryota; kingdom Metazoa; phylum Chordata; class Actinopteri; order Cypriniformes; family Cyprinidae; genus Cyprinus; species Cyprinus carpio. The sequence goes on from NC_056600.1 coordinate 15,313,663, forward strand.
TAACATTACAGTTGAACCACTGATGTCACATGGACTATTTTAACGATGTCCTTACTACCTTTCTGGGCCTTGAATGTGTCAGTTGTGTTGCGGTCTATTCAGGGTCAGAAAGCTCTCGGATTTCATCAAAAATATGTAAAATTGTGTTCCGAAGATGAACAAAGGTCTTACGGGTTTGGAACGACATGAGGGTAAGTAATGACAGCATTTTTATTTTTGGGTGAACTATACCTTTACGGCATTTTAATTAGATCATTAAAATTAATATTAAACATAAAAAGCACGACATATAATTAATATACTACACTCTTAGAAAAAAAGGTTCTTTGGGGTTCTTTATAGAACCCTAGGGTTCTTTACTCAACTCCAAAGAACCCTTTATGCCAAAAAGGTTCTATCTAAGGAGAAAGAACCCTTTTTGGCACAAAAGGGTTCTTTGGGCTAAACCATGCTTTATGTATTTTTACACATTAGGCAAATTAAAAATATTATACTATATTATATTTGTGTTTTTATTTCAATTTTACTTTGACACACCTATATTCGGAAGAAAATAAACTAAAAATTTATGTCTGCACTGTCAAGTATAATAGAAAATAATTGCCACGTGATCCTGTACACTGAAAAAAGGCCTAACATCTAAATTACTGGTTTACATAGCCTAAGTCTACTATCACTGAATCAACCTATTCATTTATATCAACAAACTGATCAGGTAGAAATACATGCGTACTAGCAGTGTATAGCAATCTGGACAGTTTTATCCATTTATTAATAGGTAGGTCTAAATGCTATAGTCTGCTATTTAATCAGCACACTTGCATGATTGCACGTAAGTTATCATGTCATGCAAGATGCCATACAGCACTTTTATTGACGAGCACGCTTACAATGGTAAGTGAGAAAATTTCAGCTTATTTCAAATTAATTTTACCTTAACCCTTGTCCTTTTTTTAGTTTAGTTCTATATAGAACCCTTTTCCTTAAAAAGGGTTCTATATGAATCCTTTTAGGAGTTCCATATATGAAGTGCCTGATAGAACCTTTTATGGTTCTATATAGAACCTTTTCTTCTAATATAGTAAGTAATCTTGCATCATCCTTGAAAGTTTGTGGAGGGCCCATAGTGGTTGAGAACGTGTCCCTCACCGCCTGCATGTTGAAGATGGTAGTCTGGGAGATGATCATTGGCCAGTATCGTGTGTATCGTTCGAGTTGAGATTTGGCTCTCTCGACTGGAGTTCTGCCTGCTGCATCTATCATTGAGTCTGGGAACGGAGTCAGACGATTCTCACGCATAAACTCCCCAAAGTCCTGCAGACAAATATTAAGAAGATTTACTCTGCAGCCATACACAGGAAATATAATTGTATACCTATACAATGCTGCTGCAATTTCTGTAATTACAAGGTGACAATTTTTTATTAGGGTATCAACGTCCTCATATTCGTTGGCAACACACATTGCTGCAAATTGGATCCATTTGTGGCTTTGATTTATAGTGAACCATGAAATGCTTCACCACTACTAATGTACCTCTATAACCATGTTTAACAGTTTTAGCATCTGCCGTTTTGCTTGTTAGTTTATTAAGCAGGTTGCAATTACAAGTTTGTGGGTTGGAACGTCATAATTATGGTAATGACGGGGATGCAGCAAAAGTCTAGGAAGTCAGGCAGCGCTAGTTAAGCTTACGGTGATACGGTAATCAGTCACTCGTCCACCGCAGCCCTCACTGATGGAGGGTGGATCCTCCAGTGTGGAGCGTGTGCTGTTCAGAACATGCAGAAAGATTTCTCCTCCATGGCTGCTCAACATGTGACTGATGACCTTTGACCCTGACTTGCGAGGCTGCTCTAGCAGCACAGAGCGACCTGAGAAGACACCAGACAAAAGTTACAAAACTGCATGTACTTCTATAGTTTCATATCACTGAGCATCTCTGTCTCTGGTACCAAAAGTAAGAAACAGTATATTCAATAAAAAAAAAATTGATGGTGGAACAAAGGACTGTGCACACACACCATTCAACAGGAAGTTGGTAAGGCAGGAAGATGGCCTGCTGTTAACGTCTACTGGAGAAATGCGATAGGCTCCTGTGCAGTAATGCAGTTCTGTAAAAACAAAGGGAAAAAAAAATCATAAATCTGTCATATGTAAGAAAGAAGAAAACTTCTCCCAGAGTTCCACTCACCTACACTGTTGGTGCGTGGAGTGCACCATTTGAGAGTGACGGTTTCCTTCAGCCCACTGTCTCTGCTGGTGCTGCCGGCCATGTGCAAATCACCTACACACCAAATATGAATAAACTTCTCATTTTACATTCCACAAAACAGTGTTGGATTTATGTTGCACTATACCTTTAATTAAATCTATTTAGTTCAAAGGAGTATAAAGTCTCATAAATACTGATTAAAACTCTTTTCTTGCATCACACTCGTTTTGCTGTTATGAAATCTAAGTTTCTAATTATTAAAAAGTGTTTGTGTAGTTAAAACATGGTAATAATATGATAACATGTAATGTGAAAATGTTTGCATATATGAAGTTATTCATCAGATACAATGTTTGTTGTTGAAAAACATTAATTTATGATTTGTTTTATAAGCTTGCATTCCACCAAGTCAAAACTGATGCGGAATGCAAAAATAATCTCAAATTTTTATGCACTGTAAGGGTTAAGCACAGTTGCTGTGGTCTAATGTCCAAATGCTTTAAGCAGTGATATGAAGGCTGTGTTGAATTATTGATGCAAGGGAATGATCACTCACCACTCTTAATAAATTCCATATGCGCATCTCGATGGTGAAGAAGCTCAACGTCGTAATTTGCTGAAGTGTTAGCATGCTGCTCCTCCTTTATACACACACACACACACATCAGCAGCTGGGCCTCTACACAACTAAAACACCACGATCTACTGCTGCTTTCATGTTTGAAGAGCACAGATTATAACATAACTGACGTCCATGAAGGCCTCAGAGTCTCCCAGCTGGTTCATATGCAGTGGAGATCAGAGGCTGTAAGCTACAAACAGAGCTTACGCACATTAAGAACAGGAGAAGACAGGAGAAGGACTGAGGAAAACAGAGAAGGGTGGACTCCATGGAGCAGGACGTTTCATCCCTGGGGCCACTGGTCTCAAACACACATCCTAAAACTACTGTGTGTTTCTGCAGCTTTTAAAAACACAAGCGACCAATACAAGAAAACACACTTTACATCCGGCCACACCCAGCCAGGGCAAGATACATCACCCAGGAAAAAGAGAGAGAGAGCAAAAGCAAGAGAGAAAAGGGTGCTAAAGGGACGGTTCATCCAGCTGGTTGCTAATCCTCGGAGAGCATGGATGTGCAGAACAAAACCTTTTAAATTATATTAAAGTCAACATCAAATGGCATTCACAACCCATTTAACTTCCTTAATGTGACAATTTGTAGAGTGAAAATTATTATTAATAAAGATTAAAAAAGGTGTGGGACCTGATTTTATATGTTATGAATTCATTAGATGATAAAAAGAGGATTTAAAATCACAGTGATCCAAACGAATCAGTTCTTTTCAATCTATCAAAAACTCCTATAGTTTGTAAATTAATTTGACTCACTTACTGAATCACAAATTATTACAAAACAGTGACTGTGAACAATTTATTTATAAGACTTCTATTAAATGTACCTGAGATTTCTGTTCAATTCTAAAAAAAAAAAAAATCAAGGCTGAGAACAATAAATGCAAAAAACAATATATGTGTGTGTGTACTGTGTTTATTTATCATGTTCATATAAATACACACACATGCTTGAATATTAAATATATTTATAAATAATATAAATTATATGAATATATATACAGTGTGTATATATATATATATATATATATATATAAAATGTATACACACACTGTAATATGTACACATATATATATATATATATATATATATATATATATATATTGAATATGCTGAATGTGTGAATATATATATATATATATATACACACATATATACACACACACATACATACATATACATTTTTTACATTTAAATTTTTTAAATCTACTGTTATTTAACACTAACCAACAATAAATTATTACACTGATTACTGGCAAAATTTTAGAAAGTCTGCAATACCTACAACAGCAGCGAAAAGCGAAAACATTTTAAGATGGAGTAACATTCCAAAAAATATTTTCTGTAATAATGTGCATAAAGCGAGGAATGTGCACTGAGAAAGTAAATAGGGTCAATTTAGATTTTATGTTGACTTCGATTTTTCATTAAACAAATGAATCAATAATATATAATGAAATAAAAAACTACTCTCCTTAATTTATATTATATTGGACTGTAAAAATTACAACAGTCTTTTAAAAGATACAGTCAGACAAATGTATTAAGATGTGCTTAGGAAAAAGCTTTTAAAAGTAATACAGCCTAATTAAATGAAAGCTCTTTAAAGCTGCCATTAATGATCAGAGATTAGCAAGAGCTGGATGAGAGGGCGGGGTTTTGATCTGGATAAGTAATAGTAGCTCTTGTAAAGTACTGACCTGCTCAAAGACATTTAATGTAGGCTAGCAAAACAAACAATAAACCATGAAAACAGCAGCTGTGTAAGCAACCGATACAGTGCAAACAAGTGATGAAGAGAGGAAGAGAGAGACAGGCAGAGAGGAAGGTGTTTGACAGTAAGTCTGACCTTCATGGGGATGTTTGTGATGGTGGTTGAGGCCAAGTCAAAGTGCTGCTGAACCAGCACATTCAGTTTACTGGCTAGATACCGTCCAGCTCGCACACTGTGAACCTCGCTGCTCAACATCGACGAGAGCTGTACACACACAAAACAGACCAAAAAGAAACATTTCCAATATATTTGAACACAGGACATGTAATAAATAACACAATGGCATGTGAAAAAAGACATTTACTGCTGCTTTCATGCCTTAAAGTAGTGTTAGGAATTTTTTATCAGATTTTTTTATGTTATAATTCATTTCAGAGCTGACATTTTCATTTATAGCAGAAATTAAGAAAAAGATGCTACCTCTTTCTTCTGCCGATCTGAGACCAGAGTCTCTTCACCTTGAGGATAGATGTGGACCAGCACAAGCTCACACTGCTGAATTGGCATCAGTCTGCACAGTAAAAACATGTAACACTAAGAATATAACAGTAGCATGTTAATGGCAAGAGAATAAAAAGGACTCCAGGGATATCAAATCTGACCTGTCAGATCCTGCTGCCCGTTTGTTTTGCTCCTGAATGGTTTCCAGCACACAGTCCTCCAGCATTCTGACATGAGTGTCACTAAAAGAAGAAGACAGAAAGAAACTTTGTGTACACTGGGGAAAAAAAGAAAACAGTACGTTTGGAAAAATGATAACTTATTAAAATGTTTTTAAAAATCTCTTATCTTCACCAAGGCTGCATTTACGCAATGACAAATACAGTAAACACAGTAATACTCTGGATATAATTACAATTTTGCTCAAGATGCATTTCTTATTATTATCAATGGGAAAAAAAGAAGTTTCTGCTGTTCTGTAATACTATGAATGTATAACTGTCACTTTTTTTTAGTTCAGTGTTTAATATCTGTATTCAAATATTTTAGTTCTCACCTTTTAGCATTGGTGAGACAAATAATGCGCCCCCTGTTGGCCACTCTGTCAGCTGTGTCCATCAGAGTGGTACGGGACTCATGCTGATATTCTGTGATCTTACACAGTGATTCCACAGCTGCCACCAGCCCGTGCAGGACACTGCAGCATTCAGGATCCTGACGAGGGTTTGGAGGCCCAACAGCTGCCAAAGCTGCCATCAGCTAACGAACACCACAGACATACACTTGACACTAGCCCAACACAATGTTTAGATTACTCTGGAACAAGAAGATGATTTTACCTCATGTGTGTTCTGGTCCTCCTGCTTCCAGCTGTTCAAGATGTGAACCTCAGAATCGCTCACGATGTAGTTTACCTGAGAGTGAATAGTTTACCCCCCAAAATTTAATTCTGTCATTATTTACCTTCCCCTATTTCATTCTTGCATTTCAAATGTTTTTTTTTTTTTTTCATGGAACATTAATAAAGGAACATTTATGGAGAATTTTCACACAACTCTTTTGAGTCTCTTCCCTAGCAAACAGCTCATAGTTGGGCTGGGGCTTGACCAATATTGATTCTTAAAACCCAAGATCAGTCTTTTAGTCTCTGCTGTTTTCTGCTGATGTACATAAAACAGCGGTGAACTAAATTTCACTAAAAATTATTCATAGCATGCCTCCTATACAATAACCGCAATAAGCTTTGTTACTTTTGATACGAAACAAAGTCTCAGCTTTTAAATTCTGTTCAAGCTGCACGGAGCGCACATAGATCATCCTCTCCTTTTTAGTATTAGTTACAGCAAGAAATAAGCATAAATACATGTCAGAGAGATTGTTGAAAGAAACAGTACAACTTACTAAAAATGTCTAATGTGATCCATCAGTGGTCAGATGTCAGTAAAACATTATATCTGTACACTGTATACTTTATAACTCTAGAGAGGAGCATTGTGCTAAAAAAAAAAATTACTCCATATTCCATTACATTTTTTAATTAAAGGGATAGTTCACCCAAAAATATAAATTCTGTCATCGTTTACTCACCCTCAGGTCGTCCCAAACCTTTATGAGTTGCTTTCTTATGTTAAACATAAAAGAAGATATTTTGAAGATTGCTGGTAATCAAACAGTAGGTGGTACCCATTGACTTCAATAGTATTTATTTTCCTGCTATGGAAGTCAATGGGTACCACCAACTGTTTGATTACCAGCAATCTTCAAAATATCTTCTGTTATGTTCAATATAATAAAGCAACTCATACAGGTTTGGGACGACATGAGGGTGAGTAAACGATGACAGAATTTATATTTTAGGGTGAACTATCCTTTTAACTTATTAGTGATCTCATATATCATGTCTGAATTAATATGACTGTTTATATGTTTATATTATGTGTGTATGTGAGGAACTTTAATCAATTCAAAAAATTGTAATAGATGAGATGGTTTTCCTTAAGAAAAATTTACATATTTTACTTTAGAATAATTGACACACCTTATATCCAGATGATCTGAATCGAATCACAACCGGAATCAAATCGATTCGTGAAATCTGTGTCAATACTAGTTAATAGTTCATATAGTGACTACACCTATTAACAGCTCCAGCTTCTATGCACTCACCAGTTTCCAGGTGGGGTAAACGTCGAACAGGATCCGGCAGTACTCCATGGAGCACTCAATCGCACACGTCCAGAGAGATTTGGACACTGGAGCCAGAGGAATCACACCCTGCGAGCGGCTCTTGGTCAGCATGTCACACTCAATCAGCTGCCGGCACGACTCTGCCATGTACGGGCAGTGATCGACCACAAAGGCCGTCTTGTGTGAAACTGAGAACATCCTTAACCCGGTCCTGCGGCACAGAGACTGCGGAAAATAAAACAGGCACTTTAAATATATGGCAGGAGTAGCCAAACCTGCTCTGAAGAAGCTTGTCAACATTTCTTTCTGGAAAGAAAATGTATTTAGTGTAACAACAAGACGTAAGTAATAAAGTAATAAAAGATTTAATCAATACAGAGTTGACAAGGGTTATTCAAGTAATCATACTTATTTGGACAACATCAGTTGTTGTTATTTTGCTTTAGCTTGCTAGCATCGCCTGCTAGGTTTCCATCAGTGGTTAATGCGCACTTAGCAAGACCACTCGCGTATATAATGTTGGTATATAATTGTACTGGAAGAAAATACACTCAAAACAAATAATAAAATATTAAAACTAAACGGAACAAGGCGGATTAGCTAACAGTCTGACAGGAGCTAAATAAAAGTGCATGGGACACAAAACGCCGTTACTCACATCCGTCCGTCAGTGAAAATCCGCCCTGTGAACTCAAATAAAACGGTCCTAGTGCAAAATGACATCCTGGGGACACGACTGACAGATTCATTTCAGGCTAAGAAGTAAAAATACAATTATATTTAAATATAATATAGACTGTTAAAATATTGTACAATAATATGGTCTGTTATGTAAACTATAATAACAAATAATTTTTTTCTCTTCTTCGTTGTCTTCTAAAATAATTGGTAATCCATATTTAATGCTTATTTTCCAAATAAAACACTTATACTGCTTGTTTTTTTTTTTTTTTTTTTTTTTGCAAAAATGCTTTTTGCTTTCTGATGAGAACCATAAATAAATGTAGCTCTCCAATAAGAGAAATGTCCTAGCTCTTTTAGCATTTTCTCGTATGAACCAATACCAGTATATTCTAAACATATAAAAAATCCGTTTGAATCAGACTTGACGAAGTGTTGAGACCCATATATTTTCCTTATGTATCTTAATTGTTATTCAAAGACGTTTTTACATGTATTGAAAAGTAAACGTTTTATCCAATGATTTGTATATTTCCAAAAAAATAAAAATAATAATAATTTATATGATAATTCATCAATATTATTACACTTTATCACCCCCTGAAATATCAAAATAAATTTTCATTTTGAAATTACAAAGATGAGCTCACTTTGCAGTCACACTTTAGGTGTCTTTAAATACTATGTAGACTACTTACATTAAAAAAAAAATATATATAGCAACAAATAGCAACAAAAGCAACAAAAGTGTTTTGCAATACAACTTGAAGCTATTGAGGTGGAATATGGGAAAGATTATGGACAGGTGTGTTGGTTTGGCTATAGATAAAGTGTGGGTTATTGAATAGATGTAGGGTCCACAGTCTAATTACATATGTATTTACATAAATTAATTACAGCTGTAAATACATGCAGGTATTTTTACATATAAGTACAATGTAAATATGTATCTACAAATAAGTGCACTGTATCAAATGATTAATTTAAATATTAGTATAATAATTGATGATACCTAATATAAAGTGGGTCCAATTTTTCAAGCAAATCATTTTATGAAATGAAATTATTTTTTAAATAAAGCAACAGATATATAATTCAAATTGAACACAAAAATTATTTTGACACTTTGTGGTTGTCAAGTGCTAATGCGATGTGCTGTTCATCACGCTTACTGTGCTGCGTTTTTGATTTTTTTGCACTTCCGAGAAACCACTTTGACACAGATTATGTTACAACTAACACACAACTGTTTCACAACTGAATTAATCTATTGTGTCACTACATACTTGTAATACATACTAATACATACCAAATATTTTTCTCCACCTAAATTAGCTTGAAGTCAAAGCTGGTTCATGTTGACATGACCTTAGGCAATAGATAAGATCAGATGAAAATGTGTGGATGTGGTTTTTACATCCTCTGAGCAAAAAACAGCAAATCTTAACAATATTCAAATATCCATTTGCAAATACCTGCTCTTGGAAAACTACCATGAAAAAAACGAGCAGACAAATTTAGCAAAACATCCTTGCATATAAAAAATATTTTTGCTTAGAATAAATTTCCATCATCCTATAAACACTTTTTAATCATAACAAGATGAACCTTTATATGTGGAATCTAAAAGAAAATACTATGTCAATGGCATATGAGTATGGAATTAAAAACAATAAAAGAAAATAAATGCATAATACTTGAGTATATAGTACCATTAAAACAGTAATATGGATCAGTAATATGAACATAATGTGGATTCATAATAAAAGAATCGTAAAGAATATCTCATAATGAATACAGGTGCATCTTCATAAATTAGAATGTCGAGGAAAAGTTCATTTATTTCAGTAATTCAACTCAAATTGTGAAACTTGTGTATTAAATAAATTCAATGCACACAGACTGAAGTAGTTTAAGTCTTTGGTTCTTTTGATTGTGATGATTTTGGCTCACATTTAACAAAAACCCACTAATTCACTATCTCAACAAATTAGAATACTTCATAAGACCAATAATAAAAAAAACATTTAGTGAATTGTTGGCCTTCTGGTAAGTATGTTCATTTACTGTACATGTACTCAATACTTGGTAGGGGCTCCTTTTGCTTTAATTACTGCCTCAATTCGGCATAGCATGGAGGTGATCAGTTTGTGGCATTGCTGAGGTGGTATGGAAGCCCAGGTTTCTTTGACAGTGGCCTTCAGCTCATCTGCATTTTTTGGTCTCTTGTTTCTCATTTTCCTCTTGACAAAACCTCATAGATTCTCTGTGGAGATCAGATCTGGTGAGTTTGCTGGGCAGTCAAGCACACCAACCCCATGGTCATTCAACCAACTTTTTGTGCTTTTGGCAGTGTGGGCAGGTGCCAAATCCTGCTGGAAAATGAAATCATCATCTTCAAAAAGCTGGTCAGCAGAAGGAAGCATGAAGTGCTCCAAAATTTCTTGGTAAACGGGTGCAGTGACTTTGGTTTTCAAAAAATACAATGGACCAACACCAGCAGATGACATTGCAGCCCAAATCATCACAGACTGTGGAAACTTAACACTGGACTTCAAGCAACTTGGGCTATGAGCTTCTCCACCCTTCCTCCAGACTCTAGGAGCTTGGTTTCCAAATGAAATACAAAACTTGCTCTCATCTGAAAAGAGGACTTTGGACCACTGGGGAACAGTCCAGTTCTTCTTCTCCTTAGCCCGGTTAAGACGCCTCAGGAGTGGCTTAACAAGAGGAATACGACAACTGTAGCCAAATTCCTTGACACGTCTTTGTGTGGTGGCTCTTGATGCCTTGACCCCAGCCTCAGTCCATTCCTTGTGAAGTTCACTCAAATTCTTGAATCGATTTTGCTTGACAATCCTCATAAGGCTGTGGTTCTCTTGGTTGGTTATGCATCCTTTTCTTCCACACTTTTTCCTTCCACTCAACCTTCTGTTAACATGCTTGGATACAGCACTCTGTGAACAGCCAGCTTCTTTGGCAATGAATGTTTGTGGCTTACCCTCCTTGTGAAGGGTGTCAATGATTGTCTTCTGGACAACTGTCAGATCAGCTGTCTTCCCCATGATTGTGTTTCCTAGTGAACCAAACTGGGAGACCACTTGGAAGGCTCAGGAAACCTTTGCAGGTGTTTTGAGTTGAATATCAGACAAAAACATCACCATATTCTAATTTGTTGAGATAATGAATTTGTGGGTTTTTGTTAAATGTGAGTCAAAATCATCACAATTAAAAGAACCAAAGAATTAAACTACTTAAGTCTGTGTGCACTGAATTTATTTAATACACAAGTTTCACAATTTGAGTTGAATTACTGAAATAAATGAACTTTCCCACGACATTCTAATTTATTGAGATGCACCTGTATACTGTAAATAAATATGGAAAAAAGGAAAATATAACAACACTGGATATTTGCATACACCACACTCTCTTATTTACCCAGGATATGATTGCTAAAATAAAATTTTCTCCAAAATGTAGTTTGTGAAAATTTCTTTCAGCCATGTTCAAGTTATCCACATGGAAGTCATACACTGGTTCCACGTATTCCATTATATTCCCACATAACCTACTGTTTTATCTTGAAACACATATGTGACACAGGAAATCCGAACACAAATCTGTTTATATTATGGTTACATTTTAACAGCACTGTCTTTGTTCTCAGTCACATTTATTTATTAGAATTGAATTAGGTGATTTGGGTGAATGTATGCTTGATCTATAAGCAGATTTTGAACAAAGGATACACAATTTTAAAGAACTCACAACATAAGTTTGGGCAGGACAGTTCTTAAAAGTTACATATGAGTATGTAATCTTTTGTGAACGTGTCCTCTGGTGTCTGGTCCAGCACACTCCATAGATGCTTAGTTGGATTGAGATTTGGGAAATTTGTAGGCCAAGGCAACACCTTGAACCTCTTGTCATGTTCCTCAAACTACAGTATTCCTGAAACATGCATTATCCTGCTGAAACCTGTGAATGGGGTCAACATGGTCTTCAACAATCTTTAGGTAGGAGGTTATGTCAAAGGAACATCCGGATTAATGCCAGGACCTAAGGTTTCCCAGCAGAACTTGCTGCCTTCTCTATACGACGCACAAGGAGCCGCCCATCCGCCGGTCGGGCAGTACCTTTTCTAAATATACACTTTTATACCTTTTAGGTACTAATGTGCACACTTTAGGTACTAATATGCAACTTTAAGGTACCATTATGCACCCTTTAGGTAAAAAGGTTTTTTTTTCTAAGAGTGCCGTTAAACAGCCTCATATGCCAAAATGCCATGCCCTGTGTGATCTGACGCCTTTCTATGAAGTTCAGCATTAAGCTACAGCAATTTGAGCTCCAGTAGCTCTTCTGTAGCTCTTCACCTTGATGTTAAAACATGCCGTCCCACCTAATTCTCATACTGGTTGATTTTTTTTTTTTTATTATTATTTATTATTGACGTTTTATTATTGAGCTTTATTTATATTAATATAACCTCACTGTGACATTACACACATTTTGAAGTCATGGAAAGAATAACAAATCCAGGGCAATTGGCTTGAAGGTATTGCCTGTTAAGTACTATATAGATTGTTCTGTTTGTGAGCAGCATGATGTTTACAGATACAGCCACTGCTGAAAAGAGGAAGTTGTAATTAGTCAAATATCAGTCAGGCATTGTGTCTTCACACAGCACAGTGACTTGTGGCACAACAGTCAGCTTTACTCTTTACCAATATTCAGAGGATTTCTAGAACTTTACCACCCTTCTCTGGTAAGTTTAATATCAGTAGGACCTACATGATAGTTTATTTTCAGGTGTGTTGTTTCTGATGTTTTAGATTGTTTTATTCTGTTAATTCATCTCCTAAGTCAAATGTTTGTTTATAAGCAGCAAATAATAGATTCATTTTTGGCTTCTGTTAGTCTTTCTTGTTTTGTCCTGCAATCAGTTATGCTGCTGCACCCCATTACAATTCATATTAAATGTGATTCATATCAGCTCTGGATTTTGTAAGAGTTTACAAGAAGTTTGTATATTCAAAAACTTTTTTATTAATTAAGAATTAAAGGCATTGTTTGGCCAATAATACAAGTTATTTAGTTATTTAAAAACATTTCCAACATTATTTAATAACCAATTTGATTATCTGAAATGTTAACCATTGTTCTGTACACAAATTGAGGGCTTGAGGAGTTTAGGGCTATTTGTCACACCCCAGTTAACGTGTATCAAACTTTTATTTATAAAAGTAATTTCTGCATAAAGGCATATACATCAAAGTCTTGGCCACAAAATGCTTTAATGGCTTTTCATCTACACTCTTAAGAATAAAGGTGCTTCACAATGCCATAGAAGAACCTTTTTGTCTAAATGGTTCCATAAAGAACCTTTAACATCTGAAGAACCTTTCTGTTTCACAAAAGGTTCTTTGTGGCGAAAGAAGTTTCTTCAGATTATAAAATGGTAAGAAAGAGATAGTTTAAACAGGGCTTAAAAAACACAGGATAATGGACTAATAGGTGTGATCTAATTAATGAAAAACTATGGAGAGAGGTCAGAATTCTACTACCGCTACTATAGGAAGCAAAACTATACTGCTATATAAAGCACTCATTAATTGTACTTTTGACTCTACACCTTATCTGAGCAAATTTTCCTGTGACACAAATAGCTGTGGTCTTACTGATGAAGTAATGATGTGTTCAGAACAACTGACTTTGTTTGCTGGAGAAAACATTACATAAAATCAGGTACATATGCACCATTTAGAGGTAAATGAGGTACAAAGATGTACCTTTCTACCCAGTTTTGTACCTTTTTTTTTCCACAAAGTACCTTTTTTTGCTCAGTGTACAGAATTTGTTTCAGATGATTAGTGATTATGAGAATAATATTTGTTTGTCTAAATCATTCCAGAACAATGCTGAATGTGTGTTGTTATGTTGTTCATGTTTGTGTCATATCTGTGATGCGACTGTATGTATCATCTCTGCTTAGGTCCAACCATCTTTTAATAGCAAGATGAGCGTTGCTGAGAAAATCAGCATTTTTATCTTTCTCTTACAAGGTGTGTATATCTCTCCTTTACCTTCTTTAATAAGACTTTTGTAATATAAAGTAAACAACTAAGACATTTATCATAAATGTGTGTTTCATAATACCAGCGTGTTTAGTCAGTTGTGTATAACTATATCTAAATGTTTTAATTGCAGAGATGTTAAGTATTTTAGTAATAGTACTTTACTATACTTAGAATTACTTTTGGGAAATCTGTACTTTACTTAAGTTCTGTTAAAACAGAATATACATTTGCAAGGACACAAATAATTCTTTTTACTCTATTACAATTTCATGTTAGAATTATTAATATCAAGTCAGCATGATAGCCTCGTGGGCAACACGTCAACATTTTTATTTTATTTAAAGAGCCATTTAATTTTATTTTAACAGTGTTCCTTACGTTTGCATCAGAAATTTGAAAATGAAAAAGAAAAAAAAAAGAAACTCACTTAACTCTAAACTGTCTCTTGTTTTAAAAGTCGAATTACAAATATAGATTTTACTTTACTTTATTCTATTACATACAGTTATACATGGATTTTTTTTTATTTTATATTTATTTATTTATAGGTATATAGACTTTTAGGCTGTCAAATTTTTGAAAAAGCATTTCTGCACTTTAACTTAAAGTTACTTAACTTAACTTAAAGTTAGATTATTTTAGAAATATTTTAATACAAGCTGTACAATAAAGCACTAAAGACCAAATGTATAAATGTAATAAAGGTGGAAATCAGGTGGACTTCTTGCCATGTTGCAGTTCTGCTGTGAAGTATTAAAGTACTATCCACATCAATCCACGCAGACTGTTTATTGATTTTATCATCTTTTTAATGCTTGAATATAACATTTTTTATTTTAATTGAAATGTTAATGATGTCTGTTTGTAAACTGAAAATCCTAATCAATAAAGGGTGTGTTGTTTTACATAATTGTATTGTTATTGTTATTGTTATTGTATTGTATTGTGTTATAAGGTGGTTACTGTACAAATCACAAAGTCAGTCTGCCAGAGAAGATTGAAGCACTCAGTGGATCCTGTGTGATCATAAACTGCACTTTTGAGATCGATGAAGGTGAAAACAAATACCTTACTGAGAGTGATGCTACAGGATTGTGGCTCAAAGATGAAACGAATGTGGAAAGAAATCAAGTGTTTAACTCCAGAGACACCAAACCTGGTCACTTCAGCGGGAAAATAACTGGAAAACTACATGAGAAAGACTGCACCACTGTCTTTTATAATGTTAGCTCAAAGCACAATGGTAAATATTACTTAAGGATTACGAGTGGTGTTCTGAAATACACCTACACACAACCCTTCTCCACTATAGATGTCATTGGTGAGTGATTTGGACTTTTATTTATAAACAAATGTGTTAAATGAGGGTTTTAAAAGTCCCCATCATTGTCATTTTACTTTCTCTATTTCAGAGTCTCCTTCGAAACCCAGAGTGCAGCTGTATGTGGAGCAGAAGGAGGTGCAGGGTCAGGAGGAGGTGTTGGAGGGGAGCTCTGTGAGTCTGCGCTGCTCTGCTGAGCCTCTCTGCTCCTCTCCTCCACCAACTCTCACATGGAGCTCCACTCCCAGAATCCCCCTCAGTGACAGCAGCAGACTACAGGAGCTCATCTCTGATCTGAACTTCACTGCTACTCACCGTGAGCATGGAGTCACTTTCACCTGCACTATAACATACCAGCTACAGGACAAGAACAAAACAGCACAGGACAGCATCACAGTACATGTTCAGTGTAAGTGATGCTTTTTAGTTTTGATTTGTGAATTGTATTATTTTGATTTTTATTGTGAAGCCCTATTTTTTTCTCTTCAGATTCGCCAAAAAACACAGCAGTGTCTGTGCTTCGCTCCAGCTCTGTGTTGGAGGGCAGTTCAGTGACTCTGATCTGCAGCAGTGATGCAAATCCAGCAGTGTTTAGCTACACCTGGTCCAGAGAGAGTGAAGGACAGTTGAAGCAGCTGCAGACTGGAGACACTCTTACCTTCAATAGGACCGACCCGACACACAGAGGCTGGTACCACTGTACAGCTCAGAACCAACACGGCAGCCAAAACTCATCAGTGAAGCTGGACATTCAGTGTGAGTAATAAAGAAATAGAGAAAATCTTTCAACCAAGTGATTGTAAGCAATGTAAACTGCATAAAAAAGTTACTAAGAAACATTTCCAGTTGTGCTGCACAGACCATTCTCGATCTTTCTCTCTATTAGATGTTCCTCAGATCTCCACTTCCTCCAGCTGTAGCAGAACTGATGTAACTGTGTGTTTCTGTGAGGCTGATGGGAATCCCTCTCCTGAACTGGAGTGGCATCTGTCTGGACGTCCCGTCACTAACTCTTCAAACACGTTCATCAGTGAAGAGCGATTGAGTAGCACAGGCTTGAGGAGCTCCATCACTCTTCATCAGTCTCTCACAAACACATCCACTCTGCAGTGTTTCAGCAGAAACACTCGAGGCAATGCAAGTCAACTGTTTCATCTGGTTTTCATCACTCAAAATGGTCCAGGTAAATTAAAATTGAACAATTAATCTGTTTTAGTTGTTGATATGGCAATAAATCAACTAGCCTGCTGATTTTTTTTTTTTTTTTTTTTTTTTTAATTGAATGGACAAATTATTCAGATATGTATGGTTAATGTTTAATTGATATCAGTAGTTGCTCTCCAGAACACAGAACATTTCCATGAACTGCAACTTATTTATTTAATAGAATTTAACTTGTGTTACCTCCTGATTGGGATTGCAGTTGGAACTGTGTTTATGGCAATCTTATGGGTCACAACACTGCTGTACAAGTAAGTAGACAGAGTGATTGCCTGATGTAAAAACAAGACTATAATCTTTACCCTAAGAAAGAAAAATCGCAAAGGAGGTCTCTATAGTAGACAGTAATGAGTTCAATGTAAAGCAAACAGAGACTAATTCTGAAGTCTCCTGCTTTTCAAATCATCTCCATTTCCCAGAAAATCTTGTATATGTCCACTAGAATTTCAGAGATCTCAACAACGTCTCAGATTACAGTAATGTCAGATTTGATGATTTTGGTCTGCAACCAAAAGTCCGAGATTTTCAATATAAATATTTTGTAAAACGCTTCTGAATACTATTAAGATCAAATGATCTGGGTGATCTACATTCAGCATATAGCTGTATGGACTAACTTTGTCCACAATTTTCTCTTGTGTTTTTATTTCAGCTAAGGAATTGTAGAAGGAACATCTGAGACAAATCTGATATTTATTACATTTCACTTACTGTATATTCCTTATGTTTCACTATATTTAAAGTCTCCTTAGCTATGAAAGAGAAGCATCTGAGCAATTAGATTTTCTGATAAATAAGATACAAGCAGTTATAGGTTTGTAATTATAAATTATTTCTGTAGATGGTTCTGCAGGGCTCAAAGTGGAGATAAAGCTGGACTGATTCAGACTGATGGGGTATGTTACAATTTATCAAACACATACATGCTATTCATTCATAAATATGTCAAACTCACAAACACCAGAGCACTTTTACACACAATTAGTTTCTCAACGCACTGACAAATTTCAAGTTTCTTGTGCATGAAAGCTCTCTACTGATGATTCTCCATTTTTGTTCATTCACTAGGCTGATTCGGAGGACAGTAGGGGAGAGCCTTTTTATGTTAATAAATTTATGATGTCATCAGCTGAAGACCCCACACTAAATCACACAGAACCCCTACATTATTCAACAATTAACTTTACAAATACCAATCTGGAGTCAAACGACATCAGAGGCATCCTTTCGCTTGCTACTGATTATGCTGTGATCCAATATTGTGGTCAAAACGTAGAAGATGTTGAGGCAAAGATCAGAAAGGTTTCCTCAATGCCACATGGAGAAGACATTTACCAGGTTCCACACAAAGCAGCAGCTGAAGCAAAACAAGATCGGATGTGGACATAAAGCAAAGTGAATCTACTAAAGCGTGAAATATTTGTGTAAACATATTTTTTAATTAATTCAAATAGGGATTTATAGCACACAAAAATATGTATTTTCTTTCATTGTGTTAGATAACAAACATTCGTTGGGAATTTTAACAGTGTGTCATATGTAATATTAATTGTTGTTAATAGGCCTACTACTCGCTTAATAAACATTCTTATATAGATGTCAGCTCTCAAGTTTACATGAGGGCTTCAATGGTATACAAGAAAAAAACAAAAGAAAAAAACAATAAAAAAGTATTAAAATTGCACACTTGTAAGTCTTATGTTTGTAAAATTTATTTTCCAGCTATATGACAGTTTTACAGTTTTTCTCACACATACAGTACCAGGATTTAATTGTTAAAATATTAAAAAAGTAAATTAGCGACCATTATTGTGTGTCAATAATGCAAAATGACAATTAAAGGCAGTTCATCATTGAATTCCGTGATGTCATCATGCAGCTCAGTTCAGTTTAAATGGTATCTGTGCAATCATTTGCAATCAAGTCAACCATATCGCTGTAAATGAAGTGTCCTCAACTAAGCAAACCAGAGGCGACAGCGGCAAGGAACCAAAACTCCATCGATGACAGAATGGAGAAAAAACTTTGGGAGAGACCAGGCTCAGTCGGGGGTCCAGTTCTCCTCTGGCCAGACGAAACCAGCAGTTCAATTCCAGGCTGCAGCAAAGTCAGATTGTGCAAAGGACTCAACTGGTTCCTGTGGTCTTGTCCCGGTGGTCGTATGAGACAAGGTCTTTACAGGGGATCTGTATCTAGGGCTCATCTAGTTGTCCTGGTCTCCGCTGACATTCAGGGCTGTAGACTTCCTTTCTAGGTGCTGAACCACCATCTGGGCTGGATACGTACTGGATCCGGGTGAGTGCAGTGACCATCTGACCTGGATACCAACTGGATCTGGTGGCTACGGTGACCTCGGAACAAGAGAGAAAGAGACTAATATTAGGGTAGATGCCATTCTTCTAACGATGTAGCAAGTACATTGGGTGTTATGGGAAGTGTTCCCGGTTCCGGTTTACCTAATTAATGCAGCCTAAAAATCCTTTAACGGATTTGGATATTAGAAGCATATTAATGTGTTATGTGTAAGCCAGGTTAAAGAGATGGGTCTTTAATTTAGATTTAAACTGCAAGAGTGTGTCTGCCTTACGAACAATGTTAGGTAGGTTATTCCAGAGTTAAGGCGCTAAATAGGACAAGGATCTGCCGCCCGTAGTTGATTTTGATATTCTAGGTATTATCAAATTGCCAGAGTTTTGAGAATGCAGCAGATGTGGAGGACTATAATGTAACAAGAGCTCATTCAATACTGAGGTGCTAAACCATTCAGGGCTTTATAAGTAATAAGCGAGATTTTAAAATCTATACGATGTTTAATAGGGAGCCAGTGCAGTGTTGACAGAACCGGGCTAATATGGTCATACTTCCTGGCTCTAGTAAGAACTCTAGCTGCTACATTTTGGACTAGCTGGAATTTGTTTATTAAGCATGCAGAACAGCCACCCAATAAAGCATTACAATAATCTAACCTTGAGGTCATAATCGCATGGATTAACATTTCTGCATTTGATATAGGTCGCAATTTAGATATATTTTTGAGATGGAAAAATGCAGTTTTACAAATGCTAGAAACGGCTTTGTAAGGAAAGATTGCTATCAAATAGCACACCTAGGTTCCTAACTGATGACGAAGAATTGACAGAGCAGCCATCAAGTCTTAGACAGCGTTTTAGGTTATTACATGCAGAGTTTTTAGGTCCTATGATTAACACCTCAGTTTTTTTCAGAATTTAGCAGTAAGAAATTACTCATCATCCAGTTTTTTATATCGACTATGCATTCCATTAGTTTTTCAAATTGGTATATTTCAACGGGCCATGAAGAAATATAGATCTGAGTATCATCAGCATAACAGTGAAAGCTAATACCGTGTTTCCAGATGATATCTCCCAAGGGTAACATGTAAAGCGTAAAGAGTAACGGCCCTAGTACTGAGCCTTGAGGTACTGCACTTGTGATCGATATGATACCTCTTCATTCACTGCTACGAATCGATGGCAGTCGTATAAGTATGATTTAAACCATGCTAATGCACTTCCATTAATGCCAACAAAGTTTTCTAGTCTATGCAAAAGAATGTTGTGGTCAATAGTGTTGAACGCAGCGCTAAGATCCAATAGCACTAATAGAGAGATACAACCATGATCAGAAAAGAGCAGGTCATTTGTAACTCTAAGGAGAGCAGTCTCAGTACTACGATATGGTTTAAATCCTGACTGGATATCCTCACAGATACCATTTTTTTCTAAGAAGGAATATAATTGTGAGGATACTACCTTTTCTAGTATCTTGGACAGAAAAGGGAGATTCAAGATCGTTCTGTAAATAACTAGTACTTTGGGGTCTAGTTGTGGTTTTATGATGAGAGGCTTAATAACAGCCAGTTTAAAGGTTTTAGTGACATATCCTAATGAAATTAGTCCATAATGCCCCAGCCACCTGTTTTGCATTATGGTTATATTATAACAGATATTGGTTTTGTTCTCAAAGGTACATTCACCTTTATTTATCTTTGCAAATTTCCATGAGTAATAAATATGTATTATATTTGAACTTTGACCAAGTTTTGCATCAGCCTGAACCTCCCCCAAACCCATGTTAGGTAGTCCTTATACATAACCAACTGTTTGTGTCACAATTATAAATGTATTTATTTATTTATTTATTTGATTGTTCATTCATTCATACATTCATACATACATTCTAAGTCAGTAAACGTGTGCTAAATAGATGCTCGGAAGCAGACAATCCTTGTTTGAACAGTAGCCAATCGAGCTTTTTGCCTGCTTTACTTCAAAGCATTAGGTATAATTCCTATATAGTTCCAGTACTATCTTATTTTTGAAAATTACAAATCATTAAAGACAGGGAAAGAATTACAAACACAATTAAAGTTTTAACAGTTTTTATAATTTTATCAATGAGAGGTAATGCTAAATCTTTTTTCATGAAAACAAAAAAAAGAGGTCAAGTATTTTTGGATCTGTGAATGTGGAATTTTGCACGTAACAATCAGATTAATTACATAAAAATATTATTATAATTTTTTTTCTACAATGATCATAATCGACAAAACCCAGCACTACCAAACTACATCCTTCCATAATAATACACATCTGTTATACATTTGATTCCTAAAGAATCCTTTATGTTTTTCAAATGTATCTTTTTGCTGCGTCCTATGTCGCGTCACATGAATACAGCATGCAGCTGCATGATGGTTTGGTTTGTTATGTAGAATTCAATTCTCCTAATGGTGAGTTTTATGTTTTTAACTGTTTGGTAAAGTAATGCTAATTGTGTTTTCATGGTTTTGGTTGATTATATCTGAAGTTACAGTGTTCTTCACAGGTTACTGTATGTGACCTGTTTACATTGTTTCTGTTCCTGAAAATTTGTTTATAATATGTGATGTGTAATTTCGTGTTTAAAGTGTGGTCACATTAGGAAAATTTCTCAGGCAAATCAGGTCCATTGTCTGTTAGTTGTACTGTATGTATGAAGCACAGCTCACAAAGAAGTCATTTACAAACTAAGCGTTTGTTCCCCATTAAGCTAACAGATGCCTGCACTGTTGATTCTGAAGGCCTTAAGGCAGATTTCTTTGACCCTGGCAACACGATTGCTGAAATATGATTTGATAAAAGCTCTAATATAAACATTCACTACTGGAAGCAGCGCAACCAAGAGAAAAGCTATGAAATGAAGAGAATATATATATATATATATATATATATATATATATATATATATATGTTCTCTTCTAAAGTTCTCTTCTAATGAGCTGATGATATCAGTAAGGTGTGTTAATAAGGAGCACAAACACAATGTGCAGTACTGTGGGTCCCCAGGATTAAACCACTGTTCTAAAGGAAAGTGTGAGGAACATGAATGGCTGGAAAGAGCTTGGACTGATTTTGGTTGAACTGTACAGGAACCTATTCTGTGTTGTTTATGTTCTTTTCAATTACTTAGTAATGCATGAATTTTGGGTGCTGAGAATGATGAAATGGTTTGTATGCCAATTCATTTTTGTGCACATAAAAAAAAAAAATCATTTTTGTGCACACAAAAAAAGTCTTTATTAATAGAGTGGATCTGAAAAGCTCTTCTTAATCTGTGAATCTTGAGCAGGAAGCTAATGGAGCTGTTTTTAATACTGAAGATGATGGTGACTGACTTCTTTCAAAAGCTGCAGTCACAGTTTAGCCTTTATTATGATTTTTCGCTGTGTCAATAAACTAAGTCAATTGTAGGTTAAACTCTGGAGAAATTTAGTGTTAATTTTTTTAGAATAGATTAAGACACCAGTTTTGTGATTTCATGTTTTTTCAGAGAAAAAAAAAGAAAAAAGCACAATGAAGGAACAATGAGTCATGCAGTGGCAGCATCAGATGAGTGGTTAAAGACATGATTAGATTATTGTAGTCGAAATGGCTAAAAAATCATCAATCAAATACAATCACCATGTAATGTGATTTAATGGCTTATCACTTTTGACCAGTAGGTGGCATCATAGGTAGGTATCAAATAATTTTGGTGTGCGCATTTAAATTTTTGAGAACAAAATTCACAAAAAATATTCTAAAGATATATTTTCACAAAAATATGTTTGAAAGAAACACAAAGCTACTACTTATGGAAGCATTTGTTTGTGTAATTAATGAATGAGCCACAGTCTCACAGAACAAGTGACATTTTTTTTCTGTTTTTTCTGTTTTTTATTATTAAACTTTTTTGACATAGTATTTCTCAGAGGTCCGTTAACAGTTTTACATGCAACCTGATCATAAGATTGATTTGATTTAATCATTAGAGCAAATGTCATTAGACATTACTTAAGTAATATTTTATTACAAGCTGTATTCATTTATGTTTTCGATTTTACTCTTTTCATTTTTTTTTTTTGTCTTAAATTAAATATAAATTAGGTCAATTGTAATTCTAGTGCATAAAGAATGTGTTTATGGCTAGAAATGTGCTTGTGCATTACTTTGTATGCTTTACATTTTTGTGTGTTTTAGGTGTTTGCAGCAGAGATTTCAGCATCAGTCTGCCACAAAGGATTGATGCTATCAATGGATCATAAATTGCAGATATGAGATTCAGCATTTGTCAAAAAATATGACAAATATCTCACTGAGAAAGCTTCTACGGGGTTGTGGTTCAGAGATCCTATATTGTGACACAATAATAAAGACTATAAAAATGTTTATCTTTATTAAATTTAAGGCCAAATAATAATTAAAAAGCCAAGTTGTTCAGTTAACCAGTTAAAGAAATTAAATTCAAGGCTCTGTCTGTGCACAGAATGCATGTTCATGCTGATACAGGAAGTACTGGTGTGATCTGAAAAAGGGAAGTTATAATAGATCTGAGGCCAGTCAGTAGAGTGTACTTCAGCACAGCTTCAGTCCGTCTCTAATCAGCAGCAGTGTTACAGCTGGAAACTTGGGCTCTAAACAGGAGATCCCCTCACTTCAGGAAGGTCAGATTCATTTTCTTTTACAAATTAGCTCTGTCAAATAAACTCTTTATATTTATAATATTTTTGCTGTTTTACTTCCATTACATTAAAGCTAAAATTAATAGACTCATTGAACATTAACAGATACTGTCACATCCATATTTAATTTTTGTTATAAAGTATATATTATGTGGACAATTTCATGAAACAACTAATAAAAATGTCATGCATAGAATATTTTGATGTTTTAGTGTTTAAACATCTCAATTAATATGCTTAAATATTGTATATGTAATGTATACTGCAATATTAAAGTAATGGGCCAAGTTTCCAGGGTCTAAATATGAATTCACAGAGGTAAAAACTGTAAGATGTTAGCT
This sequence comes from Cyprinus carpio, assembly GCF_018340385.1. Lineage (NCBI taxonomy): Eukaryota > Metazoa > Chordata > Actinopteri > Cypriniformes > Cyprinidae > Cyprinus > Cyprinus carpio. The sequence continues at coordinate 15,337,566 of NC_056600.1, forward strand.
CTATATTATTTTCAGGAAGTATTTTAATTTATGGGAGGAAAATAAACAACCAAAAAGGAAGGCAATGATTTAAATCAACCATTAATATTGATGTAAAATATGAAATGTTACTTCCTCTTTCCTGAGATACCAACTTTGTCAAAAAATCTTGCATCTTTTTCCTTAAAAGCAAAGGTGAGTTTCATGTTGCCAGTGCTCTCGCAATCACAAAGAAACATCTCTTAATCATGTACATGAGAGAAATTAGTTATTTTTAAATATAAGACATAATAGAATTTGTGCAAACATGTGATGTAAAGGGGTGGAGGGTTGGCTCAGTTTACCCAGTGGCAATTTTTTTCTTTCTTTCTTTATTTGCTTTTCACCTTTAGGTTGATGTACCTCAATTAATGAAAGGATGGACATCTGGACAGCAGAGAAAATAATTCTTCTCAGTTTTCTTTTGAAAGGTTTAAAGTACATTTTGATTTATAGACTAAATTTACAAACAAAATTTCCATACTTCTTTTCTTGGTATTTATAGTGTGTGTATATATATATATATATATATATATATATATATATATATATATATATATATATATATATATATATATATATATATATTATATATTTTTTTTTCTTCATTATTTGTTACATGTCTGTGTCTGTTGTAGGTGTTTGCTGTAGAGATTTTAGCGTCAGTCTGTCAGAGAAGATTGAAGCTCTCAGTGGATCCTGTGTGATCATAAAGTGCAATTTTGAGATTCAAAAAAAATATGACCAATACCTCACTGAGAGTGCTGCTACAGGAATGTGGCTCAAAGATGGAGATAAAGAGGATACACATCAAGTGTTTAACTCCAGAGATCCCAAACCTAATCACTTTAATGGGAAAATAACTGGAAAACTACATGAGAAGGACTGCACCACAGTCTTTTATAATGTTAGCTCAAAGCACAATGGTAAATATTACTTCAAGATTAAGAGTGGTGAAGTTCTGAAATACACCTACAAACAACCCTTCTCCACTATAGATGTCATTGGTGAGTGATGTAAGTCTTTTATTTATAAATTAATGTTTTAAATGAGTGTTTTAAAAGTTGCCTGAATTTTATTTTACTTTCTCTATTTCAGGCCCTCCTCCCAAACCCAGAGTGCAGCTGTATGTGGAGCAGAAGGAGGTGCAGGGTCAGGAGGAGGTGTTGGAGGGGAGCTCTGTGAGTCTGCGCTGCTCTGCTGAGACTCTCTGCTCCTCTCCTCCACCAACTCTCACATGGAGCTCCACTCCCAGAATCCCCCTCAGTGACAGCAGCAGACTACAGGAGCTCATCTCTGATCTGAACTTCACTGCTACTCACCGTGAGCATGGAGTCACTTTCACCTGCACTATAACCTACCAGCTACAGGACAAGAGCAAAACAGCACAGGACAGCATCACAGTACATGTTCAGTGTAAGTGATGCTTTTTAGTTCTGACTTGTGAATTGTATTATTTAGATTTTTATTGTGAGGCCCTAATTTTTTTTTCTCTTCAGATTCGCCCAAAAACACAGCAGTGTCTGTGCTTCCCTCCAGCTCTGTGTTGGAGGGCAGTTCAGTGACTCTGATCTGCAGCAGTGATGCAAATCCAGCAGTGAACTACACCTGGTCCAGAGAGAGTGAAGGACAGTTGAAGCAGCTGCAGACTGGAGACACTCTTACCTTCAATAGGACCGACCCGACACACAGAGTCTGGTACCACTGTACAGCTCAGAACCAACACGGCAGCCAAAACTCATCAGTGAAGCTGGACATTCAGTGTGAGTAATAAAGAAATAGAGGCAATCTTTCAACCAAGTGATTGTAAGCAATGTAAACTGGATAAAAAAAGTTACTAAGAATCATTTCCAGTTGTGCTGCACAGACCGTTCTCGATCTTTCTCTCTATTAGATGTTCCTCAGATCTCCACTTCCTCCAGCTGTAGCAGAACTGATGTAACTGTGTGTTTCTGTGAGACTGATGGGAATCCCTCTCCTGAACTGGAGTGGCATCTGTCTGGACGTCCCGTCACTAACTCTTCAAACACGTTCATCAGTGAAGAGCGAATGAGCAGCACAGGTTTGAGGAGCTCCATCACTCTTCATCAGTCTCTCACAAACACATCCACTCTGCAGTGTGTCAGCAGAAACACTCGAGGCAATTCAAGTCAACTGCCTCGTCTGGTTTTCATCACTCAAAATTGTCCAGGTAAATTAAAACTGAACAATTAATCCATTTATTTGTTGATATGGCAATAAATCAACTAGCCTGCTGATTTTTTTTTACTGAATGGACAAATTATTCAGATATGTATGGTTAAATATTTAATTGATATCAGTAGTTGCTCTCCAGAATACAGAACGTTTCCATGAACTGCAACTTATTTATTTAATAGGATTTAACATATATTCCTTCCTGGCTGGGATTGCAGTTGGAACTGTGTTTATGGCAATCTTATGGGTCACAACACTGCTGTACAAGTAAGTAGACAGAGTGATTGCCTGATGTAAAAACAAGAGTATAATCTTAACCCTAAGAAAGAAAAATCGCAAAGGAGGTCTCTATAGTAGACAGTAATGAGTTCAATGTAAAGCAAACAGAGACTATTACTGAAGTCTCCTGCTTTTCCAATCATCTCCATTTCCCAGAAAAGACTCTAATAATCTTGTATATGTCCACTAGAATTTCAGAGGAGATCTCAACAACGTCTCAGATTACAGTAGTGTCAGATTTGATGATTTTGGTCTGCAACCAAAAGTCAGAGATTTTCAATATAAACATTTTGTAAATCGCTTCCGAATACTATTAAGATCAAATGATCTGGGTGATCTACATTCAGCATATAGCTGTATGGACTAACTTTATGTCCACAATTTTGTCTCTTGTGTTTTTATTTCAGCTAAGGAATTGTAGAAGGAACATTTGCGACATATCTAATATTTATTACATTTCACTTACTGTATATTCCTTATGTTTCACTATATTTAAAGTCTCCTTAGCTATGAAAGAAAAATCTCTGAGCAATAAAATTTTCTGATAAATAAGATACAAGCAGTTATAGGTTTGTAATTATAAATTATTTCTGTAGATGGTTCTGCAGGGCTCAAAGGGGAGATGAAGCTGGACTGATTCAGACTGATGGGGTATGTTACAATTTATCAAACACATACATGCTATTCATCCATAAATATGTCTAAATCACAAACACCAGACCACTTTTACATGCAATTAGTTTCTCAACGCACTGACAAATTTCAAGTTTCTTGTGCATGAAAGCTCTCTACTGATGATTCTCCATTTTTGTTCATTCACTAGGCTGATTCGGAGGACAGTAGGGGAGAGCCTATTTATGTTAATGAAGTTATGATGTAATCAGCTGAAGACCCCACACTAAATCACACAGAACCCCTACATTATTCAACAATTAACTTTACAAATACCAATCTGGAGTCAAACGACATCAGAGGCATCTTTTCGCTTGCTACTGATTATGCTGTGATCCAATATTGTGGTCAAAACGTAGAAGATGTTGAGGCAAAGATCAGAAAGGTTTCCTCAATGCCACATGGAGAAGATATTTACCAAGTTCCACACAAAGCAGCAGCTGAAGCAAAAGTGAATCTACTAAAGCATGAAATATTTGAATAAACATGTCATTTTTAATTAATTCAAATAGGGATTTATAGCACACAAAAATATGTATTTTCTTTCATTGTGTTAGATAACAAACATTCGTTGGGAATTTTAACAGTGTGTCATATGTAATATTAATTGTTGTTAATAGGCCTACTACTCGCTTAATAAACATTCTTGTATAGATGTCAGCTCTCAAGTTTACATGAAGGCTTTAATGTATACAAGATAAAAACAAAAGAAAAAACAATAAAAAAGTATTAAAATTGCACACTTGTAAGTCTTCAGTTTGTAAAAGTTATTTTCCAGCTATATGACAGTTTTACAGTTTTTCTCACATATACCAGGATTTGATTGTCAAATATTAAAAAAGTAAATTAGCGACCATTATTGAAACATATATCAACCTGCACCATATGATAAAGTGTTACTTTCTTTAAATGAAGTGAGTTCAGTTGCATTAATCCATAATGCCACAGCCACTTGTTTTGCATTATTGTTATATTATAACATATATTGGTTTTGTTCTCAAAGGTACATTCACATTTATTTATCTTTGCAAATTTCCATGAGTAATAAACATGTATTATATTTGAACTTTGACCAAGTTGTGCATCAGCCTCAACCTCCCCCAAACTCATGTTAGGTAGTCCTTATACATAACCAACTGTTTGTGTCACAATTATAAATGTATTTATTTATTTGATTGTTCATTCATTCATACATTCATACATACATTCTAAGTCAGTAAACGTGTGCTAAATAGATGTTCGGAAGCAGACAATCCTTGTTTGAACAGTAGCCAGTCGAGCTCTTTGCCTGCTTTACTTCAAAGCATTAGGTATAATTCCTATATAGTTAGACTATCTTATTTTTGACAATTACAAATCATTAAAGACAGGGAAAGAATTACAATCACAATTAAAGTTTTAACAGTTTTTATAATTTTATTTTTTTTTCATGAAAAAAAAAGAGGTCAAGTGTTTTTGGATTCGTGAATGTGGAATTTTGCACGTAACAGAATCAGATTCATTACATAAAATTATTATTATTTTTTTCTACAATGATCATAATCGACAAAAACCCAGCACTACCAAACTACATCGTTCTATAATAATACACATCCATTATAAATTTGATTCCTAAAGAATCCTTTTTGTTTTTCAAATGTATCTTTTTGCTGCGTCCTATGTCGCATCACATGAATACAGCATGCAGCTGCATGATGGTTTGGTTTGTTATGTAGAATTCAATTCTCCTAATGGTGAGTTTTATGTTTTTAACTGTTTGGTAAAGTAATGCTAATTGTGTTTTCATGGGTTTGGTTGATTCTATCTGAAGTTACAGTGTTCTTCACAGGTTACTGTATGTGACCTGTTTACATTGTTTCTGTTCCTGAAAATTTGTTTATAATATGTGATGTGTAATTCCATGTTTATGGTGCGGTCACATTAGGAAAATTTCTCAGGCAAATAAGATCCATTGTCTGTTACTTGTACTGTATGTATGAAGCACAGCTCACACAGATGTCATTTTCAAACTCAGCGTTTGTTCCCCATTAAGCTAACAGATGCCTGCACTGTTGATTCTGAAGGCCTTATGGCAGATTTCTTTGACCCTGGCAACACGATTGCTGAAATATGATTTGATAAAAGCTCTAATATAAACATTCACTACTGGAAGCAGTGGAACTAAGAGAAAAGCTATGAAATGAAGAGAATAGACTATTGTAAATAATTGAAAACACATTAATTGAAAAATTTATTAAAATTAGTCAGTGATTCTGATAGTGTTTAGGTCAGCAGAGAAGGATTTGCTGGCCCTGACTGCTCAACCACACACACACAGAGAAATTTTCCAAATGTGACCGCACCATAAACATGGAATTACACATCACATATTATAAACACACACACACACACACACACACACACACACACACACACACACACACACACACACACACACATATGTGATGTGTGTGTGTGTGTGTACACACGCAGTATGTGTATACATGTGACTCTGGACCACAAGTACAGTCATGGGGTCAATTTCCCGAAATTGGGATTTACACATCATATGAAAGCTGAATAAATCAGCTTTTCATTCATGTATGGTTTGTTAGGAGGACAATATTAGGCCGAGATACAACTATTTCAAAATCTGAAATCTGAGTGTGCAAAAAAATCTAAATATTGAGAAAATTGCCTTTAAATTTGTCCAAATGAAGTTCTTAGCAATGCATATTACTAATCAGAAATTAAGTTTTGATATATTTACGGTAAGAAATTTACAAAATATATTCATGGAATATGATCTTTACTTAATATCCTAATGATATTTGGCATAAAAGAAAAATCGATAATTTTAACCCATGCAATGTTTTTTTGGCTATTGCTACAAATATACCCAAGCAAATTAAGACATGCAATATATGTATATGAATGAATGAATAAGAATAAATAATATATTGGAAATAATAAAATGTAATTAAATTCCTTTGAATTTATAACTGATGATTGCTCAAAACAGTTAAAATTTATGAAACCTAAAAATTTAATTTTAATTTCTAACAAAACAACAAATATTACACTGATAAGTTTTCAGACAAAATAAATTCATTTTACAAATTTTTATGCTGCAATGGTTTTTCAATAGCCGTACATATTTATCAACACAATTCAGTCCCCATAGTGTCTGAGATATGGGAAAAATTGTATATTTTATGAAAGTTTTTTGACACTGATATAACTTCATAGATAATTTTACAAAAAGCATTTTTTTACACCTGAAGGTACTTCATACATACGAAAGAAACATATAACTTCTGTCTTTTGAATTTGCTAGTAAATCTACTTGCTAGTAAATTTCACAAAAAAAAAATAAAAAAAATAAACATAAATAAATAAATAAAAAAATCAATAAATAATAACATAAAAAAACAGCAAGTAAAACTGAATTTAAAGTTAAATTTTGAAGTAGATAGACACTATTTTTTTTGTAAAACACACACCATTAATCTTTGTTTTATTTACAACTAAGAAATTTTAAAAATCATTCTGTACAGTGGATGCAAAGAGTAATCAATAAACCTTTTTTTCATCATCACTTTGTTTCCTGTTTCCTGCTATTTGTCTGCCTCTTTGGCTAATTAAAGACAAACCCGCACTGGACCACCGGCGAGCAATTGCTTTGTTTTTGCCAATTAATCAATCAATAGTTTTCAGTGAATTTTTTTCCAGTGTGTATTCAGCTTTGAATGGGCTATTTGTAGAGGTTAACAGCCCTTGTTATTAGCAACACTGGTGGCTGTTAAGTGAACTGCAGCCAGAAACATACTGCTCATGCTCACACTCCTGCACACATAACTTACAAGAGATTGAACGTGATTCACAGATATACTAACAGCAGTTTTTGTTTTTTTTTAGTTCTTTGCTTAAAAGTAAAAATAAGTTGGAAATATATTTGCAGCAATATACTGTTAATGAACATCCAGATGCCATCCATACTGCTGAGAGCAACGTTTAGATGAATATGTATTTATAACCATTGGATTATATTACATTTTTATTATTTAATTCAATATTAGCTTTTTGTTAACTCACAGATAACTCAACTCAAGACCCACTACTTAAAGCCCAGTTTGGGAAATCCTGATGTAATTCAATGTTTAATGCATTTTATGATGTTGATATAAAACAAAGAAATTAATATATTTTCTTTCTTGTTGCTTTTTTATATCAATACGGTAAGTTCAATTGTACGTTTAAAAACGAGTTAGATTTAAGTAAAGTTGTCAGAATACATTACCTAAAATTAGTAATACATCATGTAATCTGTAATCAGTAATGGGCTACAATTTGTAAGTAATCTGCCCAGCTCTGTATATAACTACATAACTATTTATATATAAATAACAAAATAAACACACAGCAGAAATGACAACATGATAGTTTTATTATACAGTATATATTTGAGACTATAGAGATCTGGCTATGTGAGGCTATAGCAGTAAGTAATACCTTTTGTTACAAGCTGTTGAGACATTATCACTGTTGGCAATAAAAAGCAATTACTACATGGTGATTCTTACAGGCTATAGCCCTCTATGATACAGCTTGCTAGTAGTTTAAACAGTCATTTATTCTTTAGGTTGGAATCTTTTCTCTGTGCTGATTAGAGTTGCTGTTGTGGTGTCTTAATGTTTACGGTAAAGGGGCACAACACTTACAGTATAAAGAATATAAATGATGTAAAGAAAAATCACAGTGTTACTAAGTGTATGCACTTAATTATTCATTTCCCAATCAAGTGTATTTGCTACTGGCTAGTATAAAAAAAACGAATTGATATAATAAAGATTGAAAAAGAAGAGTATTATGCATATTTTTATTTAATAAAAATACAAATATACAAATACACATTTTACTTTTTATATTATTTTCTATTTTTATTAGGGCTGTCAAATGATTAATCACGATTAATCACATCCAAAATAAAAGTTTTGTTTACATAATATATGTATGTGTTACAGGGTATATTTATTATGTATATATAAATACACACACATAAATTATATATTTAGAAAATATTTACATGTATATACATTTATATATTTATATTCTTATATTTTATATTATATAAATATATTTAATATATAAACATAACATATTCTTCTTAAATATATGCATGTGTGTGTATTTATATATACATAATAAATATACACAGTATACACACATATATTATGTAAACAAAACTTTTATTTTGGATGTGATTAATCGTGATTAATCATTTGACAGCCCTAGTTTTTATTTATTTATTTTAATTATTTTCATGCATATTTTATGTGATTCATATTGAATGATAATAAGATTTCAAAATAAGATTTCATATTTAATTCAAATAGGCCTATGATGTACATTGATATAGAATACTTCTTTCTTTTGTTTTACTCATCTTCTGGTTGTGAATGCTCTACTACTGCAGCAGTGAAATAATTAACAAGCTTCTTTTTTTTCATCCTTCTGCTTTCTGTTAGTAAAGATGCAAGAATAAATAATATAATATATTGAATTTCTCATCTTACCAAACCACCATTTAAAATCTGCTATGCCATGTGAATTCTGTCTGTAAATCACCAGAAGAGGGTAGTAATGAGTAAAAGTCATCCTGCTGTGCTGACCTAATTATTGATGTCACACCTAACTGTTTCTGGTGGGACGGGGGTAAATCTTATGTCAACAAGTGGAGACTCCACAAGAGCAAAGCCCTTCAAACGGGAACTCTGGAGGGAGCGGGGCAATTAATTGTGTCTCCCAATATGTTGGCAAAGGATACAAAGAAAAACAAAAGCTGTGTCCCTAATGATATACTAGACATAAGTGGTTTTCGATCCTAACACTGTGGACCCCCAGCACTGCATATTTTGGACGTCTCTCTCATGTAGTTCTCTTCTGATGAGCTGATGATAACAGGAAGGTGTGTTAATAAGGAACCCAAACACAATGTTCAGTGCTGTGGGTCCCCAGTTCTAAAGGAAAGTGTGAGGAACATGAATGGCTGGAAAGTGCTTGGAATGATTTTGGTTGAACTGTACAGGAACCTATTCTGTGTTGTTTATGTTCTTTTCGATTACTAGTAATGCATGAATTTTGATTGCTGAGAATGATGAAATGGTTTGTATGCCAATTCATTTTTGTGCACAAAAAATGTATCAGATGCTTTTTAGTCATGAGAAAAAAAAAGTCTTTATTAATAGAGTGGATCTGAAAAGCTCTTCTTAATCTGTGAATGTTGAGCAGGAAGCTGATGGAGCTGTTTTTAATACTGAAGATGATGGTGACTGACTTCTTTCAAAAGCTGCAGTCACAGTTTAGCCTACATTATGATTTTTCGCTGTGTAAATAAACTAAAAGTCAATTGTAAGTTAAACTCTGAGAAATTTAGTGTTAATTTTTTAGAATAGCCTAAGACACTAGTTTTGTGATTTCATGTTTTACAGAGAAAAAAAAAGAAAAAAGAAAGAAAAAAGCACAATGAAGGAACAATGAGTCATGCAGTGGCAGCATCAGATGAGCGGTTAAAGACATGATTAGATTATTGTAGTCGAAATGGCTAAAAAATCATCAATCAAATACAATCACCATGTAATGTGATTTAATGGCTTATCACTTTTGACCAGTAGGTGGCATCATAGGTAGGTATCAAATTATTTTGGTGTGTGCATTTACATTTTTGAGAACAAAATTCACAAAAAAATATTCTAAAGATATACTTTCACAAAAATATGTTTGAAAGAAACACAAAGCTACTACTTTAGGAAGCATTCGTTTGTGTAATTAATGAATGAGCCACAGTCTCACAGAACAAGTGACATTTTTTTCTGTTTTTTTCTTTTTTTTATTATTAAACTTTTTTGACATAGTATTTCTCAGAGGTCTGTTAACAGTTTTAAATGCAATCTGATCATAAGATCATTAGAGCAAATGTCATTAGACATTACTTACGTAATATTTTATTACAAGCTGTATTCATTTATGTTTTCGATTTTTACACTCCACATTTTTTTTTTTTTTGTCTTAAATGAAATATAAATTAGGTCAATTCTAATTCGAGTCCATAAAGAATGTGTTTATGGCTAGAAATGTGTTTGTGCATTACTTTGTATGCTTTACATTTTTGTGTGTTGTAGGTGTTTGCAGCAGAGATTTCAGCACAATATGACAAATATATCACTGAGAAAGCTTCTACGGGGTTGTGGTCCTATATTGTGACACAATAATAAAGACTATAAAAATGTTTATCTTTATTAAATTTAAGGCCAAATAATAATTAAAAAGCCAGGTTGTTCAGTTAAACAGTTAAATAAATTAAATTCAAGGCTCTGTCAGTGCACAGAATGCATGTTCTTGCTGATACAGGAAGAACTGGTGTGATCTGATGAATATAAAAGATCTGAGGCCAGTCAGTAGAGTGTACTTCAGATTCTGTTCCTGCAGCACAGCTTCAGTCCATCTCTAATCAGCAGCAGTGTTACAGCTGGAAACTTGGGATCTAAACAGAAGATTCCCATTACATTAAAGCTACACTCTTAAAAATAAATGCGTTTAAAAGGTTATTCACAGCGATGCCATTGAAGAACCATTGAAGAACCATTTTTGGTTCCACAAAGAACCATTCTTTAAAGAACCACCTCTTTCTTACCTTTTTTTAAACTGAAGAACCTTCTTTTGCCACAAAGAACCTTTTGTGAAACAGAAAGGTTCTTCAGATGTTAAAGGTTCTTTATGGGACCATTTAGACAAAAAAAAAAAAAAAAAAAAAAAAAAATGGCATCATGAAGCACCTTTATTTTTAAGAGTGTAAAATGAATAGACTCATTCAACGTTTACAGATACTGTCATATATATATCTCATTATTGTTATAAAGGATATTTTATATGGACAATTTGGGGAAACATCTAATACAATTAGAATATTTTGAAGTTTTAAGTGGTTAAACATCTAAATTAATATACTCAAATAATAAATAATGTATACTGAAATATTAAAGTATCTGGCCAGGATTCAAGGGTCTAAAACAAGAATTCACAGAGGTCAAAAAAGTCATGTTTGGACAATATTATTTTCAGAAAATATTTTAATTTATGGGAGGAAAATAAACCAAAAAGTTGGGCAATGTTTTCAATAACCATTTATACTGATGTAAAGTTTGAAAAGTTATTTCCTCCTTCCTGAGGCCCCATATTTGTCAAAGATCATAGATTTGTGTACAAACTCTGGCATCATTTATACTTGAAAGCAAAAGTGATTTTCATGTTTCCAGTGCTCTCGCAATCTTAAAGAAATGTCTCTTAATCACGGAAGGTGAGAAATGAGCCATTCCTAAATATATGACATAACAGAATTTGGGGGCGGGGGGCTCAGTTTCTTTCTTTATTTGCTTTTCACCTGTAGGTTGATGTTCCTCAGTTAATGAAAGGATGGACATCTGGAGAGCAGAGAAACTGATTCTACTCTGTTTTCTGTTGAAAGGTTTAAAGTATATTTTGATTTATAGACTAATAAATAATTATTGGTATTTATAGTAAGTTTTAAATTATTTCTTACATGTTTGTATTATGTGTCTTGTAGGTGTTTGCTGTAGAGAATTTAGCGTCAGTCTGTCAGAGAAGATTGAAGCTCTCAGTGAATCCTGTGTGATCATAAACTGCACTTTTGAGATTAAAAAAGATTTTGACCAATACCTCACTGAGAGTGCTGCTACAGGAATGTGGCTCAAAGATGAAACACATCAAGTGTTTAACTCCAGAGATCCCAAACCTAATCACTTGAATGGGAAAATAACTGGAAAACTACATGAGAAGGACTGCACCACTGTCTTTTACAATGTTAGCTCAAAGCACAATGGTAAATATTACTTCAGGATTAAGAGTGGTGAAGTTCTGAAATACACCTACAAACAACCCTTCTCCACTATAGATGTCATTGGTGAGTGATTTGAGCCTTTTATTTATAAACAAATGTGTTAAATGAGGGTTTTAAAAGTTGCCATCATTTTCATTTTACTTTCTCTATTTCTCCCAAACCCAGAGTGCAGCTGTATGTGGAGCAGAAGGAGGAGCAGGGTCAGGAGGAGGTGTTGGAGGGGAGCTCTGTGAGTCTGCGCTGCTCTGCTGAGACTCTCTGCTCCTCTCCTCCACCAACACTCACATGGAGCTCCACTCCCAGAATCCCCCTCAGTGACAGCAGCAGACTACAGGAGCTCATCTCTGATCTGAACTTCACTGCTACTCACCGTGAGCATGGAGTCACTTTCACCTGCACTATAACCTACCAGCTACAGGACAGTATCACATTACATGTTAAGTGTAAGTGATGCTTTTTAGGTCTGATTTGTGATTTGTATTTTAGATTTTTATTTGTGAGGACCTGATTTTTTTTCTTTTCAGATTCACCCAAAACACAGCAGTGTCTGTGCTTCCCTCCAGCTCTGTGTTGGAGGGCAGTTCAGTGACTCTGATCTGCAGCAGTGATGCAAATCCAGCAGTGAACTACACTTGGTCCAGAGAGAGTGAAGGACAGTTGAAGCAGCTGCAGACTGGACACACTCTTACCTTCAATAGGACCGACCCGACACACAGAGGCTGGTACCACTGTACAGCTCAGAGCCAACACGGCAGCCAAAACTCATCAGTGAAGATGGACATTCAGTGTGAGTAATACACATCAGCCAATTTTACCTCATCACATTCATTAGCACCTAAAAGCCAGTTATAAAATGGATTGTTTCAGTCCTGGATGCTAATTGTAGGTTTAGATCTTCAGAGCAGTTTATCTGGACTCTCAGTAATGTTTTGGAAATTCACACTTACAGTAAATGGCAGCTGATGCATCAACACAATAGTTTGAACAGATATTCTTCACACATTTTTTCATGACAGTGCTTTTTGCAGAAAATATTTTTATTTTACCCATACAATGAAAGTCAGTGGGTTTTTGGGAGAACTCTTTAAGACCAGAGCAGAAGAATATATACTCTAGAGTGGTCCCATAACATGTTGGAACACTTTTGGACACCTAAATATTATAGCATTATATAACAAAATGTCAAATATTTGCTTTAAAATGAATGCCACGTGTTTTGATATTTTAGTACCTAATGCAAACCCATTAATTGAAACTTAGATCCCTTCCCAGATCCCTTATTCAAACAGTTATTCCAAAGGTACTTCGATGGAAGCCATTTCATTCAGCGGCCATCTTTGAAATGCTGAACAAGATTATCTTTCCCTCACATTCAAAATACACTTCTTTGGTGACACTGTTGACTCCATTGTATAAAAATAAAATGATAAATCCTTCTTGAGCAAATCCTGTGCAGAGTGCTTCATTTGTAGCCCTTCATTCATACGAGAAATTTCACCCTCTATGATGTCATACAGGGCCATACTCATAAACTTTCTGAAACTTATACGAACCCTGAAGGAGTTTATTTGGCACACGTCATACGTCCAACTCGTTTTTTGAAACTATGGACATGTTGAGAATCCAGCAGTGTAAATAAGTCAGAAAGCATGAAATAGCATTAGACCTCCCTTTTAAAAAAAGCTTATTTTTCAACCAGACCAGCTAATGCACATGTATCTCAGAATGTTGATTGTTTCTGTATCAACTGTAACTTTTAATGACACCTGCAGTGACACAATGCCTTTCTCAGTCATTGGCTCTTTTATGTAGAAGGTGGGATTATTTCACCATATTGCGCATTGCAGTTTCTCCCATTCATAAGTAACAAGAGTGCACCATCTTTATGTATCTAATGTCTTTGGTTATTTCTTCCTAAATCAATCATTTATCTTTTCTCAGATGCCCCCCAAAACATGTCAACGATTCCCTCCAGCTCTGTGTTGGAGGGCAGTTCAGTGACTCTGATCTGCAGCAGTGATGCAAATCCAGCAGTGATATACACCTGGTCCAGAGAGAGTGAAGGACAGTTGAAGCAGCTGCAGACTGGACACACTCTTACCTTCAATAGGACCGACCCGACACACAGAGGCTGGTACCACTGTACAGCTCAGAACCAACACGGCAGCCAAAACTCATCAGTGATGCTGGACATTCAATGTGAGTAATACACATCAGCCAATTTTACCTCATCACATTCATTAGCACCTAAAAGTCAATTATAAAATGAACAGTTATGTTGCTGTTATTGTGTTATGATGCAATAATACCTACGATATTTTTTTTTTTTTTATCTTGATATAATTTAATCTCAAATAATAATTAAAAAGCCTTTCTGTTTATTTCAGTTTCATTTAAATGTTGGGACACATTTATAGCTTTAGGTTCACAAACTCATAATTCAACCTCATTAGTGCTTGAAACATTGCAGTAACACTTTATTTTGATGGTCCCTTTTGAACGTTCTGCTGACAATAAGTGCACATACATGTCAAGTAACTCTCATTAGAGTATTAGTTAACTGTCTGCTTAATATCTGCTAACTCTTTATTGTGATGGTCTCCCAACAGACATTCTACCCATGAGTAACTTATTCTAACTCTAACCCTATCTACTAGTACTCTACTTACACTCTGAGAGTTGGTAGATATGTAGGTGCAACTTTACTTATAGTCAACAGAATGTGTTAAAGGGACCATCAAAATAAAGTGAAACCACATTAGCTGTTGAGTTCCAAACATTAGTGTCAGACCTTCAGACCAGTATATCTGGACACTCTGTTTTGCAAATACACACAAAATGGCTGCTGATTCATTTACATTTACATTTAACCATTTAGCAGACGCTTTTATCCAAAGCGACTTACAAATGAGAACAGTAGAAACAATCAGATCAACGAGAGCAACAACGGTATACAAGTGCTATGACAAGTCTCAGTTAGTCTAGTACAGAAAACGTAGCCAGGGTTTTTTTTTTTTTTTTGGGAATATGATAGAAAAGAAAAAAAGGTAAGCACTAGTATTAGTTGGTTAAGTGCAGGCGAAAAAGATGAGTCTTTAGATGTTTTTTGAAAAATGAGTAAAGACTCAGCTGTTCGAATTGAGATCGGGAGGTCATTCCACCAGCTGGGAGCAGTCCAGGAAAAAGTCCTTGAGAGTGATTTTGAACCTCTTTCACTTGCAGAGCGCAAACTTCTGGAGGGTGCATAAGATTGAACTAGTGAGTTTAGGTAAGTTGGCGCCGTGCCAGTGGTCGTTTTGTAGCCAAGCATCAGTACCTTGAATTTGATGCGAGCGGCTACTGGTAGCCAGTGTAACCTGATGAGGAGAGGAGTAACATGGGCTGTTTTCGGCTCATTGAAGACAACCCTCGCTGCTGCATTCTGGATCAGTTGTAGAGGCTTGATAGTACATGCAGGAAGGCTCACCAGGAGAGCATTGCAATAGTCCAGTCTGGAGAGAACAAGAGCTTGGACAAGAAGTTGGGTGGATTGCTCTGATTCGTTCAAAAGCAACTGTATTGTACTTTTGTTTTATATCAGCGTTCTTCAACTTTAGTCCTGAAGTACCTCCTAGTGACAGCATCATGATGAGTTTAACAATTTTTTTATCGTCAAAGTTTGTGAAAACAAAACCTGTTCCAGCTAAAATTGTTACAAGTCTTGAATACTTCGGAGCACAGACTTAAGTTTTTGTTTGTTTGTTTGTTTGTTTTTTAAGGTGAAAAATCACAGATTATTGTAGAAGTAAAAAAAATAAATAAAATAAAAAAAACTGTTATAAAACTACATTTATAAAATTATAGAAGTTTAAGTTATAATTTTATACATAATTTTTGGTTAATTTCTCAAAATTATGAACTTATAAGTAAGATTTTTTTGGATGAAGTACAAATCTTTTCCACAAGATAATATCCAGGGACTCTACAATTTCCATATGGTTTGAGTGATCTGAACCATATATTTCCATAATTTTCTAAATATTTATGAAGTACATATCCTATTCAGAGATAGTTTGGGCAGTGATCTTAATATTTGATTTGAATTAAATCTCTAAAACACACACAAAAACGTGTATAGAACCAGTATGCTATAGTTTGGCATCACATCACAAATGGAGAACTTATCACTATTTATCTATTGCGCTCTCATTTCTTTTGAGAAATAGTCACTAGATATGAAAACTAAAGTCTGAAAGCTTTCAATTGATATATATTTTGTTAAGATTACTTTAGGTTTAGACTAAGATGTTATAGTTCTAAATGTGTGTTAAATGTTGAGACACATTTAGAGCTTTAAGTTCACAAACTCGTAATTCATTCTCATTAGTGCTTGAAACATTTGCTGTTGAATTCCAGACATTGTAGCTTCAGACTTCGGACCAGTATATCTGGACAATAATGTGTTTTGCAAATGCACACTGAAATGGCTGCTGACGCATCAGCATTATCGTTCAACATTCTCACATTTGTTTGTGACAAAATGTGTTTTTTCACAGTTACTGTCACGCTTTCAAACAAGTGTAAAGAGGACAGGCCAGTAGTAAAACAGAGATCATAAGTGTAAAGAAAAGGCATAATTCAACCAAAAATGCCTCCCTCAAGTTATTTAAACCTGCAATAATTTCTTCTTTCTTCTGCAGAACACAAAAGATTTTGTGATTTGCCTAAACGATGAAAGTATAGGGTCCCACATTTTTTATTTTTTGGGAGAACTGTCTATTTTGGACTTAAAAAGGGATGTTGTGGTCCACAAACATACGGAGTGTCTATTCACACTAAATACTCTTGTTTTAATAGATATGGAAGCACTGGTGTGCCTCATATGATGGAAATAACTGCACATGTCCAACATCATCTGATGTCATTTCCTTTTTTGGAGGGAAATTTGAAGACAGTGTGGTGCATCATAACTTCTCTTCTATATTTTATCTATATTATTGTCTGCACATAGAGAAGATTAATTGACTGTCAACAGTGTTATCAACATGTTCTGGTGAACTTTATAAATATGTAGAGAAAGAAGTTAATCAAGGTCATGTACTAACTAGTCCAAGGTCAGCAGTTTGCACAAGGCCCTAAAATGGCAGAAATGTCAACTGTGTTACCCGTCAACTGTAACAAAGATTACAAGGATTAACATGGTTGACGATGTTGGCAGTTCAGTGTCAATTTATGCTCACACTGAGTGTTGATTAAAAAAAAATACAAAATCACAACTATTGTCATTACACAGAAATTACATAGGAATTGCCTAAAACCATGATTTGCATTACAATGGATAAACTTAACTGATCTAATCATGGCCACACTTTCTATGAACTTAGTATCCATAATATTATAAACACAATATATTCACATTTATCAAGGGTTATAAAGCATTCAGAATTCTTCATAATTGACTTAAAACTATATAATATTAAATGTTTGGCATATATCTATTTCTGCTTAGTTATGACTGATAAAGTGTTATGATGTTATTGTACAGTATTGTATTGTATATTGTATTGTAAGTCCTTACAACTTGAAGTGTCATGATGCATTATGAAACTTCATATACATTTATAATAATATAATTTATTCATTAACGTTATAATATATATTATAATTATGTTTAAAATGCTTTTTGGATACTAAATTCATACCTGTCAACTGTGTTACTCTGTCAACTGTGTTATGTGTGGTTTTTATGTAATAAATCTATTAAACGTGAACTAAACCGTCAGAAAAAAGATGGGGATATCTCTGGAGATGGATGTCTTTGGAAAGGATGGCGAATAATACTAAATTTATGGATTTATGTTGAAGAAAAGTTTCATCCTTCATGATAGCATCCCACAGAATGCTCATAATGAAGCCACAAATTCATATTTTCAAATCAGATAGATAGATAACCTCAAAAACTCTGGTGAATAGACATCAACTTTAGTGATTCAGTGTGGCTAATAAAGCAAAAGAGAAAATTTTCAGCTTTTCCAGTTGTGCTGCACAGACTGTTCTCGATCTTTCTCTCTGTTAGATGTTCCTCAGATCTCCACTTCCTCCAGCTGTAGCAGAACTGATGTAACTGTGTGTTTCTGTGAGACTGATGGGAATCCCTCTCCTGAACTGGAGTGGCATCTGTCTGGACGTCCTGTCACTAACTCTTCAAATACGTTCATCAGTGAAGAGCGATTGAGCAGCACAGGCTTGAGGAGCTCCATCACTCTTCATCAGTCTCTCACACACACATCCACTCTGCAGTGTGTCAGCAGAAACACTCATGGCACAGATAAAAAAATGTTTGATCTGGTTCTCACTCCTCTACAGTTTACAGGTAAAACAAATATTTCAGTTAATAATTACTGTGGTAATTGTTTAAGTACAACACAGGTGCATTATTATCAGCTTCCTTAAAATGTTCAGTAACTTTATGGATTTGCAGAATTTTCATTTTGGGGTGAACTAATTCTATAACTATTTAGGAAGCATATACTGCTATTTTGACTTTCTCTTTTCTCTCCTTCTATAGTGAGTAATGTTTATATTTTCTTTCTGTGTGCATATTGTCTTTTCAGGATGTCAACAAGTTAAAATTCCCCTCCTGATCATTCTGGGTCTGTACGCTCTGACTGTTGGACTTGGACTCTACAAAATGAGACAGTAAGTCATTTACAGGTAACAGTTCATTTCTATATAGAGATATATTTTAAACAAATATACGTTAGTAACCTAATATCCTTTTTTCCTAGATTGTCTGCAAAACTGAAGGTAAATCTATTACATTATATAGTAAGGCAGCATGATGATGATGATGATGGTGTTGACGAGTGTTTTTGTGTTCAGGCTCAGAATGAGGCAGACGGCACATATGCTTCTCTTCAGCTCTCTGCTCCAGCCTCTGAATATGAGACTTTGAACATTAAGAGAGATAGGTGACACACAATAAACAACAAATACACATTTATTTTCTCTTTTGTTTTCTACAGTTTAAAATCTACTGTATATACACATATGTATCCACATAAAAGACTCTGATATCTTATTTAAATCTGTCTAAATCAGTTAGTATGTAGGTCATTCCTTGTCAAATCAACCAAATTTCTGAAATTTCCCCAGCTCAAATTTTTAATTTTATTTTTTTTCTGAATAAAGACAAACATGTATAGTGATGAAAGCCAAAATATCAAACGCCATGGATGCATATGAGGGCTGTCCGGAAAGTATCCAGCCTTGTGATATGAAAAATAGAGACATTTATCAAAGAAGATACAAAATGTAAGAAACATTGCACGAAGGACAATTACGCCTCAGTCCCCTTCAGAGTAGGCACCTATTAATAGAGTGGACCTGAAAAGCTTTTCTTAATGCATGAATGCTGAGCAGGAAGCTGATAGTGTTGCCACATTTATTTTTAATACTGAAAAGGATATTGACTGATATTGAAGTCACAGTTTACATTAGTTTGATTTTGCAATGATTTTTCATTGTGTTAATAAAATCAGTCACCTGTTATTTTAAATTCTAGAGAAATTTACTGTTTTAATTTTTTTAGAGTAGCTTAATGCACCAGTTTTGTGATTTTATATTTTATAGAGAAACAAAAATATAGCTGCTAGGGATATGCCGGTATCAAATTTTCCTGTTGCGATTAATTGATAATGTTTTGTCACGGTATACGGTATTATCACGGTATTGAAATAAAGTTTCAAAAAAGTGGTCATAATACAGTAAAACAGGTTAAATAACTTTTTTCTTATAACAAAAATAACTGGACATTTAAATACAATAAAGCAATACAAAAAATATATTTAAAATTAAAAGTTTTACACCGATTAAAGTACAAAAGAACTTTAAACACCCATAGGTATCACTTTACAATAAGACCTCTTTAGTTAACCTTAGTTAATGCATTAACATTCACAATGAACAATAGCCACATTTGCTACAGAAGTTATTAATCTTTGTTAAAAAATACAAGTCTTAGCTCATGTTAGCTCATTAAATAACACAGTTGCAACTTTCGATTTTAACAATGTGTTATTAAATATTGGAATACCTAAGATTAATGAATGTTCAGAAGAATTTTTCATTGGCAGTTTGTTAACTAAAGAAGCCCTAATGTAAAGTGTGAATGAACAATAAAGAATCAAAACACTTTCAAACAATATCTAGGGCATGTTGTAGTACAGATTAAAATGGAAACATTTCATGGAAATATATAAATATTATTTTATATTATTTAAATGTTTAGAAAGTAGCAGCTGCTTTTATTTATGGGGTTTCCAGGGTAAGGGCTGCATTTTCTGCAGTTTAGCGCCATCTGCTGTCAGAGAGTGAATGTGCTTTCATTCAGCGCGTCTCTCACATGTGCTTCTCATGCGCGCTTGTTTACATCAGAGCTAAAGCAGCATACAGCCGTGTTGTACATTTTTGACCAGTTGATGGAAAAAGTATTCTTAAAATGCATTCCAAATTCGGAATAATTTGTAATATATAATTATTCTCGGTATTTAGAAGTGCCCACGATAACAATATTGTGCATATTAATTACCGTGATATATCTCATTACCGAATATCGGCACATGTCTAATAGCTGCAAGCAGCAATTAAGGGGTCAAGCACAAAGAAGGAACAGTGAGTCAGCTATGAGTGTTTGAAAACATTTTTATCATTAAAGTTGAAGTTGCTGGAAAATCACAATCACTAGTAATGCGATTTAATTGCTTATCGCTTTGACTAAAAGGTGGCGCTGTTATCGAATTATTATGGTGTGGGCATTTACATTTACAATTTATTTAAATCTTTAGTTTAACATTTAAATTGTATGTATATGTATATATATAATATATATATATATATATATATATATATATATATATATATATATATATATATATATATATATATATATAATATATATATATATATATATATATATATATATATATATATATATATATATATATCAGCTAAATTGGGCCACTTTTTGGTAAATCGTTTGGGACAATAATACAATACCATATATGCCTATTCCATTTGTATTTATGATTAATAATGACTGTTTTTGATAATTTTGTGTTGAAATTATGTAATAAAATATAATTATTTAGGCCCTACAGTTCTTGAAACATCAGTTGTGCCAACTTTTTTTGCATGAGCAGTTTCAGGTAAAATGGGCCAGCTGTTTCAGGTACAATGGGCCAGTCAAACTGCAAAGGGAAATAGTAATTTATAATCAATTTTAATTTTAAAACACAACTGCTTATACAGCCACATAAAATTTAAACTGCATTAAACAAACATATTCATATTTGCCATTAAAAAAAAATACATTTTGGGTGCAAACCCACATATTCAAATGTGCAATTAAAAAAGTCCATTTTGGAACAACATAGATCAGTGAACTGATGTCAGTGGTGTGTGTGTGTGTGTGTGTGTGTGTGTGAGTGTGCGTGTGTGTGTGCGTGCGTGTGTGTGTGTGTGTGTGAGTGTGCGAACAATACATTTAGAACGAAATGTGCAAATTAAAAAAAATTCACATTCAAAATTGATAACTGATTTGTGTGTGTCTGATGAAAACATTTTTCAAACACAGTCTTTGCAAATGAATCCATCGTCATCACAGATACCATACTCTTCACCACAGCTCTCATGAAACCAGGCAGAACATGGATCACATTGTAGCCTTAGGGTCATTTGGGTCACCATAGTGGGTGTTGCAGGCTTTTTAAGGTGATTTGCTTCTCTTGCCCTGCTTTTTTTTTTCCTTTTCACCCTCACACTCACACTCACACACAAACACACACACACACACACACACACACACACACACTCAAACACATGTGTATGTGTGTTTGTGAGTGACACAGATTGTTGTGATATGTAATACGTGTGTACGTATGTACGTGGTGTACGTAAATACGTGAGCCGGAAATGTATGTTGTATTGAACATGTGAATCCTTAGTAAAGAAGTTCTAATCCATCTCTGATTCTGTAGAGTAATACTTCATGGTGGCAGCGGTAAAACAACCATAGTATCATCCACGTGAGTGTTCGTGACCAGTGAAGCGAGGAAATTATGCCGCGAGCCCAATCTGTTTAACGTTAGACGGCTGTGTAAAGTTACCGCGGGAGTTCATTCCGTGACGCGCTCTCTTATACACTTGTGGGATCGTAAAAGAGCATTGTCTGCGTGATAATTGCTTATCAGTCCGAGGATACGACAAAATACAGAAAAGGACAACTACTTTTGATGTGAGTACAAGATACATGTGCAAAAATGGCGGCACATCTACCAATGATGAACTGGTCTGACCCCGATCTGAGTGAAGCAATGTCTTTATTTAAACAAAAAATGAATCTGTACCTCGAAGATGAAGAAATAACAGATGCAGAAAAACAAGCTAGGAAAATATGTAGAGGAATTGGAGATGAAGGATTAAAACGACTAAATGCAAGTGGGCTTAGTGATGCAAATAAGAGAGAGCCTGACACCTTGTGGAATTTCTTTGAAGGACAACTAAAGTTAAATGTGAACTTCAGAATCCACAGGCTACATCTTATGCAGTATAGACAAAAGCCAAATGAGAGCATCGATGACTTTGTGACTAGAGCCAGAACTTTAGCACTGAAATGCCAATTCACTGACGATGAGCTCAATGAACGTTTAGTTGAACTTATCATTGCCAGTACTCCTTTTGATGCTTTAAGAAATGACCTATACAGCAAACCTAAAGGTCATCCAATTGCTGAAGTTCTAGCAGAAGGGCGAAAGTACGAAGCCTTAGCAGCTGGTAATGAACAGATACAACAACTTGGTATGTCACAGACTGAAAATGTCCATGCTGTAACAAGAGGACGAACGTGTCAAAACTGCAACACAAACCACAAGCCAAGGCAATGCCCTGCATACAATGATATATGCTCTATGTGTGGTAACAGAGGCCACTGGGCAAAGTGCTGTAAAAAGAGCAGACGACAGATAGAGTTATCCAGCCAGCACAGAAGAAGCAAGTCACGAACACGCAACAGATACCAAAGCCACGCTCGCCCATGGAAAGAGCACAAACGCAAAGACGAGTCCAGCATTAGCACTGTAGAAAGCACTAAAGATGATGAGTATACATACCAACAACACTTTTACTCCATCACCATCAGTTCTAAATGCATGCATAGCATCCATGTGAAACCACCTAGAGTTGAGGCATACACAAACCTACATATTAAACCACTTTTCTTGCAAGGACATGGGTACACACTTCGTCTGAAAATAGATACGGGGGCATCTGGAAACACACTTCCATTGCGTACATTCAAGCAGATGTATGGTGCATCTCCACAAAGCATGGAACATTTAAAATCAGCACCCAACGTAAAACTAACGTCATACACTGGCGATGTGATTCCCTGCTTTGGAACCATCAACATGCCATGCCAACACAAAAAGTCCAGATGGATAGATGTAAAGTTTTATGTCGTTGATGTACCTGGACCAGCCGTGGTTGGACTACCCACAAGTGAACTCCTCAACCTTGTGACGGTAAATGTTGATGCAATGTCTGAAAGAGAAAATAAGGGACATGGAGAACGACAAACAAAAGTGAGTACCTATCAACAAATAAAAGGCATCAAAGAACTAAAAGAGCAATATCCAGACCAATTTGACAAAATTGGCAGTTTCAGTGGCACAGCAAAGCTCATCCTAAAGGAAAGTGCCAATCCATTCATCGACCCACCACGCAAATGCAGTATCCACATAAAGGACAAACTTCAAGATGAGTTGAATAGACTTGTCGACCAAGGAGTCCTGCGAAAAGTAGAAGAACACACAGATTGGTGTTCTAGTCTTGCCTTCAGCACTAAAAAAGATGGATCACTTCGAATCTGCTTAGATCCTCAGAAACTAAATGCAATCCAAAATAGCTGACAACACAAAAATACAACTGTAGAGGAACTAAACCCAAAATTTGCAAATGCAAAAGTGTTCAGCAAGCTAGACGCAAAAGCCGGATACTGCTCGATACATCTTGAAGAGGAGTCACAGACTCTAACCACGTTCCGCACTCCTTTTGGCAGATACTGCTGGAGACGCTTACCATTTGGTCTCAGTGTGTCCCAAGACCTTTTCCAAGCCAAAATGGACCAAATTCTTGAAGGTCTTCATGGTGTAATCAGCATAGCAGACGACGTTGCAGTTTGTGGAGTTGACGAGGAGGATCATGACAGAAATCTGACAAGCCTGATGGAAAGAGCTGTAGAAACAGGTCTGGTGTTTAACAGTGACAAGTGCATCATCAAACAGCAGAGCATATCTTTTTTTGGCAACCTTTACACAGACAAAGGCATCAGACCAGATCCACCCAAAATCCACGACATACAAAAAATGCCGACGCCACAAAACAAAGATGACCTTCATCGATTCATGGGCATGCTAAACTACCTGTCACCCTACATACCAAAGTTTGCTGATAAAGCCCACAATCTGAGAGGATTGTTGAAAAGTGACTCACCGTGGGTGTGGGACACTGATTATCAGAAATGCTTTGATGACCTAAAGGCAACAGTGACTATTGATGCTTGCTTAAAGTACTATAATCCAGCAGCCACCCTAACACTGGAGGTAGATGCGTCACAGAAAGGCATTGGTGTAGCACTTGTGCAAGACAACCGGCCTATTGCTTTCGGTTCGAAGACGTTAACTGAATGTCAATCAAGATACAGCAACATTGAAAGAGAAATGCTTGCTATTGTGTATGGTATGCAGCGATATCACACATACTTGTATGGCAAATCATTCGTCGTAGTAACGGACCACAAACCTCTCGTCACCATATGCACAAAGCCTCTTCATGCTGCTCCTCCAAGGTTACAACGCATGTTGATCAAAACACAGGGATACAACTACAGCATTGTGTATTGTCCTGGATGCCAAATGATTTTAGCTGACACTCTCAGCCGCCTGCCAAACCCTGAAAACAATGAAGACATTGAACTCGATGAACGAATTGATGGGCTGGATACCGAATTTGAAGACCCTGCGCATCATACTGTTGCAATTGTAAACTTCTCACCAAACAAACAGGAGAGTCTTAGAATGGAGACTGCAAAAGACCCCAAGCTCAGTGCGCTTAAAGAAATCATCCATCAGGGATGGCCAGACAGGATTCAAGACTTGCCAAAAGACCTACACAGCTATTGGCCTTTTCGAGATGAACTCGCCATAGAAGCTGGAGTTGTATTTAAGGGCAGACAAGTGCTTATTCCAGAATCCATGACCAGCGACATACTGACTCAACTCCATGCAGCCCACCAAGGTATCGAAAAAACACGCAGGTTGGCTAGAGAAAGTGTATATTGGACCAAGATAAACACAGACATTGAAAAAATGTGCAGATCTTGCAGTACCTGTGCAGAACACCAAGATGCACAACCAAAAGAACCTCTCACTCCACACAAAACTCCCACAAAGCCATGGCAATACCTGGCATCAGATCTGTTCGAGATCCATGGCCATCAGTACCTACTTACCGTGGACAGATATTCTAAGTATCCTTTAGTTGATGAAATGCCCATACCAGTAAGTAGCCATGCAGTTGCACAAAAAATGCAATGTTACATGTCTTTATTTGGTCGACCAGATGAAATAATGACAGATAACGGACCGCAGTACACGGGACAACCTTTCAGGAAATTCGTAACTGATTGGGGAATAGAACATATCACAAGTTCACCACACTATCCAAAAAGCAATGGATTTATTGAACGACATGTGAGACACATCAAATCAATCATAAAAAAAACAATACAACACAAAGGAGATGTACAAGTGGCTCTGATGCAGGTGCGAGTGACACCCATTGACGGTGATTTACCATCCCCTGCAGAATTATTCCTCGGCAGACCAATCACCACACTCCTACCAAGTCATGCAGATCCAGGTAAACTGGAACACAGACAGCACCTGGAAAAAAGGATTACAAGGATGAAAAACACACCATGACCAATGTAGTGGTAGGGACTTACCACCGTTGTTTTCGTGTACAGAGTGTAAGAGTGTTAGACAAGGAGAGGAAAACATGGCAGCCAGGAACTGTTGTGGAAAGATGCAAGGAGCCGAGAAGTTACCTGATCCAAACACCAAATGGAAACACAGTCCGACGTACTAGGAGCCAACTACGTGAAATGTATGTAACACACACACAGAAAATACAGAAAAAAGTACAGTTTGCTGAAACACCCCAAAAAGATGAGGTTGAACAAAGCCACAAAAATCCAGAGGAGAACAAAATCACGCAACCTCTTGATACAAAAACAGACAATACAGGTACTGAGACAAGACCAACACGCACAAGGTCTGGACGGGTCATTATCAAGCCAGCCCAATACAAAGACTTTGTGTAAAGATGAAATAATAGTCAAACAGTAAAAAGAATACCAAATACGGACTAAATGTGTATTCTTTTCACGCGTAGTAATTAAACAGATTGTTTGAGTTCATTATAGTTCTAAAGTGCAACATATTGAAAAAAGAGAGCAATATTGTTGTTTGTAGTAGTTATCTGAAGTGTTTACACACTTATGTTAAACAGGGGGGATGTTGTGATATGTAATACGTGTGTACGTATGTACGTGGTGTACGTAAATACGTGAGCCGGAAATGTATGTTGTATTGAACATGTGAATCCTTAGTAAAGAAGTTCTGATCCATCTCTGATTCTGTAGAGTAATACTTCACAGATGATGGCCCATTTTAGCTGAAAGGATGTGGCCCATTTTACCTCAGTGCGTTAAGGTAAATTGGGCCGCCAAGAAAAACATCACTTTTTTAAAAAATATGTTCCTATACCAAACTAAAAACAATATTTCTGATTGATGCCATCAAGACAGATATTATGCATAGTTTTTTTATGTGCATGTTTTTTTTTTTTATAGATTTATCATCCTTATAATAGTTTAGTTAGATTTGGTATGCCAGGCTACTTACCATGCAGCTTTCAGGTGCAGTCTTGATAAGAATTATTGCCCCGCCCACCATAGCAACCATAAACCAATCAAATCACCTGTTACTTGTCAAGCACAGTTATGAAAACAGTTTGAAATCCTTTGTAGTAATTGGTTCTAAATTCCAGAGGGGCTGGGACCCCCAAACCTTATATGGCCCATTTTACCTGATATCACCCTATATATATATATATATATATATATATAGTCGCACATATATATTGTGACGAGCGTCCTAGGAGGAATCAGCGTCGCCCTGGCAACCAACAGCATACACCTGCACGTCCTCACCGCCGGCTGATCGGTCACAGCTGCATCTCATCAGAACACGGCTCTTAAGCAGCACATGCTGAGCAGACAAGTCAGAGACTGGTCTTGAGCCGAATGCACGCTGGACTAACAGTTTCGCGCCAGAAAGCAGCGAGTGACCGACAGGCCACCCACTTTGGAGCACGTTTGGACACCCACTTTCACTTGGATTGAGCACTGAAGAGCACCGTGAGCACCAGCCTCCACGCACCGGCTTGCCATCCTGCACCTTTTATTATTGTAAATAAAATCCACCCTCCGGGGCCTTTTGTTGTTCACGAAGCCAAAACTTGTCGAGTGATTCTTCACCACGTCGCTATATATATATATATATATATATTTATATTATTATTATTATTTTTTTTTTTTTTTTTTAAGTAAACACAAGACCTTACAGAAAAGAAATGCAAGGATCTGTGTGTAAAATGCATGTTCTTGCTGATACAGGAAGTACTGGTGTGATCTGATGAAAAAGGGAAGTTATAATAGATCTGAGGCCAGTCAGTAGAGTGTACTTCAGATTCTGTTCCTGCAGCACAGCTTCAGTCCATCTCTAATCAGCAGCAGTGTTACAGCTGGAAACTTGGGATCTAAACAGGAGATCCCCACACTTCAGGAAGGTCAGATTCATTTTCTTTTACAAATTCCCTCAAATATAGTCTTTATATTTAAAGTCATTTTCCAGTTTACTCCCATTACATTAAAGCTACACTCTTAAAAATAAAGGCGCTTAAAAGGTTATTCACAGCGATGCCATTGAAGAAGGTTTTCCGTTCCACAATAACCATTCTTTAAATAACCACCTCTTTCTTACCTTTTTTATAATCTGAAGAACCTTCTTTTGCCACAAAGAACCTTTTGTGAAACAGAAAGGTTCTTCAGATGTTAAAAGTTCTTTATGGGACCATTTAGAGAAAAAAAAAAAGTTCTTCTATGGCATCATGAAGCACCTTTATTTTTAAGAGTGTAAAATTAATAGACTTATTCAATGTTTACAGATACTGTCATATCTATATCTCATTATTGTTATAAAGGATATTTTATATGGACAATTTCGTGAAACATCTAATAAAAATGTCATGCATAGAATATTTTGATGTTTTAAGTGGTTAAACATCTCAATTAATATACTGAAATAATGTATACTGAAATTTTAAAGTATCTGGCCAGGATTCAAGGGTCTAAAACAAGAATTCACAGAGGTCAAAAAAGTCATGTTTGGACAATATTATTTTCAGAAAATATTTTAATTTATGGGAGGAAAATAAACCAAAAAGTTGGGCAATGTTTTCAATAAACAATTAATACTGATGTGAAGTATGAAAAGTTATTTCCTCCTTCCTGAGGCGCCATATTTGTCAAAGATCATAGATTTGTGCAAAAATTTGGGCATCATTTATACTTGAAAGTAAAAGTGATTTTCATGTTTCCAGTGCTCTCGCAATCTTAAAGAAATTTCTCTTAATCACGGAAGGTGAGAAATGAGCCAATCCTAAATATATGACGTAACAGAATTTGGGGGCGGGGGGCTCAGTTTCTTTGTTATTTGCTTTTCACCTGTAGGTTGATGTTCCTCAATGAATGAAAGGATGGACATCTGGAGAGCAGAGAAACTGATTCTACTCTGTTTTCTGTTGAAAGGTTTAAAGTATATTTTGATTTATAGACTAATAAATAATTATTGGTATTTATAGTAATTTTTGAATTATTTCTTACATGTTTGTATTATGTGTCTTGTAGGTGTTTGCTGCAGAGAATTTAGCGTCAGTCTGCCAGAGAAGATTGAAGCTCTCAGTGAATCCTGTGTGATCATAAAGTGCACTTTTGAGATTAAAAAAGATTTTGACCAATACCTCACTGAGAGTGCTGCTACAGGAATGTGGCTCAAAGATGGAACTGAAGAGGATACACATCAAGTGTTTAACTCCAGAGATCCCAAACCTAATCACTTTAATGGGAAAATAACTGGAAAACTACATGAGAAGGACTGCACCACTGTCTTTTATAATGTTAGCTCAAAGCACAATGGTAAATATTACTTCAGGATTAAGAGTGGTGAAGTTCTGAAATACACCTACACACAACCCTTCTCCACTATAGATGTCATTGGTGAGTGATTTGAGGCTTTTATTTATAAACAAATGTGTTTAATGAGGGTTTTTAAAGTTCCCATCATTGTCATTTTACTTTCTCTATTTCAGGCCCTCCTCCCAAACCCAGAGTGCAGCTGTATGTGGAGCAGAAGGAGGTGCAGGGTCAGGAGGAGGTGTTGGAGGGGAGCTCTGTGAGTCTGCGCTGCTCTGCTGAGACTCTCTGCTCCTCTCCTCCACCAACTCTCACATGGAGCTCCACTCCCAGAATCCCCCTCAGTGACAGCAGCAGACTACAGGAGCTCATCTCTGATCTGAACTTCACTGCTACTCACCGTGAGCATGGAGTCACTTTCACCTGCACTATAACCTACCAGCTACAGGACAAGAGCAAAACAGCACAGGACAGCATCACAGTACATGTTCAGTGTAAGTGATGCTTTTTAGGTCTGACTTGTGAATTGTATTATTTTGATTTGTATTGTAAAGCCCTATTTTTTTCTCTTCAGATTCGCCAAAAAACACAGCAGTGTCTGTGCTTCCCTCCAGCTCTGTGTTGGAGGGCAGTTCAGTGACTCTGATCTGCAGTAGTGATGCAAATCCAGCAGTGTTGAGCTACACCTGGTCCAGAGAGAGTGAAGGACAGTTGAAGCAGCTGCAGACTGGACAAAATCTTACCTTCAATAGGACCGACCCGACACACAGAGGCTGGTACTACTGTACAGCTCAGAACCAACACGGCAGCCAAAACTCATCAGTGAAGCTGAACATTCAGTGTGAGTAATACACATCAGCCAATTTTACCTCATCACATTCATTTAGCACCTTACAGTCAATGATAAAATGAAAGGTTATTACACTATTATAGTGTAATAGTGCAAAAATATAGCTACTCTCTATATATATTTTTTTATGTTGATTAAATTAAAGCCTAAATAATAATTAAAAAGCCTTTAGATTGTTCAGTTAACCAGTTAACCTTACCACATTACTTTTATTTCAGTGTTATTTAACCCTCATATTGTCACACCCCTGGACCCTTTATGTGTGTTTTTTTCCACGTGTCCCAGTTTCTGTCTCCAGTGTATGGTTTGATTAGTTCCAAGGTGTGTCTAGTTTTCCCTCCACATGTGTTTCCCCAGTTATCCTGTCTTTATAAGCCTTTTCCTTTCAGTCTGTGTTTGTCGGGTCTACAAGTCAGTACGTGTGTCGTCTTTCTGTTTCCATGTTGGCTTTAGCCCTGTGTTGGATTAATAAATTCTTTCTCTCTCTTGATTATTCTCAACTCCGTTTTCCTTCCGGCAGAGTAGCGTGACACATATACTGTTTTGATTTTTGAGTTGTCTGATTTTTTTATTTCTATGTATGTATAATATATATATATATATAATTTTTTTTCTTGACATTTAGTGATTTTTTTTTTTTTTTTTTTTTTTTTTCTCATTTAGGGTCATGAACATGCATGCAAAGTTTCAACATACTGATATGTTTTGACGTACAATTTCTGTTACATTCGTGATGTTTGTGGGTCAATTTGACCTCCATATTTAATGTCTACAGACCCGAAATAATAACATTTCTTGGTAAAATGTTATTTTAGTATTTTTACTACCCTATGAAGGCAAAAAGAAGCTTTAACCCCGATAGTTTCACAAGGAAATAATGTTATCAGCAAAAGATGGTAAAAATGAGCTATTATTTCCTTTTCTAAGCTATCTGAAATACTATTTAACCAATGTTATTTTTCTTGAAATTTTGTGACTTTTTCTCATTTATGGTCATGAACATGCATACACAGTTTTAATACACTGATGTGCTGTGAAATGTAGATACAGAAATTTTTATACATCTGTAATGTTGGTGGCTCAATTTGAGTTTTTTAACTTTTTTAACTAAAATCTGTTAACTGTAAGTCCCACTTTTTGAGCATAGACATACAAATGACTTTTCCAGCTAAAATTGTTACAAATCTTGAATACTTCAGAGCACAGACTTAAGTTTTGTAGTTTTTTTTTTTTAAAGGTGGAACATCAAAGATCATTGCAGAAGTAATTTTTATTTATTTATTTATTTTTATAAAACTTATTTTTTTTTAATAAAAAAAGGTTAATTGTATGAAAGTATAAAATATAACAATACATATACAGTATATCTTTTTATATTTTATATAATAAATAAATGTACATTTTACATAACGTTTACCTCCAAATCTTTAAAAAAATCAAATCCTATCATCTGAACACATTTTGTGCCAAATTTTAGGCTGATATCTAAAAAAAAATTACTTTGGGCGAAGTACCAAACTTTTCCACTAGATAATATCCAGGGACTCTTCGATTTCTATATGCTTTGAGTGATCTGAACCATATATTTCAAAATATTAATGAAATACACTTCCTATTCAGGATCTATCCATCTCTTTAGGACTAAAAAATATATTATATACAGTGGCCCCAAAACATATTTGAACACTTTTGGACACTTCAGCCACACATACTGTGTAAATATATTATCACATTAGATAAAACATCAAGCAAAATGGCATCTACTTTGATTTCAGTTTGAATTTGTAACCTAATGCCACTGCATTAAATGAAGCTTGCATCCAAATACCTTTTGGTGCCACTGTAACTGCCTGAAATTTTAGCTAGCCCTCATTTATACAGCCATTCCTTCCTTTATTAGTCTTTTATCTTTTCTTCTCAGATTCCCCTAAAAACATATCAATTTTAGCCATTCCCTCCAGCTCTGTGTTGGAGGGCAGTTCAGTGACTCTGATCTGCAGCAGTGATGCAAATCCAGCAGTGAACTACACCTGGTCCAGAGAGAGTGAAGGACAGTTGAAGCAGCTGCAGACTGGACAAAATCTTACCTTCAATAGGACCGACCCGACACACAGAGGCTGGTACCACTGTACAGCTCAGAACCAACACGGCAGCCAAAACTCATCAGTGAAGCTGAACATTCAGTGTGAGTAATACACATCAGCCAATTTTACCTCATCACATTCATTAGCACCTAAAAGTCAATTATAAAATGGATCGTTTCAGTCCTGGATGCTAATTGTAGGTTAGATCTTCAGAGCAGTTTATCTGGACTCTCAAGACAGTCTCAGTAATGTTTTGCAAATTCACACTTAAATGGCAGCTGATGCATCAGCACAATAGTTTGAACAGATATTCTTCACACATTTTTTCATGGCAGTGCTTTTTGCAGCCGTTACTGTGACACTTTCTTAACCAGAGTGAAGAGGACAGAGACAGTGATAAAATAAAGATCTTGAGTGTTAATAAAAGCCATAGTTCACCCAAAAAAATAAATATTTTCTCAAGATTTAGTCAGCCTTTTGTTGTTTTAAACCTGTATAAATTTCTTTTTTCTGTAGAACGCTAAAGATATTTTTATTTTACCCATACAATGAAAATCAGTGGGTTTTTGGGAGAACTCTTTAAGACCAGAGCAGAAAAATATATACTCTAGAGTGGTCCCATAACATGTTGGAACACTTTTGGACACCTGAATATTACAGCATTATATAACAAAATTTTAAATATCTGCTTTAAAATGAATGCCACGTGTTTTGATATTTTAGTACCTAATCCAACCCCTTAAGTGAAACTTAGATCCCTTCCCAGATCCCTTATTCAAACAGTTATTCCAAAGGTACTTCGATGGAAGCCATTTCATTCAGCGGCCATCTTTGAAATGCTGAACAAGATTATCTTTCCCTCACAGTCAAAATACACTTCTTTGGTGACACTGTGGACTCCATCTAAAACCAAAATGATAAATCCTTCTCAAGCAAGTCCTGTGCAGAGTGCTTCAATCGTAATCCTTCATTCGTACGAGAAATTTCACCCTCTATGACGTCATACAGGGTTCATACTCATAAACTTTCTGAAATTTATACGAACCCTGAAGGAGTTTATTTGGCACACGTCATACGTCCAACTTGTTTTTTTAAAACTATGGACATGTTGAGAATCCAGCAGTGTAAATAAGTCAGAAAGCATGAAATAGCATTAGACCTCCCCTTTTAAAAAATCTTATTTTTCAGGCTAGATCAGCTAATGCACATGTATCTCAGAATGTTGATTGTTTCTGTATCAACTGTAACTTTTAATGGCACCTGCAGTGACACGATGCGTTTCTCAGTCATTGGCTCTTTTATGTAGAAGGTGGGATTATTTCACCATATTGCGCATTGCAGTTTCTCCCATTCATAAGTAGTAAGAGTGCACCATCTTTATGTATCTAATGTCTTTGGTTATTTCTTCCTAAATCAATCATTTATCTTTTCTCAGATGTCCCCCAAAACATGTCAACTTTAACGATTCCCTCCAGCTCTGTGATGGAGGGCAGTTCAGTGACTCTGATCTGCAGCAGTGATGCAAATCCAGCAGTGATATACACTTGGTCCAGAGAGAGTGAAGGACAGATGAAGCAGCTGCAGACTGGACAAAATCTTACCTTCAATAGGACCGACCCGACACACAGAGGCTGGTACCACTGTAGAGCTCAGAACCAACATGGCAGCCAAAACTTATCAGTGAAGCTGGACATTCAGAGTGAGTAATACATAACAGCCAATTTTACCTCATCACATTCATTAGCACCTAAGTCAATTATAAAATGAACAGTTATGTTGCTGTTATTGTGTTATGATGCAATAATAGCTACGATAAAAAAAAAATTTCTTGATATAATTTAATCTCAAATAATAATTAAAAAGCCTTTCTGTTAGCCTTACCACATTACTGTTTATTTCAGTTTCATTTAAATGTTGGGACACATTTAGAGCTTTATGTTCACAAACTCATAATTCAGAATCAGAATCAGAAAGAGCTTTATTGCCAAGTATGATTGCGCATTCAAGGGATTTGTTTTAGTGACATAAGCTTCCAGTACACAGAGATGACAACAACACACAGACAAATAAATAAATAAATAAATAAAATTACTTAAATTGTATAAACAGTTGTGCTATAGATGATAATGGAACAGAATTGAGTAAGATGCAGGGATGTACTAGGATGGAGGAGTAACAAATAAATATAAGGATATTGCACATTTTTATTGCATAAGTGGGGAGACATTTAACTGTTCATGAGGTAGATTGCCTGGGGGAAGGAAACTGTTCTTGTGCCTGACTGTCCTGGTATTTGCGGCCCTGAAGCGCCGGCCAGATGGCAAAAGTTCAAAGATGGGGTAACTTGGATGTGAGGGATCCAGAGTGATTTTCTGAGTCCTTTTCCTCACTCTGGGTGTATACAGTTCTTGAAAGGTGGGCAGGGGAGCACCAATAATCCTTTCAGCAGTCCGAACCGTTCTCTGTAGTCTTCTAATTTCTGATTTTGTAACTGAACCAAACCCGACAGTTATTGAAGTGCACAGGACAGACTCAATGATGGCTGGGTAGAACTGTTTCAGCAGCTCCTGTGGCAGGTTAAACTTCCTCAGCTGGCGAAGGAAGTACAACCTTTGTTGGGCCTTTTTAACAATGGAGTCAATGTGATTGTCCCACTTCAGGTCCTGAGAGATGGTGGTTCCCAGGAATCTAAATGACTCCACTGCAGCCACAGTGCTGTTCATGATGGTGAGTGGGGGGAGTGCAGGGGGGTTTCTTCTGAAGTCCACGATCATCTCCACTGTTTTGAGAGTGTGTTCAGCTCCAGGTTGTTAAGACTGCACCAGACAGCCAGCTGCTCAACCTCTTGTCTGTAAGCAGACTCGTCACTGTCCTGGATGAGGCCGATGACTGTAGTGTCATCTGCAAACTTCAGGAGCTTGACAGAGGGGTCTTTAGAGGTGCAGTCGTTGGTGTACAGGGAGAAGAACAGTGGGGAGAGAACACATCCCTGAGAGGCACCAGTGTTGGTGGAGCAGCTGTTGGACATGAACTTCCCCAGTCTCACTAGCTGTTGCCTATTTGTCAGAAAGTTCCTGATCCACTGACAGATAGAGCTAGGAACAGAGAGCTGGGTCAGTTTGGTCTGGAGGGCTTTTGGGATGATGGTGTTGAAAGCTGAACTAAAGTCCACAAACAGGATCCTCACATAAGTCCCTGTTTTGTCCAGATGTTGCAGGATGAAGTGCAATCCCATGTTGATTGCATCATCCACGGACCTGTTTCCTCAGTAAGCAAACTGCAGGGGGTCCAGTAAGGGTCCAGTGATGTCCTTCAGATAAGCCAGAACCAGTTTTTCAAACGATTTCATGATGACAGACGTTACAGCCACAGGTCTGTAGTTGTTAAGTCCTGTTATCTTGGGTTTCTTTGGAACGGGGATGATGGTGGAGCGTTTGAAGCAGGAAGGCACTGCACACAACTCCAGAGATCTGTTGAAGATCTGTGAAAAGATGGGGGCCAGATGTTCAGCACAGGTTTTCAAAAAGGCTGGTGTAACGCCAATTGGGCCAGGTGATTTTCTTCTTTTGTTCTTCCCGAAGACCTGGTGCACATCATCTTCACTGATTTGAAGTCCAGGAGGTGGGGGGAGGGGGATTGCAGGAGGTGTTAACGGTTGTATAGAGAGATGGTCAGAATGGGTCTGGGGGGTTTCAAATCTACAATAAAACTCATTCAGGTCATTAGCAAGTCGTTGATTTGCCTCAGTGCAGGGGGATGGTGTCTTGTAGTTAGTGAAGGCTCTCAGTCCTTTCCACACTGAATTTGAGTTGTTGGAAATAAACTGGTCTTCCAACTTTTTAGCGTAGGTCCTTTTAGCCACTCTAATCTCTTTGTTCAGTGTGTTCCTGGCCTGATTGTACAAGACTCTGTCCCCATTTCTGTAGGCATCCTCTTTGCCCTGACGAAGATGTCTGAGTTTTGCTGTAAACCATGGCTTTTCATTATTAAATGTTAAATAAGTCCTTGTAGGAATGCATATATCCTCACAAAAACTAATATAGGATGTCACAGTCTCGGTCAGTTCATCCAGATCGGTGGTAGCAGCTTCAAAAACACTCCAATCAGTGAGGTCAAAACAAGCTTGTAAATCCTGCTCTGTTTCATTGGTCCATCTCTTTACAGTCTTTACTACAGGTTTAGCAGATTTAAGTTTCTGCTTGTAGGTCGGTATAAGATGAACCAGACAGTGATCAGAGAGCCTCAAAGCTGCTCGTGCAACAGAGTGATATGCATCCTTTATTGTGGTGTAACAGTGATCTAGTATGTTACTGTCTCTGGTGGGACATGTAACATGCTGTCTGTATTTTGGCACTTCACAGGAGAGATTGGCTTTATTAAAGTCTTTATTAATGATTAAAACAGAGTCCGGGTGTTGTTGTTCTTTCTCTGTGATTTGATCAGTGAGTTTCTGTAAAGCCAGGCTTACGTGCACTTGTGGAGGGATGTAAACACTCACCAGAATGAACGAGTGAAACTCCCGCGGTGAATATAACGGCTTGCATTTAACAAAGAGAACTTCTAGATCTGAACAGCACATCTTCTTTAACACAGTTACATCTGTACACCACCGTTCATTGATGTAAAAGCATGTGCTGCCGCCGCGCAAGCACTAATGATTCAACCTCATTAGTGCTTGAAACATTGCAGTAACACTTTATTTTGATGGTCCCTTTTGAACATTCTGTTGACAATAAGTGCATTTACATGTCAAGTAACTCTCATTAGAGTATTAGTTAACTGTCTGCTTAATATCTGCTAACTCTTTATTGTGATGGTCTCCCAACAGACATGCTACTGATGAGTAAATTGTAAATGTCAACTTATTCTAACCCTAACCCTATCTACTAGTACTCTACTTACACTCTGAGAGTTAGTAGATATGTAGGTGCAACTTTACTTATAGTCAACAGAATGTGTTAAAGGGACCATCAAAATAAAGTGAAACCACATTAGCTGTTGAGTTCCAAACATTAGTGTCAGACCTTCAGACCAGTATATCTGGACACTCTGTTTTGCAAATACACATAAAAATGGCTGCTGATGCATCAGCACAGTTGTTCGGTTCAACATTATTCACATATAAATTTGTGAAAAAATGTGGCATAATTCACGCAAAAATTAATATTCTGTCATGATTTAGTATCCCTTGTGTCATTTCAAACCTGTACGAATTTCTTTCTTCTGCAGAACACAAAAGAAATTCAGATTTTGCCTAAACAATGAAAGTCTGGGTTCCAAAACATTTTTCTTTTTTTGGGAGAACTGTCTCTTTAGGACTAAAAAAAAGTATATATACAGTGGCCCCAAAAATATTGGAACACTTTTGGACACTTCAGTCAGACATCATTTCTGAATATTTCACATTAGATAAAATATCAAGCAAAAAGGCATCTATTTTGGCTTCAGTTTGATTTTGTAACCTAATGAAAATGCATTAAATGAAGCTTGCAGCCACAAACTTTTTGGTGCAACTGTAACTGCCTGAAATTTTAGCTATCCATCATTTATACAGCCATTCCTTCCTCTATCAGTCTTTTATTTTTCCTTCTCAGATTCCCCTAAAAACATATCAATTTTAGCCATTCCCTCCAGCTCTGTGTTGGAGGGCAGTTCAGTTACTCTGTTCTGCAGCAGTGATGCAAATCCAGCAGTGAACTACACCTGGTCCAGAGAGAGTGAAGGACAGTTGAAGCAGCTGCAGACTGGACAAAATCTTACCTTCAATAGGACCGACCCGACACACAGAGGCTGGTACCACTGTACAGCTCAGAACCAACACGGCAGCCAAAACTCATCAGTGATGCTGGACATTCAGTGTGAGTAATACACATCAGCCAATTTTACCTCATCACATTCATTAGCACCTAAAAGTCAACTATAAAATGGATCGTTTCAGTCCTCTAATTGTAGGTTTAGATCTTCAGAGCAGTTTATCTGGACTCTCAAGACAGTCTCAGTAATGTTTTGCAAATTCACACTTACAGTAAATGGCAGCTAATGCATCAGCACAATAGTTTGAACAGATATTCTTCACACATTTTTTCATGACAGTGCTTTTTGCAGCAGTTCCTGTGACACTTTCTTAACCAGTGTGAAGAGGACAGAGACAGTGATAAAATAAAGATCTTGAGTATTAATAAAAGCCATAGTTCACCCAAAAAATAAATATTTTCTCATGATTTAGTCAGCCTTTTGTTGTTTTAAACCTGTATAAATTTCTTTCTTCTGTAGAACGCTAAAGAAGATATTTTGATTTTACCCATACAATGAAAATCAGTGGGTTTTTGGGAGAACTCTTTAAGACCAGAGCAGAAGAATATATACTCTAGAGTGGTCCCATAACATGTTGGAACACTTTTGGAAACCTGAATATTATAGTATTATATAACAAAATATCAAATATCTGCTTTAAAATGAATGCCACGTGTTTTGATATTTTAGTACCTAATGCAAACCCATTAAGTGAAACTTAGATCCCTTTCCAGATCCCTTATTCAAACAGTTATTCCAAAGGTACTTCGATGGAAGCCATTTCATTCAGCGGCCATCTTTGAAGTACTGAACAAGATTATCTTTCCCTCACATTCACAATACACTTCTTTGGTGAAACTGTGGACTCCATTGTCTAAAACCAAAATGATAAATCCTTCTCAAGCAAGTCCTGTGCAGCGTGCTTCATTCATAACCCTTCATTTGTACAAGAGATTTCACCATCTATGACATCGTACAGGGCCATACTCATAAACTTTCTGAAACTTATACAAACCCTGAAGGAGTTTATTGAAACTATGGACATGTTGAGAATCCAGCAGTGTAAATAAGTCAGAAAGCATGAAATAGCATTAGACCTACCCTTTTAAAAAAGCTTATTTTTCAGGCTAGACCAGTGCACATGTATTTCAGAATGTTTATTGTTTCTGTATCAACTGGGATTTTAATGCCACCTGCAGTGAAACAATGCCTTTCTCAGTCATTGGCTCTTTTATGTAGAAGGTGGGATTATTATTATTATTGCAGCTTCTGTTATGCACCGTCTTTGTATATCTAATGTCTTTGGTTATTTCTTCCTAAATCAATCATTTATCTTTTCTCAGATGCCCCCCAAAACATGTCAACTTTAGCGATTCCCTCCAGCTCTGTTTTGGAAGGCAGTTCAGTGACTCTGATCTGCAGCAGTGATGCAAATCCAGCAGTGATATACACTTGGTCCAGAGAGAGTGAAGGACAGAAGAAGCAGCTGCAGACTGGAGACACTCTTACCTTCAATAGGACCGACCCGACACACAGAGGCTGGTACCACTGTACAGCTCAGAACCAACACGGCAGCCAAAACTCATCAGTGAGGCTGGATATTCAGTGTGAGTAATACACATCAGGCAATTTTACCTCATCACATTCATTAGCACCTAAAAGTCAGCTTCGTCAATCTAGCAGCAGTGATGCAAATCTAGCAGTGATGAACTGCATCATTTATCACTGACAGGAGCAGAATCATTACATTTATTCTGTTTTTCTCATTTCCAATACTTTCAGATGCCTCTGAAATCTCTCCATCCTCCAGCTGTAGCAGAACTGATGTAACTGTGTGTTTCTGTGAGACTGATGGGAATCCCTCTCCTGAACTGGAGTGGCATCTGTCTGGACGTCCCGTCACTAACTCTTCAAACACGTTCATCAGTGAAGAGCGAATGAGCAGCACAGGTTTGAGGAGCTCCATCACTCTTCATCAGTCTCTCACAAACACATCCACTCTGCAGTGTGTCAGCAGAAACACTCGAGGCACTGCGAGTCAACTGCTTCATTTGCTTCATGTCATTCCTCAAGAGTCAGGTTAATTTTATAACCATTTACTGTTTTTTTTAAAGGTATAATGTTTAAAGTATTTACAGATGCATCATCTTAAATACTATTATTTCTATTTCATATTACTATTTGCATTATTTTAATGCAGTTCCATTTGTTGTTCACTTGCAGTTGTTAAATTAGAGAGAGGGCAAAGGATAAATGTTTAATCACACACTTATATGCAAATGCCTGTATGAAAAGCTGTAAAAGAGCTTTCTTTTTGCTTACAACAAAAACCACTGACCACTGTTACTGACCACAATGTCTGCTCAGCTCATTCTTTTAGAGAGGAGGAGGAAGTGGAATCACTAGCTTCATTAGAATTAGTTGCTTTTTTATTTTTAATTCTCTTAGTTTTTCTTCTTCTTCTTTTTTTTTTTTTTTAATTATTATTAGGTTTCCATCGTTTCTCTTTTTTGGTGGGAGCTGCTGGTGGGGCTGCTGTGATGATGATCTTATGTGGCATTTTACTTATCTGTTCAAGGTATGTTCACATTGGCCGAGGTCACTATAAGTCAACAACAAAGCCATAGAACTACACAGGGACCTGAGTAGTTGACTAAAATTTTGAGGTTTTTGGAAAATGCAGAATAAATGGGCTCTCTAGGACAGATTTGATCATGGTTATAAACTGTCCAGCTGTTAAGACAGTTTGATTACTTAAGCCAGTGGTCGGGCTTGCCAGGTCTCTCGCCCTTTACAAAAAAAATAATCCATAAAAAACATTAGACACATTACTAGAGTTAATAATAATAAAAAAATAATAATTGCAGTTGTACTGGCCAAGTGTATGTTGAGTGCTGTTCGTGACAGCTATCAACTGCAAACCACTTATGCTATGGTAACCTATAGCTTGTGCACTAAAAGATTCAAGTCGAAAATTTAAAAGTATTATAAAAAAAGTGTCTTGACTGAAATATATGCTTTTTTTTAAACTGGTGCTCTGACATTTTGAAACATTTAAAAAAAAAATTCTTTCAACTACTTTTGCCACACAGACCTTTTAAAGTGAAAAGTGAAAGTGAAAGTCGTGACATTTGCCAAGTATGGTAACCCATACTCAGAATTGGTGCTCTGCATTTAACCCATCCAAGTGCACACACACAGCAATGAGGAGTGAACACACCATGAACACACACCCGGAGCAGTGGGCAGCTATATCCAGCGCCCGGGGAGCAACTGGGGGTTCAGCCATGGGTATTGAAGGTGGAAGAGAGCACTGTTCATTCACTCCCTCCCACCTGCAACTCCTGCCAGCACAGAGATTCGAACCTCCGACCTTCGGGGTAGAAGTCCAACTCTCTAACCATTAGGCCACAGTTGCCCCATATAAATAAGACACATATAAATGTGTCTTGTTGTGTATGATAATCCGCAAAGCTTTCAGTGGACAGGGCAGTTTGAAATTATTAATAAAGAAACATGAATGGAGAAGCTAAAGAGCAGAATGTGCTTGACATTAAAAGGAAGTATTAAAAGTGCAATAAGCCATGGAAGAGAACTGAATCCGCTTACAACATGGTTTCTGTGCACACGCTCCAAGCAGAACACAGTAGTTCAAAATTCCAGTTCTGGGGACCCCCTGCTCTGCACATTTTGTATGTCTCTCTTATCAGACACACTCAGTTCAGTTCATGGATCTCTCTCCTAACGAGCTGATGATCTGAATCAGGTGTGTTAAATAAGGGAGACATGCAAAATGTGCAGAGCAGGGGGTCCCCAGAACTGGAATTGAGAACAAGTGACGTACAAGACAAGTCTTCGGTTGTGTGCAGTGATGTCACAATGATACACATTCTAATGATTTGTACCTCCAGTCTCATATCAGTTGAATTCAAACAAATTATCAGAGATTCACTTTTCACAGAAATTTGACAAAAGACAGTGACTTGATGAGTAGTCATAAACTAAGTAAATAAGCACTGTGCATTGTTCTTTACTAATTCACTCACTCACACACAAACATAGAACTCAACTTATGCTTAAAGAAGATTTATGCTTATCAGGTGTTAACTAAACCTGTGGCTTTTTTTTTTTTTTTTTTAGTTTTTTTTTTAGAAAAATAGGTTCCCGACCCCTGACTTAAGCAATAATCGATTAATGTCCACTCTAAAAAATTCTTTGCCCCAGTCATCCACCCTATGTTTGTCAAAATTCAAATCCATACATGGTTGATGTTTATGCCAGTATTTTTTGATGATGGGCACATGGAAATATTTTTCAGAAGAGAAAACAACACAAGACGT
The DNA here is from genome assembly GCF_018340385.1 of Cyprinus carpio. NCBI lineage: Eukaryota > Metazoa > Chordata > Actinopteri > Cypriniformes > Cyprinidae > Cyprinus > Cyprinus carpio. The sequence goes on from NC_056600.1 coordinate 15,380,047, forward strand.
GACGATAGCCCTGGACTCATTCTAAATGACTGGGTGAGTTCCCTCAAAGTACATTATTCATTTTAAATAATGCAACTTATGTTAATATATATATATATATATATATATATATATATATATATATATATATATATATATATATATATATATATATATATATATATATAATCAAAACACACTCATTTCGTTGTTTTAAAAGCAGAATATACCACAGCTCTCCATTTCTGATTTGTTCATCTATTATGCTGTTTAACAGGAGGATGAGAGTGGCCCTATATATGCCAATAGCGCTATGCTGTCACCAAATGGAGCTGCTACCCCGAATCATAAAAGAGAACCCCTCCATTATGCCTCCATTGACTTCGCAAACATCCAACCAGAGTCAGAAGAGATCAGGGGCGTCTCCTCGCTGACAACAGACTACACTGTGATCCGATGTTATCCTGGTGGAGTATCAGAGGCAGAGAGCTCAACAGGAGGTGATCAGCCCAACAGCAGCATCTCAGCTGTAATGAGGTCTAAGGAAAATGAAACCATACTAGAGCAGGAGGCAAATATCAGAGAAGTGTTCTCCCAGCAATCAGAAGATACAACTTATAAAAGTATCAACATCTGAGCTAGAATTGCTCACACAATCAGTGCTTTCTTGTAATTACAAAGAATATTGACTGCAGCTTTCAAGCTTGAAACAGAAGCTAAAAAGACCCCATAAAAGTAAAAAAGTCACATTGATTATACATATATAGTAATACGATAGCATTTTTGTGTGGAAAAAATACACACATTTTAGTCATTTAATGAATATTCCAAGTTCCTTACTTGTTTTGGTGACATTTTTGGCAAAATGGGATAAAATCTTACGAAATACACAAATTATGCAAAAACATTACATTTTGCGGCTATGCTCTTGAAACAGTGAGTATTTTCATGTTTATGGATTTGCCCCACTTACTTTGAGTGTACCGCACTGTACATAGCCATGGTTTTATTATTATTATTATATCTTAAATTAATTTTAATTATATGAGAATCTATTTTAAAGCATTTTTTAAAATATTTTTTTAAATAATATTTACAAGGCTTTTAAAGGGGTCATGAACTGGCTTTTTTATTATTATTATTGTTCTCTGAGGTCCACTTGTTTTCATCAAAAACATCATAATTTAGAAGTAATAAGCTATTTTCTGTCTTGTTTTAACCCCCTCATCAGAACGCTCATTGCTATGATTGGCTATTGATTATGTTTGTTTGAAAGAATACATTCCTCATAGATGGACACTGCTGTGATTTAGGTCAAAAACGCATAAATAACTCAATACACTTCAAACGATATGTATGAACGACCACGTAATGAAAACAGTTACTCACACTTATGTGTTTTGACATTACTGTCGGATCTAATATAGTCGGCACAGCATCGTCTTTTAGTTTCAATCTTTTTGAAAATCCTGCGTCGAATTGTGCCTTGTTCGTAAACGAATCTGCAGTAAAATGAAATGAACAAAGGACCAAGTTCTTTAATAAAAATAAAAGTCATCCACAACTTGGCACTGCACAGCATCTTGTTGTCTTTAGAGCATCTTTATCATTTGGTTTATGCATAGAAATGTGCATTCATCTCTCTCGTAAACACTACATGTGCAAATTGGTGGGCGGGGCTAAACAGGCAGTGATGTAGAAGCAGGCGTTGATCTTCTTTTGCAGAGGCAGTGTTTAGCCACACTATAACATAGATATGAACATCCCAAAAGTTTTGAGTTCTGAAACTTACAGGATGTTTCTATAGTACAATGACCTCTTATGTCAAAAGGTCAAGGGAATTTTGGTTTCTCAGTTCATGACCCCTTTCCATATCTGATTAGATTGCATCAACTTCAGGGTATAATGTTATATACAATGTATTTTCTTTGTGTGAACAGCTGTAAACTTTAAAGTCCATACAGTTTAAAAACAAAAAATACAGGATTAATGTCAAGGAATGGAAAGTTGAAATATATGTTTTCCTTTCCGTTGTGTAACTCATTCAGCAACTGTAACCACACAGGACAGACTGTTTTCTCATTTCTGGTGAGCTTGTCTTAAATTCTTTCTCTCTCTCTAACTTTAAATGCTGGTTTACAAATGCTAGTTTACTTAGCATGACCAGTTATTTTTGTACATATTTACATTTGATTGCTTTGTATTTCCCCTGAAGGACAACCAGTTCACACTGCACAGACAGATGCTGACAATGCTAACAGACAGTTGGTTGGGAGTTGTCAGATAAGTGTGTTACCTCCGTCAGTGTCTGTTGGAGTTAGTCAGAGCTTATTTTGCTCATTCTGTGTTGGTCGGATCTGAGAACTGATATGATCTAATCTGGTGATTGTTGGCAGTGAATTGGACTATTATTGGAAACAAGAAATGGACATGGCTGAGAAGATTTCTTTACTGTACGTTTAGTTTTTTGACACTTTAGAAATATGCAAATAAATGTGCATAGCATGTTGTGTTGATTTTTAATGATATTACAGAAAAACTCATTTTTAAGTGGATATGCATTGCACATAAACAGTTAAGATGGTGATACCAGCCTCAAGGTGAATGTTGCCATCAAATTAGCTTCAGCTGCTGACATGGCATTAAAATCTCAACTAACTACCAAATGACCTCTTCTCTCATTTTTAAAAAGGTACAATAACTTTTTTTAACAAACTGCTAAAAGTGATTATATGCTTTGCAAGTGAGCCCAGTTTTGGCTTCTCTGTTCAGTTCTGCACAAAGGTCTGATTGGACTGTATCAGACTTTGTGTCTGGAGTAAAATGTTTCCTTTATTCACAGAGAAATTTACAGTTTTACATTTTGTTTAGAATAACGTCACACACCAGTTTTGGGATTTCATGTTAAAGGAAACAAAATGAGAAAAACAAAACAACTAAAAAGTGACTTTTATTTAAAATATGTTAGGACAAAATTATGATTTACATAATAGAAAACAAAAGAAATGTTATTCAAAACGAGCACAAAAAAGTACTTGGACTCTTTGTGGCTATCAAACGCTAATGTGATGGACAGTGCTATGGTTGTATAGATTGGCCATTTTTAAAATATGATTACAACATTTTGCTATATTTCTTGAACATTTATATTTTGTCTTGTAGTGTTTCATTATGGGTTACGTATAAACAATTTTAGCATATTGCTTGTTAAAGAGCAGAGAGCTCTTACTGACTGCTGTATGTCATAAACAACAGCGCCACCTTCAGCATATTTGTCTGTTCACTTGTGCAGTTTGTTACAGTTTGTCACAACTCCACCAACAAGAGTACCAGTGATGACCCCCTGTTTTCTGAGGTTGAGCATAACTGAAAATTACTGAATGTAATGCTGAATAAAATATAAAGTACTTTTCATACACTTAGGATAGTCCAGGTGCAGGGCATAAATCAGTCTGAAAAAATGGACATAGAGGGCCTGAGATTGATCAATTTATCCATTACCAAACTTTTTTCCAAGATGATTCCCACCCATGGGTTTAGCTGTGGACTTTCTTGATCAACGCTGAGGATTCTTACTGGAGTCTGTCTTGTCAGCTACATCCTAACAGAGGAAAAAACTGATTGACAAACACATAATGCTGTTGCCAAATATTGCTGTGTTCACACCATGTCATAGTTACAGTAATTATAAGTTATATAATTATAATCTTATAAGTAATGCAGTCAAACTTAAATATTTAAGTATATTGTAATTAAATTGTTTAATTAGATACAAAATCTGGGCTTACAGTGTGTGTGTGTGTGTGTGTGTGTGTGTGTGTGTGTGTGTGTGTGTATATATATACACATATACATATACACACACACACAGTAAGCCCAGATTTTGTATCTAATTATATAATTATATATAAAAGTTTATATTTAATCAAATTGTATAAATTGTATAATATATAAAAGTTTATTTTTAATGGTTCTAAAAATGCGTCTATCAGTTAAAATATAACAAATATTTTCCAACAGATTTTAATATTCCAAATTAGTTTTATGTATATTGCAAATTAAAAATATTATTTTATTATTAAAATTATTATAGGAACCATTTTAAAAATATATAAACTTCTATATATATTTCATACTCATAACCAATTGAAAGCACATTGGGCACTCACTTTGTTTTTTCAAGCAAAACATTTTACAAAAAGCAAACAAAAACAACAGATGTAGAATTCAAAAGGAACAAAAAGTATTTTGACACTTTGTGGTTGTCAAGCAGTAATTTGATGTGTTGTTCATCATGTTTACTCTACTGGGTTTTTTATGGGACTTCTCTTCACACATACACTAAAACCCCTGTGACCCAGGTTGGTCCAGCAAAATATGGCACAGAATAGACAAGTCAGTTTTAAGAGAAGCTCTTGCATAATTTCTTTGCAGATGCCACTTTATCTTTTCATTTTATATCTAATACAAGGACATTGGCTTGTTCTAGAAACTTGTAATTTAAAAAAGATTTGATAAAAAAATGTGCAAAAAACAAGGTGCATATATTCTTTTTTATATATTACGTTTACGTCAATTTGTTGAATACTATATGGGCTGTCTGACAATATATCCACATTTTACTTTCTTTTTTGTCTTCTTTAATCACACTTTCAGGATTTTAATGACATTATACATAAGTTGTTTTCAGCACTGCACATTTTGGACATCTCTATTATCTGAGACACTCAGCTGAGTTCATAGTTCTCTTCTAATGAGCTGATGATATCAGTAAAGTGTGTAAATAAGGAACACAAACACAATGTGCAGTGCTGTAGGTCCCCAGGATTGAAAACCACTGTTCTAAAAGAAAGTGTGAGGAACATGGGTGGCTAAGTGAAAAGTGCTTGGACTGATTTGTGTTGGCTTGTGGAAGGGTGATACTTCTCGGAATGAACCCTGTATTACTCTTATACTTCTCTTATTTTGATTTATTTGGAAAACCCTTGAGAAGATCCCCAGTCCCCACTTAAAGCCACAATACAAACTTACGTGAAAACATAAGAGCTGTTTAGATTTCTTCCGGAAATGGTTTGGGAAATTCAGTTTAGCTTACTTTAGTTATTTATAGTACACCAATACAGAAATGGTTCATGAATCATTTCTCTTTTCTGCACAAAGATCTGATCAGACTGTATCAGATGCTTTTTCAACACACACACACACACACACACACACACACACAAAAAACCTTTATTCACAGAGAGGATATGAAAAACTCTTAATGTGCGAATGCTGAGCGGGAATTTATTTTTTAATATTAGAAATGACAGTGACTGAATATGTCTTGAAGGTCAAAACCTGAAATATACTTAGTTTACTAAATTATTCATATAATCTTTGAATAAGGAAGGTGAATATTTACTATTATAGAAACAATAGGAGGCTCAGATTTATTATTATATTTTGAAATTACTTTGAAATAACTTTGTTTGTGAGATACTATGGTTGTGTGATACTATGGTTTTTCAGATAGTCTGCTCACAGACACTTTAGAACATCAAGTTAGAACTCCTTCATTAAAGGGAATATAACTGGAAAATTAAAAGATAAGGACAGCACCACTGTCTTTTATGACCTCAGATCAGGTCACAGTGGTCAGTATTACTTTAGAATTGAGGGTGAAGGTGGACTGAAATGGACCTTAAGACAACGCAGTGTTTCAATACATGTGATCTGTGAGAGATTTCATGTCTGGAAAATGTTATAAATTGTAAACAGTGATCTAGTACAGTCACAATCATTATCTGACATGAACGTTTTATGTCTGTAGTCAAAAAGATAACATTTCAATTCATGCCAGACTTTCCATGATCACTTTTTTCTTGTTGCTTTTACAGTGTTTTAGCTTTTTTTCATGTATTATACAAATATACTCCCCAAATTGTCTATTTTTTATGTTTTGGGATGGTGTAACATTTGATGTGATACTAATAACTTTATAAAACTAATTGCATTAATTTGACATAATACTACATTTTCCTACATCAATGCTTTGAGCAAATGATCAGATCATTAAAATACAAACAGTCAATGACTCCCAATAAACTTTTTTAAATGTTTGCTCTAAAAACGTAATAATATTTGCAAAAAATAAAATAAAATAAAAAATAAACAAAAAAGTGATATTTTTGAGTATTTTTGCATATATTTTAAATATATACTATAGTCCAGGTTTTTGTAAAACCATGTTGTATTTGATCAGCACTTTCTCATTATTGAGTAAATGTGAAAAAAATACACGTTTTGAATGTTACCATGCTTTCACCATGTTATTACTGCATTTACTTCTTACATATAAACTTGTGAAGATGTTACTAAAGAATGATAGAATAAATTAATTATTTTAAAAATTTACAGGTATTTTAGAAGTCTATATAGGATTTCTCATCTGAACCAACATTCTAAAAACATATAGTAAAAGTAAATGCTGAAAAAATGTTGTTCTTGCCAATGCCAAACCACTGTAAATCTGTAAATGACCAGAAGAGGGTAGTATTAAGCGCAAGTCCCACTGTTGACCTAAGCATTCATGTCACAAATAACTGTTTGTATTGTACAAGTGGAGACAGAGTTTGAATTCCAGTGAGCAGAAAAGTGAGCAACTGGACTGTATGTACGGTCTACTAACTACAAAAGAAAAAGCCCTTCAAAAGTGGGAACTCTGGAGGGGGCAGGGCAATTTTGTTCACTTGAAGTATAGATCACAAAGTATAATTAGTTTACCAAATTATTGATATGATCTTCCACCTTTGTAGAGTCTTTGAACAAAGAAGGTGAATATTTACTATTATATATCATTACATATGATTTACATACATATATGTAATTACATTACACAACATCTTCAAGTTGTTTCTTCAGAAGTGCTGTTTAGTTTGTTGAGTTGTAGGATGCCTGCAATGAATTTAAAAATATCGGTTTGCTCAGTATAATTCTGAAAACGGTTAATCAATGTGCATTGTTTTCATAGGGCTAAATTTAGGATTTCTATGAGTTTATGTAATTAGCACAGAGTTGCAATAGTGTGCTCCCCCACAAGCGTCTGGTAATGTAAAGATGGACATGGCAGAGAAAATCTTTTTTTTTTTCTTTTTCTGTTTACTTTTAAAGGTGTGCTTTCCTTTCTCTTCTTCACATCTATTTTTACAGTCTAAATGTGACGTGTCCAAGTGTTGAACTGTTTATTTTTTGATACAGTGCTTCAGATAGTCTGCTAACAGTAGTGCTGTCAAGCGATTAATCACGTTTAATTAATCGCAATTAATCGAATTCAAAATAAAAGTTGTTATTTACATAATATATGTGTGTACGGTGTATATTTCATATGTATATATAAATACATATACAGTATATATTTTGAAAATATTTACATGTATTTATAATATAATTTATATTATATACAGTATGAATATATTTAATGTATAAACAGTATAGTTTTCTTAAATATATACATGCATGTGTGTGTATTTATATATACAGGTGCTGGTCATATAATTAGAATATCATCGAAAACTTGATTTATTTCACTAATTCCATTCAAAAAGTGAAACTTGTATATTATATTCATTCATTACACACAGACTGATATATTTCAAATTTTTATTTCTTTTAATTTTGATGATTATAACTGACAACTAAGGAAAATCCCAAATTCAGTATCTCAGAAAATAAGAATATTGTGAAAAGGTTCAATATTGAAGACACCTGGTGCCACACTCTAATCAGCTAATGAACTCAAAACACCTTCAAAGGCCTTTAAATGGTCTCTCAGTCTTGTTCTGTAGGCTACACAATCATGGGGAAGACTGCTGACTTGACAGTTGTCCAAAAGATGACTATTGACACCTTGCACAAGGGGGGCAAGACACAAAAGGTCATTGCAAAAGAGGCTGGCTGTTCACAGAGCTCTGTGTCCAAGCACATTAATAGAGAGGCGAAGGGAAGGAAAAGATGTGGTAGAAAAAAGTGTACAAGCAATAGGGATAACCGCACCCTGGAGAGGATTGTGAAACAAAACCCATTCAAAAATGTGGGGGAGATTTACAAAGAGTGGACTGCAACTGGAGTCAGTGCTTCAAGAACCACTACGCACAGACATATGCAAGACATGGGTTTCAGCTGTCGCATTACTTGTGTCAAGCCACTCTTGAACAACAGACAGCGTCAGAAGCGTCTTGCTTCAAAAAGGACTGGACCGCTGCTGAGTAGTCCAAAGTTATGTGCTCTGATGAAAGTAAATTTTGCATTTCCTTTGGAAATCAGGGTCCCAGAGTCTGGAGGAAGAGAGGACAGGCACACAATCCACATTTCTTGAGGTCCAGTGTAAAGTTTCCACAGTCAGTGATGGTTTGCGGTGCCATGTCATCCACTGGTGTTGGTCCACTGTGTTTTCTGAGATCCAAGGTCAACACAGCTGTATACCAGGAAGTTTTAGAGCACTTCATGCTTCCTGCTGCTGACCAACTTTATGGAGATGCAGATTTAATTTTCCAACATGTCTTGGCACCTGCACACAGTGCCAAAGCTACCAGTACCTGGTTTAAGGACCATGGCACTCCCTGTTCTTAATTGGCCAGCAAACTTGCCTGACCTTAACCCCATAGAAAATCTATGGGGTATTGTGAAGAGGAAGATGCGATATGCCAGACCCAAGAATGCAGAAGAGCTGAAGGCCACGATCAGAGCAACCTGGCCTCTCATAACACCTGAGCAGTGCCACAGACTGATCGACTACATGCCACGCCGCATTGCTGCAGTAATTCAGGCAAAAGGAGCCCCAACTAAGTATTGAGTGCTGTATATGCTCATACTTTTCATGTTCATACTTTTCAGATGGCCAAGATTTCTAAAAATCCTTTCTTTGTATTGGTCTTAAGTAATATTCTAATTTTCTGAGATACTGAATTTGGGATTTTCCTTAGTTGTCAGTTATAATCATCAAAATTGAAAGAAAAAAACATTTGAAATATATCAGTCTGTGTGTAATGGATGAATATAATATACATGTTTCACTTTTTGAATGGAATTAGTGAAATAAATCTACTTTTTGATGATATTCTAATTATATGATCAGCACCTGTACAGTACACACACATATATTATATAAACAAAAACATCACTTTAAATAGTTTCACTTCATCTTCTGCTTTCTGTTATTCTTTGCTACCTCTGTAGGTCTCTTTGGCTGATCTGGTGAAGATACTGGATTCAATACTGTATTTCTGCCATTTTGGAGTGATTAACATTTCAGTTATCAAGCTCTTCTCACTGTATCTTACAGTGTTTATATACAGAATATTGGATCATAGTTTTTATTCCACTTCCCCCCCAATAAATTTTTTTTTTTTTTTTTGATTGCCTTTCTTAAAAATCTGTTATATCAAACTGTCCGTCATTCTCCCAAAAATAAGAACAAGTGAGGAATGCAATTACATTTTTGGACTGTAGGGGCATGAGTTTACCACATTAAGCCAGGAAATATGAAACGTGATTCTGACAGCTGACAACGTTTTTTAATCGTGCTTTGCAGTAGCACCCACATGTACTGTAGAAAATCACAGTTTTCTAGTAATTAAATATTTATCGTTTAATTGTTTTCTTAAGCTTTTATTTGCACATATTAAGCCTAATTGAATGTTTTCCCAATCCATTCCAGATACCAAGCATGAGACATGAGTCTCTTTTACTTTCTTTCTTTTTTTCTTTTTTTTTTTAACTGTATCGAAACAGTTTGCAAGGAACAATTCTCATTGCTTGATGCTTATGTATTTAGTTATGTCCTTTGTTTGTAGTGCTTTCACATTATTTACTTTAAGCCCAACACTAGACAAAAGGATTAACATTACGGATATCTTCTTTATCTGATTCTAATCTGACATTCTTATCTGTTTGTACATCTTGTTCTGTGCATGTGCCAGGTAATGGAGAACGACAGAAATACTGGAGGACAACTGACTAACTTTTACACTGGTACTGAACTGTCATTTTTAGTGCTACACTTTACAGCAAAATTCGAAATTAGCTATATTTGAAGTTATCATCTTTGCTCATTATTTTTCTGTTTATCATTGGGATGCTGCATTTAAAAAATCAGAAACACTTTATTTTAAGGTTTAAAACAGTTTTACCTTACAAGCAAATCTAATGTTTATTTTCACTATCATATGATGTGTATATGAACACTTTGTCTTTTGGCACTGGCAAAAGCATAAACAAGTAAAAACTTGACCCTTAAAGGTTCCAAAAGAGGATTTTCGCAACAATGCCAAAGAAGCAACACCTTTTGGAGGATCGTATAGATTCCCTAAAAGAACCTTTCAGTAAACAGTTCTTTAAAGAACCATTTTTCTAAGTGTGAAGAATTTGTTTAATAATCCAAAGAACCTTTTTTCCACTATAAAGAATCCACAGATGTTCAAGGTTCTTGGAACTACCAATACATACCTTTATTCGTTTATAAGGGGCCATTTACACAGAATCTGTTTTTGCACCAGAAAAAAAGAAAGAAGAAAAAAAGGGGGGCTTGGCCAGTAGAACTGGAGAGAGAAATTTTTTTTTTTTATTTTTTTTTTTTAGAACACTAAAATGTATCAGAGGATGAAAAAGACAATCAAGCACAACAGTGGAATGCCATTTAAAAACAAAAGGAAATGTATTTTTTCGAACTTGGTTCAAAACAACCGTGAAAGAATGGACATGTCAAAATGTTATCAGTATACTACTTGTGACTGCTTTGTAGTGCTTTCACTTTCATTTTTTTCTACAGATCAGGTATTTTGTTCCTACATTACATTTAGAAATAACCATGCTCATTTTTTTCCACAAATGAGAAAACATTATAATTTGTCTATTGCAGAGTTATATTGCCTCCCCATTGGCACAGGATGCAAGTATTGTTGGTTGAGCAGTTTAAATAAAATGAAATCAGGCAAAAGAGACAAGAATTGTTTTGCAATGTAAAATCAAAGCAAGATGATTTTAAGAACAAAATCAAAGACATAACATTCAGAAAAGAAACGATGTGTGGCAAAAATCATGCTTTCATGCTGCATTAATGATGATGTAGTAAAAAGTGATACATAATTCAAATGACCATTTATAATGTAACTTCCAGCAAGTTATCTAACTAATCACTCAATGGCAGGGGGAGAACAGTGATAACAAGACCATGGCATGCAGGCAAACGGGTCATGTGTGCACACACAGAGAGACCAAAAAATGTGATCAGTGTACTTAAAAATAAAGGGCAGGGATTCTTCTAAATCATCTGCCCAAATTGTCTTTCCACCTACAGTATCAGCTGGTGCCCTTGCAAAACCAGGAAACAAAGCGCAGCTATATAAGCTAACTGTCACGCAACAGTATCTCCAAACATTGTGACAGCACCTGTAGAGTAAGCACAGGAGAATCACGTTGAATCACGCTGAATCCAAGAGAAAAGGTTGGCTTCATTTAATAATACTACAACATGATTGTAATGCTGATGTTAGAATTTCTATCCCAGTTTTTACATAACTAGAAGCAACTTCATGTTTTTCATGTTGTATGGAATTTCAGAAGACGGATAAACTAAAATTATACACTTTTTGTCTTTTCCTGAGTTCATAGACATATATTTCTTTTATTTTCAGGAACAGGACCAGTCAAATACTCTGTCTTGGGGAACAATGAAAGTTTTTCAGAGCCTCCTGCTGTTCATCCTGCTCCATTATAATCTAGGTAAATTATGAATGTGTTTTTTGGGGGATTCATGAACATTTAACATTTTTTAGAATAAATATTATGATATTTTTCCCCCATAGCTTTGGAGTGTGAAGTGGTTCCTGGTAACCTGAAGCAGATTGATGCTGGTGTTGGGTTAGTAGGTGGGGTGAACAATGACAATGAAGTCTTCCTGTTGCTGGGGAATGAATTTAGAAAGATAAATGTAACCATGAAGCACTTTACTGTGGGACCTGCTGGAGAACTAGCGGTGAATTTATCAAACAGCGTCTTTAAGTTTCAGAGTGGTCAGTTCAGCTCGATTCCAGGTAAGTCAATCAACAGTTAAATATTAAAGATAAATGCTATTCTTTTTTCACTCATTCTCTATATTTTATTGTCAGTTACTTTTAAACAGGTGGATGCTGGCGGAGACCAGATTATTGCAGGTGTTACTCCATTAGATGATATCTTCTGCTTGAATAAGGATGCTAACAACATTGGGCCATCCGGCAATTTTGTTTGGGTACAACTTGCAGGAAAGCTGAAGTACTACAGCTGTGGCCCGTACAGCTGTTGGGGGGTGAACGCTGCAGGGAATATCCTCATTAGAAGGGTGAGTGCACTAGGATTCAGGATGTAATGAAATAGTTAACTTCGAGATCTAGGCAGCTTTAAAGCCTTTTTTTTTTTTTTTTTTTTTTTTTTTTTTTTTTACAGTAAAGGAATTGAAAACACACGTGATTATGCTCTGGGTGATTTTCTGTGTCTTGATGTGTTGTACAGTCTGTATCGGGTGCTGCCTGTGTAGGGTCCAACCTTTTTGATGTCATTTCTGGAAGTATGTCTATGGTTGAAGTAGCGACTGATGGCAGCGTCTTTGCTGTTGACACTCAGGGGTCTTTGTTTCAAAGGTAAGCTTGCATTGAAAGCTTGTTTTGTTTAAGAAATATGGGATAAAATATAAGAACATTTTCATTTGCATAAACCATTATTCTTGTGTATTTTATTTTAGAATTGGTGTCTCTGCATCGAATCCCATTGGCACAGGTTGGTTAGGTTATCTTGTGTGTCCAGATGGCCACAAGCACGTGACTTATGATCTGGGGAGGCTGTATGTCATCTGTGGTGATGGATCCATCAGGAGATGCATTTAAATGTCCAACAGAGGAGCTCAACTATCATTATAAACAGGAAATTAAAAATTAAACTTGTTTTTCCTTTCTTTCCTGTTACATTTTATTTGATGTTGATTGAATAAAGCAATTTGATGTATGTCTTATGATTTTTAAAGTGTCAATAAAGAATTGCTACTCTACACAATCAACATCTTTATAATAAGTTATTACTGGAACTAATTTACATAAGTTTTAAATGAACTGTCATGTATCGTGCAAAATACATGAGATGTCCCATTCAGTTTGTCAGAAAGAATGAAAAACCATTTAGTACAAAGTAAAGTTACTTAATGTAATATACAGTCAGCCACTTGTTATTGCATATTTTATCACCCTAAAGAGTTTAAAAAAAATAAAATAAATAAATAAATAAATAAAAGCCTGTCTGTGCATTTATCTCTCTTATTACATGCTACTTACCACGTGTAAATAATTGGAAACAAAACACTAATTTGAAATATATTAGCTCACTTATAATAAATAAAATGAAGCTTTGGCCAAGCAACAAGACAAACACCACAACATCATTATAGTAATACTGCAGTAAGGAAGAGAAAACAATTAGCTCACAAGCACATAGGGTGAATTCCTAAAAGGCATTTTTCGGCCCTTGAAGAGCAGTATGAGAAGGATGCCAAAGTGAGCAACTTAACTCCTTCAGGAAGTGCTCTTCCATAAGGCCATCAGTAATGGGTACACGCAACAGTCACTTCAAGGAAGTTGTGGGCTTGTTGGATTTAAAAGTAATTTTTAACTGAATTATATCATTTGCAATTATTATGTATATGGTTGTTGTCAAGAGATGCATGACACAGAATTACAAAAACAGATACTTTAGTAAATATATGAACAATCATATTAACAGGAGGAAATAAGTAATGCACTGATGCATTCTATGGGACGATATTAGCAAATAGAAAATAAATACCGTTGTTTGTACCTCGTCTGTAAAATGTGGATCGTGTTATTAAGTATCAACTATCTTTAGTAAACAGCCTCATGTCTTTTTCTAACTGTGGTGTACATAATGGTTATCGCTTTATGTAATTATGCTTTATTATTTAAACACCACTGGATACCACACGTTCTCAAACCTTAGTTATGGCCCTGCTGCTGTCCTATTATTATACATTACATGCAAACGAAATGCCTTTTACTTACATAGTATACATTTGTTTTGTAAAAACTGCTTGTTTTTATATGTAGTGATTTTTTTCTTCATTTGTTTATTTTGTTGTGCGTCGTTAAATGGGTTGTGTTTAACACATTTAACACAGTGTTTATCAGTTATCAGCAGTGAGGTATATTCTAACCTTTTCAAGCAAAAAGCAACAACACTGCTATTAAATCTGTCTCTGTGATAAACAAAAGTTTGTTTGTCAACTGTGAAAAAAACAACAACAGTCCTGTGATAAAGAAAAGAAGAATTCAACAAATGTGAGCTAAACAGGTTCTTGTAAAACCGATACGCCAGACATCAAAATACCAAAGTCATGAAAAATTCCCTTCAAACCACTGCCAAATTCCTGTAAATGGTACACATTACCTAATCAGGAAACAAAGTGCACCTATATAAGCTAATTGTCACGCAACAGCATCTCCAGACTTTGTGGTGGCACCTGTAGTGTGAGCACAGGAGAATCACATTGATCGCTGAATCCACTGACACAAGACAAGGTTGGCTTCATTTAATAATACATAATTATTTTAATTTTGGTGTTAGCATTCGAATGTCAGCTTCTGGGTATAAACTAGAAACAACTTCGTGTTTATTCATGTTTTAGGGAATTTAAAAAGACTTTTAAAAAAGTATACTTTTACATGCTCTGTCTCTACAAAGAGGTCAATCAGTGCAAGATCAGATGCAAGTTCATAGACTTTTTTTTTTTTTTTTTTGGTTACACTTTATTTCAGTAGTCCACTTTAGACATTCTACTAAGTATAAGTAACTTTGCAACCACATGTCAATTAACACAGTGGACAGATTAGGGATAGGGTTAGTAATAAGTTGACATGTACTTGCAAATTTACTTACAGTATAGTTAAGTCTATTGGTGGACCATCAAAATAAAAATATTAATAGTCTACTAATACTTTAACGACTGGTAGTTATTCATAGTTAGGGTATCTAAAATGGACTTTCAAAATAAAGTGCCCTACCCCCTTTTTTCGTCTTTTTAGGAACGGACCCGAAACAATGAAAGTTTTTCTGTGCATCCTGCTATTTAGCCTCCTGTTCCTTTATACTATAGGTAAATTATGACTAATAATCATATCAAGATAACATTTGCAGAACAATCAGCATCACTGATTACTGTATTATATTTTTCCCCATAGCTTATAATTGTGAAGTGATACCTGGTACCCTGAAGCAGATTGATGCTGGGCTAGGGGTAGTAGGGGGGGTGAATGAAGACAATGAGGTCTTCCTGTTCCTGGGGACCAGGTTTGAAAGGATAAGCTCCTCCCTAAAGCACTTTACTGTTGGACCTGCTGGAGAACTAGGGGCAAATTCATCAAACAATGTCTTCAAGTTTTTGGATGGAAGCTTCAAGCAGATTCCAAGTAAGAACTGTTGTATGTGTGCAAAGTATATATTGCTTTACATTTATGCATTTAAGCTTTTGTACTTACAAAGCATTTTAATGCCAACAGATCATTTAAGGTATACATTTAGTCAGTCTTTTGTGATTCTTAGGAAATCAAACTAATGAGCCCGGCAATGCAACATTCTAGTTTAACATGCATCTTTGATTAGAAAAACATTCTCAGTAAAGAAGGCATATACTTCATAAGGTGGTGTGGCATTGGAGAAAAACCTTGAGAAACCAATCCAAATCTGGTTTCTATCATTCTACAACGAAATCACAAGTGCGAGTTTAGTTACAGAATGCGACTGTCACTCCTGTAACGTACTGCTAAGGGCTTAAATACAGGACTAACAACCATATTCTTCTGCTGTGTGAATGTAGCCTTAGTGTTTGATGTTCAGTCTGTCGCTGACTTTTTTCATTCAATCTCTTCGTTTTATTCTCAGGCATTCAACTCAAACAAGTGGATGCCGGAGGTGACCAGATTATTGTAGGTGTTTCACCGGTAGACGATGTCTTCTGCTTAAATAAGGATGCTAACAATGTCATGCCATCCGGTGATGCTCCTTGGGTACAACTTACAGGAAAGCTGAAGTACTACAGCTGTGGCCCATACAGCTGTTGGGGAGTGAACGCTGCAGGGAATATCGTCATCAGAAGGGTGAGTGCACCACTAAGGATTCAGAATCTTGTGAAGTGCATCACTGAATCTCTAGTTCTAGGCAGCTTTAAATGATTACTTTTTAAAGAAGAAGAATTGAAAACAGATCATGCTCTGTTCTTGTGTTGAACAGTCTGTAACGGGTGCTTCCTGTGGAGGGTCGGGTGCTTTTGAGGCCGTTGGTGGAGCTCTGTCCATGGTCGAAGTAGCAAGTGATGGCAATGTCTTTGGTGTTGACATTCAGGGGAATTTAGTGCAAAGGTGAGCTACAAAATACACTTCTTGCATTAAAAGCTTGTTTAGTTTAAAGAAACTGACAATTATGAACAAAAATTAAATTATTTTCCTAAGCAGAAACCATTATTCTTGTGTATTTTAGAGCTGGTATCACTATATCGAATCCCCCTGGATCAAGTTGGACAATTATTTCAATCTGTCCCAATGGCCACAAGCACGTGACTTATGATCTGGGGAGGCTGTATGTCATCTGTAGTGATGGATCCATCAGGAGATGCATTTAAATGTCCAACAGAGGAGCTCAACTATATCATTATAAATGAAAAATCCTTTTCTGTCTCTTTAAATTCTTTGCTGTTGAACATATCAAATTTTATGATTTATGATTTAACATAATATTTGAAGTGTCAGTAAAGGGTCAATAAAGTGCTTTATCATTTTAAATTATTATTATTGTTATTTTACCCTTGTGCTGTCTTGAAAATCCTTTACTTAATTAAGTGTTCTGGTCAAAAATCACTGGCTTTCTCTCATTAAACCAAAAAAAGGAAAATGTATTGATTTAATTTGTTGTTTGACATGATAACTATTAGAAAGCATATGTGACTGTGCATAAAATCAAGTCTGACCTTTTTCACAATCATGACAACTGCATCTGGGCCAAATTCTGTGTTGATATCTCAAAGCAATCAAAAGTTATGAGATTTGGAACCAAGATAGCGTTTTTTTTTTATCAAAAGTCTTAAAACCTCTCCAAATTCAAAGTGTTTTACTAAACATAAAAATTACTTTCATCTATAAACACAACAATAAAACTTAAAAATACTTTATTGATTGTGTAGAATAAGCAGCAACTAATACAATCCTGATTGACGTTTAGTGATCGCTTACAGTGTGCACTTTATAAAACCCTGTCAATCAGAGCGATCAGTCTAATCCAAAAAGACCAATAACTAATGAATATTCTAATGAAAAAAATAAGAATGATCGATTTTGATCTCATGGTGACTTTAATATGTTTTTGTATGAATATGCCATACAATTTTTTGGGCTGTCAGTTTTGGGGAGTAACGTGATTACGTAATTTAATTACAAAATAATTGTAAATGTAATTTGTTACATTTACTGAGAAAAAAAAGTGTAATTAAATAAATTTAAAGTTACATAAAAAAATGTTAAAGGGGGTTACATCTGAATATTTTCACACACACACACACACACACACACACACACACACACACACACAAACATTTTCATACACACACACACACACACACACACACACACACACACACACACACACACACACACACACACACACACACACACACACACACATTCAAAGGCATTGTTAGATGCCATTGTTTCCTGTCATAGCTATGCAAAGATTTGATTTCAAAAACAGCTATTAAACAGTTCTTGTTATAATTTTAAATCTGTATTTAACCTCAGAACAATCTCAAAATAAAAAGAGGTGCTAATTATAAAGTCTGTTTTTTGTGGTGGCTGTTCTTTAAAGTTAAATTATTATTATAATCTTAATCTCAAGTAAAAAAAGGATTTGCAAAGTCTAACAGTAATCAGTGTTGAGTACATGAGATGTCCTTTTAATCTGTAACCTATTACATTTCCAAATTAACGTCAAAATGTAATAGGCTGTTTAGCTTAAGGGGTTAATTATTGCTGCTGATGGGCAGCGAGTTTTTACCCAAAACTGAACCATACCGGCAATCCAACTGTATGCTGTGTGTCAGTCATTTTGATGATAGTGGTCCTGACAGAACCAGCTGTTCTTATACATAAACACTAAAGGTTTAGTCCATGTGATCGGTCTAGATTCCTCTTTTTCTTCCTTATTAAAAACTGTTGACAGATCCTCTTTGATTGTGATCAAGCACGTCTTAATTTACAAGAACACAAAAGCTACTTTGCTTGTTTGGTGTCATAATTATGAGTTTTTAAGAAGCATTTATTATAAACAATGGGCATGGCTTCATGATTATGTATTCAGTTGTGTAATTGAATTTGTTTTGCTTTCACTTACTTTTACATGTTTACTTCACATGTTTTCATCTTGTGTCATACAGAATGTGCCAGATAATGGCAGTTGAAGTGGCAGACACAATTGAAAAGTTTGCAGGTAATCTGATAAAAGCATGTTTTCAGTATCTTGTACAGAAGTGCACATTACGTTCCTTGTGTGACTGAGCAATCTTATGTGGAATAACAAATTATATGATGAGAAAAATGGGAAAAAAATATATATGAGAGATCCACTACTGATTTTTTAAAAGAAGTCTGTTGTGTTATTATTATTTATTTTGAAAAACTGTTTTCTGTTGTAATATATTTCAAAATGTCCTTTATCCCTGTGATGGCAAAGGAATATTTTTAGTGAGCATCACGGGATTCTTCAAAAATATTACTAGCATGCTGATTTGGAGCTAAATAAATGTTTCTTATCATTATCAGTGTTTTCAGGATTCTTTGATTAAAAAATTTCATTTAATTAAAAATATATATTTTTTAATGATGTACAAATGCTTACTGTCACTTTTGATCAATTTAATGTGATCTTGCTGAATGAAATAATACATTTTTGAGTAAAAAAAAATCTTACCGATCACAAACTTTTGAATGATAGTGTATATGAATCTAAGGGCCCTATTTTAACGATCTAAGCACATTGTCTAAAGTGCATGGCGCAGGTGCACTCAGGGTGAATCCATTTTTGCTAGTTTAACGATGGGGAAAATGGTCGGCGTGCCCTGGTGCATGGTCTAAATAGGTTGTCTCTATTCTCTTAATGAGTAATGGGTGTTTTTTGGGCATAACGTGCAATAAACCAATCAGAGTCTCATCTCCCATCCCCTTTAAAAGGCAGTTGCACTCACGCCATGGCGAGTTTACATGGCGGAATGAACTTTTTTGTTTTTAAAAATGTTTGTGTGCTGCTGCACATCCCTGTGTGTGTAATAAGCAAAGTGTACACGCATTGTGCACCCGCCTATAGGCGCATATTACTAATGCGTTCTTTAAATAAAAAATAAATAAATAAAAAATATTGCTCCAGACTTTAGACCAGATTTGAGTTGGTCTATGGTCCTTGGTGAAGTCTTAGAAAATCCCATAGCAAATAAACATGGTTTATTTTTATGATGTTATTGAGAAGAATGAGCAGCTTTGTGAGACCTGATTAAAGGGATCATATGATGTTTCTAAAAAGAACATTATTTTGTGTATTTGGTGTAATGCAATGTTTTTATGCGGTTTAAGGTAAAAAAAAACAAACAAACAAACAAAAAAAAAACATTATTTTCCACATAATGTACATTATTGTTTCTACTCTATGCCCCGCCTTTGTGAAACACGTCGATTTTTACAAAGTCTGAAAAGCGAGGTGTATGCTGATTGGCCAGCTAACTAGTGCATTGTGATTGGCCGAATACCTCAAGCGGGTGACGGAGATGTTACGACCCTTTACCGTATTGTGATGCCGTGACCTGCCTTCTCCTGGCACGATGAGACAAAACCAATAAAACTCATTACAAACGAGGCATTTGTTGCAACCAGTGGGGACAAAATTACTGATCATAATATAGTTTGGATAATGCACTTTCACGTCTAGGTTCAAAAATATGAGTGACAATTAAGGGGTTAAATACGTAAAAGTACTTACAGGCTGTGAGTCAGAAGCCCCCACTGATTTCTAGTTGTGTCCTCATTTGGAAGGCCAAAAAAAGTACTTTCGCTTTCACAACGAAACACACGGCGTCTCAACAACATGGCGCCGGCGGCAACAGAGAGAATAAAAGTTACGCCTTCTTTCTTTGCGTGAACATTTAGGATTGTTATGCAAATATTCCCATATCGTGATGTAGACATGTGGGGGTGTGGTTGACTCTTTATAAAATAATATTATCTTTTCAAAAGAATCTGTGAAACCTGTTGTTTGCATAGTACTTATATAACGAAAAAGCTACTTAGTACTTAGTGTTTTCTTGACTTAAATCATCAAGTACTGTACTGTTCTTTCACTATTACTTAATTTAGTCGAGATGTCCAAAGGGCCACAAAATTGGACATTTTAAAGTTTATTTTGGGTTTAGTACAAGTAAAGCTCAACAGCATTTGTTGCATACTGTAAAATAGAAACCTTTCTATTTACACTGTATGAACAAAAGTATTGGGTCACCCCCTTCTAATGAACAGGTTTTACAACATTAGTCATTTCCATGAGTACAAATCTTAATGTTTAAGCATATAATGATATTCTAGGGAATTGTGTACTTCTAATTTTATAGCAACAGTTTGGACAAGACCCTTTTCTATTGTAGCATGAATAGAAAATCCCAGCTGAACACCTCTGGTATAACTTTAAATTTGGGCAATTTTTCTAATCGAAAGCTGATCACAGATATCATTTGTTTATTAATTTAGATATTTGAGTATTCTGGAAATCGCATACTTTCAATTCTTTGTTCATTATGGACCAGGTATCGCACAGGAATTGCACTCGGCCAACTGTGAATCCATGGACACAAACTCGTCAGTTCCGACTTACTCAAGAGGACGCAGAGTGGTTATAATACCTTTAAGTGAGCTACACCCTGCATGCTCATAACAAAAAGTGTATTTTTTCCTATAACCACAAGAGCCACACCATGTTAAGCCAGTGACAGTCAGAAATCAGAAGCCCCTAATGGTGTTCCCCATGGTTTATCCATTGGTGCTTTAGTATAATCTGTCCTGAATGCAGATTTGCAGAAATACCACTACACATTGATCTACTTGAAAAATGATTTCAGAATAAAACAAATTTCACAATTTATTATTAGTTAGGTGAAATTGTATCATGCTTATTAGATAATGAAACAATAAGAAGCCAATTTAGAAAAGATAATGCTATTGTGAATCGCATTGTAGCTCTCTGCTCCTCTACATAGACACTGTAGCAATATAGGAAACAGCCAAGTGTTTCACGCAGGAGACAAACGAATTTAACATAGTCACACATGTAACAGTTACCCTAATTTAACATAAGACACATGATCTAAAATGCATAGCAAAGCATCGTCCAGTAGTGTTTTGTCACCTCCCTTAAATACTCAGACCAGACAACAAAGAAATCTTCAAATCAGTTGTAAAAACATAAAAGACCTTTTGTTTGTTAGGTTCGGTGATCCAGGGTCACACCTGGCTGGAGACAGATAAACATTCTCACAGACCCCTAAAGGGGGACACACTCCCTCCTCAGCAAAACACAATTCTATAATTATAATACAAGTGAGTACTGTGAAACTGATACCATTTTACCAATCGCACAAAGACCTTTAAAATTAAAAGTTTACTATCATGAATTCTGAAAATATAGTAAATGTTTTATGTGAGCATAGCAACTTGAGTTCTTGGCATTTCTCTGTCAACCTTTTAGTGACCCGGACCATGTGCACTGGGGGGAAGGATGGGTGTAGTGACCAACGTGCAAATGGTCTTCCTTCCAGAACTTGCTATCTGATCAAAGCCCATAATTTTGTGGAATGGCATTTGCACTGCAAGAGTTCCTGAGTTTTGGCTTCATGAGGAGTTAATTTCATAAGGAAATAATTTCACTCCTTGCAAAATACTAGCATGTACAAGATTTTTTCCCTACAGGATTGTTTGTTAATGAAGAGATGGACACGGCAGAGAAAATAATTATTTTCTGTTTTCTGTTAGAAGGTAGGATTTTCTTTCCCTTCTTCACACCTAGGGTTCAGTATGACTGAGAATGTAAATTAACTAGTTTAACAAGTGCTAAACTACATTTAGACTGCTGTATTAAACTAACTTTTCATTTAGAGCATTTTTAACTAAATCAGTTAAATACTAACTGATACACAAATTGTTTTCTAAAGACTGGTATCTCATTAAAAATATTTATAATATTACAGTAATTAAATTAAAATATTAAAATACATTAATAGTTACAAATATGCTTGATGTAGATTTCACTGTTGCTGTTGCTCTGCTCGTTCTCCCTTTAAAATGATACTGTATACACCCTTAAAAATAATGCTTTTCATCACGTGTGTGTTGCAGTTGTTTGCTGTAAAGATTTCAACATCTATCTGCCAGAGAAGATTAAAGCTCTCCGTGGATCTTGTGTGATCATAAATTGCAGATTTGAGATTAATAAACAATATAACACAGACCTCACTGAGAGAGCTAAAGGAGTGTGGTTGAAAGATGGGACTGATGTGAACAGAAATGTAGTGTTTAACTCAAACACATCAAGCCAAAACTTCTTCATTAGAGGAAATATAACTGGAAAATTAAAAGATAAGGACTGCACCACTGTCTTTTATGACCTCAGATCAGATCACAGTGGTCGGTATTACTTCAGGATTGAGACTGAAGGTCAACTAAAACAGACCTTTAAACAAGCCAATGTTTCAATAGATGTGTTTGGTGAGAAATTCATGACTAGAAATATTACTTATAAATACTTGTATAATGATGAAATGAAAACATGAATTTCATGAGACTAGACATTTCTTTGAATCAAATATAAGAAATGAATCTGTGTGTATTTCAGAGTCTCCTCCCAAACCCAGAGTGCAGCTGTATGTGGAGCAGAAGGAGGTGCAGGGTCAGGAGGAGGTGTTGGAGGGGAGCTCTGTGAGTCTGCGCTGCTCTGCTGAGACTCTCTGCTCCTCTCCTCCACCAACTCTCACATGGAGCTCCACTCCCAGAATCCCCCTCAGTGACAGCAGCAGACTACAGGAGCTCATCTCTGGTCTGAACTTCACTGCTACTCACCGTGAGCATGGAGTCACTTTCACCTGCACTATAACCTACCAGCTACAGGACAAGAACAAAACAGCACAGGACAGCATCACAGTACATGTTCAGTGTAAGTGATGCTTTTTAGTTTTGACTTTGAAATTGTATTATTTAGATTTTTATTATGATTTTTATTTGATCTTCAGATTCGCCGAAAAACACAGCAGTGTCTGTTCAGTTCAGTGAGTCTGATCTGCAGCAGTGATGCAAATCCAGCAGTGATCTACACCTGGTCCAGAGAGAGTGAAGGACAGTTGAAACAGCTGCAGACTGGAGACACTCTTACCTTCAACAGGACCGACCCAACACACAGAGGCTGGTACCACTGTACAGCTCAGAACCAACACGGCAGCCAAAACTCATCAGTGATGCTGGACATTCAGTGTGAGTAATACACATCAGCCAATTTTACCTTGTCACATTCCTTAGCACCTAAAAGTCACTTAGAAAATGAAAGGTTATTACACTGTTATTGTGTAATAGTGCAAGAATATCTACTATAAAAATGTTTATGTTGATTAAATTAAAGCCTAAATAATAATTAAAAAGCCTCTAGATTGTTCAGTTAACCAGTTAACCTTACCACATTACTTTTATTTCAGTGTCATTTAACCCTCATATACTGTTTTGAAGTAAAAATTTATATTTTTGAGTTGTCTGAAATATCAGTTAACCTATTTTATTATCTTCTTAAAATTTAGTGATTTTTTTCTCATTCAGGGTCATGAACATGCATGCAAACTTTCAACACACTGATATGTTATGACGTACAATTTCTGTTACATTCGTGATGTTTATGGGTCAATTTGATCCCCATATTTAATGTTCTAAGGCAACTCTACAGATCTGAAATAATAACATTTTTTAGTAATATGTTGTTATTTTAGTTCCCTTTCAGTCGGTCACTCTCGACGTCATGTTGGAGACTGACTAATTGGGATATCGCTTTGATAGACCAGTCTACTTCGAGTGTAAACTAAACGAGCCAATGCACAATGGCATGCAATTATTGCATCAAGCTGCTGCTGATCACAGCATGAGTATAATAAGGCAGCAGGTGCTATGCATTCCAGGCTTTTCGCTTCGGAGCCGAGCGTTAGTATCGTTCTGCTCAACTGTGTCTGCTGTGAACTACGAGTTCAGCACGCTCTCGGAATCTTTGTGTTGGCGAGACGGCGCTTCAGCAGTGGTCGTTCCCGAGTGGGTTGCACACTTCAGGCTGCACTACCCCCTGTCGTGTTGCAAGCGGCTAATTCCCCTGTGCGCCTCAGCACTAAAAGAGCATTTCCTAAAGAGCAAATTTCTGTAAAAGAGCTTCACGGGTGCGTCTTTGTAAAGACGACGGACCGTCCTTATAAGGATGCAATTTCACCCATGCGTTTCTGGGTGCGGTCGTTACCTGGCAACGGGTGATGGTCACGATCGCTGTCTCACGTGTCTGGGCATCAAGCACGCTGAGGTGGCCTTCGTGGATGAGACATGTTCCCTCTGCGGGAAGATGACCATCTTGGAGCTGCAAACCAGGCTCCGCTACCTTCAGGGGGGCGGAGTCCCGTTGCTGCTGCCACGATCTGGGGCTCGTTCTGGTGGCCAACAGCTATGCTTTCCCGGGCCACCGAGAGGGTAGGGCTTGAGTGGAAATCTCCACCACGTCCCGAGCCCTCGAGGCAGGATGATTGGTTTCTCAAGGTGGCTCGCGCGTTCTCAACGCCCCACCCCAGTGCCTTTCTTCCCGGAAGTGCATGACGAGCTCACCAGGTCGTGGATGGCACCTTTTACTGCCAGTAACCGGCCGGTGGGCTCCCCCTCCCTCACTACCCTCGATGGCGGTGCAGCGAAGGGGTATTCGGTGATTCCCCCAGGAGAGCGGGTAGTAGTGATGCAATTATGTCCTAAGTCTGCCTCCTGCTGGTGGGGAGACCCGGTGCTTCCTTCCCGGGCCTATAGGCATTCGTCTGGTCTAACCGGCAGTTCCTATATGGCTTGCGGGGAAGCTGCTTCCGCCTTACATGCTATGGCATTACTACAGGTGCACCAGGCCAAGGCACTGAAGGACCTGCACAAGGGTGGTCATGATCCAGAAGTTCTGAAAGAACTCCGAACTGCCACTGACCTCGCGCTCCGAGCGACGAAGGTCACTTCACGTTCTCTGGGTCGTGCGATGTCCATGCTTGTGGTCCAGGAGCGCCATCTCTGGTTGAGTCTGGTTGAAATGAGGGACGCCGACAAAGATCAGTTCCTTAATGCCCCTGTGTCCCAGACCAGCCTCTTCGGCAATGCGGTCGAGAACCTGGCCCAGCAGTTCTCGGCTGCACGGGAGCAGACTGAGGCAGTCCAAACTTCTGGCCGGCAGGTAGCTGAGGCCTCCACCCATCCGCCAGCCGCAGCGCCCAAGCCTGCTCGTCGCCGAGGGCGGCCCCCTGTATTCACCCCCGCTCCCGCGCCGCATCCGCAGCAGCCTGTTAATGTTATAAAACTTTATTTATAAAAAGTTATAGAGGTTTATGAAAGTATAAAATATAACAATACATATACAGTACATATTTTATATAATAAATAAATGTATATTTTACATAACATGTTTACCTCCAGATCTTCAAGAAAATCAAAGCCAATCATCTGAATAAGTTTTATGCCAAATTTTAGGTTGATATCTCAAAAAAAATTACTTTGGGCGAAGTACCAAACTTTTCCACTAGATAATATCCAGGGACTCTTTGATTTCTATATGGTTTGAGTGATCTGATCCACACATTTCAAAATATTTATGAAGTACACTTCCTATTCAGGATCTATCCATCCTATCTCTTTAGGACTAAAAATATATTATATAAAGTTGCCCAAAGCATATTTCAACACTTTTGGATACTTCAGAAACACATAATGTCTAAATATATTATCGCATTAGATAAAACATCAAGCAAAATGGCATCTACTTTGATTTCAGTTTGGTTTTGTAACCTAATGTCACTGCATTAAATAAAGCTTGCATCCAAATACCAATGTAACTGCCTGAAATTTTAGCTATCCCTCAGTTATTTCTTCCTCTATCAATCTTTATCTTTTCTTCTCAGATTCCCCAAAAAACATGTCAACTTTAGTGCTTCCCTCCAGCTCTGTGTTGGAGGGCAGTTCAGTGACTCTGATCTGCAGCAGTGATGCAAATCCAGCAGTGATCTACACCTGGTCCAGAGAGAGTGAAGGACAGTTGAAACAGCTGCAGACTGGACACACTCTTACCTTCAATAGGACCGACCCGACACACAGAGGCTGGTACCACTGTACAGCTCAGAACCAATACGGCAGCCAAAACTCATCAGTGATGCTGGACATTCAGTGTGAGTAATAAAGGAATAGAGGAAATCTTTCAACCAAGTGATTGTTAGCAATGTAAACTGCATGAAAAGTTACTAAGAAACATTTCCAGGTGTGCTGCACAGACCATTCTCGATCTTTCTCTCTATTAGATGTTCCTCAGATCTCCACTTCCTCCAGCTGTAGCAGAACTGATGTAACTGTGTGTTTCTGTGAGGCTGATGGGAATCCCTCTCCTGAACTGGAGTGGCATCTGTCTGGACGTCCCGTCACTAACTCTTCAAACACGTTCATCAGTGAAGAGCGAATGAGCAGCACAGGCTTGAGGAGCTCCATCACTCTTCATCAGTCTCTCACAAACACATCCACTCTGCAGTGTGTCAGCAGAAACACTCGAGGCAATGCAAGTCAACTGCTTCAGCTGCCTTCATCCTTTGAACGTGAGTTTCAGTTCTGAGTTTCATCCAATAGAAGTTAAATCTGTCAATAAGAACGTATAACTAAGTAAACTGTAAATAATAACTTAATTACTGTCATTGTGATAAATGTTAATGCTAATCCTCCACTTTTTAGATCATTCTCATGCCTCTTGGTTATTATTATTATTTTTTTAAAGATTGATATAACTCTCTAACACTTGCTTAATAGTTTCCCAAACAATCATTTATTCTTTAGGTTTGAATCATTTCTCTGTGCTGATTGGAGTTGCTGTTGTGGCTTTGGTGGTCGTGGTGTTGTGTGTAATTACATGTGTACTGTAGGTGCACAACACATAGAAACATGCTCCTTGTTGATAGAAAACACATGACAAATAAATTTTTTTTTTTTTTACAAAACATGACTGCAGTAATTGTTTTAGTGACCCTTGAGTTGCAAAAAAAAAAAAAAAAAAAAAAGCATACGGATATGATGCTGGGTAAATACGGTCAGTATAGACTGTACAGATTGCAATGAGAGCTGCAGGTGAGTGATGTTAAGTCAGTTATAGGATGCATCATACACTATGTTCTAAAATGAAATCATAGTCAGAAGCTAAAATATTGGAGTCTGTTCCCATCACCCACTATGTGATTTTTCCCAAAATCTTCAGACTGGCTCTGACTTTTGGCAACTAAAGAACTCCTCCAGACAGCAAATTGGGGCAAAAATCAGTCAAAAGTGCTGTTATGTGTTGTAGCCTTAACACTTAATTAATACCTATAAAATCCAAGAACATGCTTTCAATCTTATACAGTGGCCTCAAAACACATCTGCATACTAAAAAATGAAAGATCTTGCATTACATTTCAATGGAAAAATTCCAATTTTAATAAAATCCAATCCAATCCAATTTCAAAACCCAAAACCGAAGAATTTTTCTACTAAGCTTTACATTATAAAACCGTTTGTGAAATACATCAAAGTACAAAAAGGTATTTGAGACTGGTTGGCAAGCATTAGTTACTTTGATGAACAAAACTGTGGTTACTCTGTTTGTACATTTTGTGTGAATTTCAGGGGAAATCTGACTTTATGTCCAAAAAAAAGAAAGCTGATTAAAAGTAATTTTAGAAGTTACTCTGATATCTAAAGATAGTACAAATATGCACTATACTTTACTATTTAATATACTTAAAACTAATATTTTTTATTTATTTTTTTTAATACAGATTGTCCACTAAGCAGAAGGTGAGTCTTTTTCTTAGTAGATATGTAAAGTCAGCATGATGATGATGATGATGGTGTTGACGAGTGTTTTTTGTGTTCAGGTTCAGAATGAGGCAGACAGCACATATGCTTCTCTTCAGTTCTCTGCTCCAGCCTCTGAATATGAGACTTTGAACATTAAGAGAGGTGACACACAATAAACAACAAATACACTTCTGATCTCCTCCTTTGTCTTCCTCTGTCAGCTTTGTTAATGTTCCTAAATTATGGAATTCGCTACTAATATATATACTAATATATATATATATATATATATATATATATATATATATATATATATATATATATACAATATATATGTAATATATCATCTTTGTCTACATTCTAGACTCAGCTAAAAATGTATCTTTTTGATATGTTGGATAATGTGGCTATATGCGGCCTTATGTGTTTGTATTGTGTATGTGGGTGTGCAAGTGTTTTGTTTAGCACTATGTAAAGTGACCTTGAGCTATGGAAAGGCACTATATAAATAAAACTTCTTCTTCTGAAAAAATAAATGCGTGTGTGAAATGCATTTTGGTTATTAATCTAATCACTTTTGTGCCGTTTTATGGACTGCCTGATAACTAATACATATTTCATTTTCTTTATTGTCTTCTAAAATTTACTGAACATTCAGGTTCAGTATGAGGTATTTACCAGGGTCACATACTGCTTGTTTTGCACCATGAAGATATAACAGATGATAATCATAAATGACTTTTAAATATGGTAATTGTGTTCTTTGGTTCTATACTTCCTTTGGTTTGTTATTTCTTTACCTTTCCCGTAATGCCACTTTTGTATATAATCACAGTGTATCTGTTTGTATCGTTAAAAACAGTCATGTCTTTTTAGCAGACTGTATAAAGCAGTTATTTTGTATTTTCTTATGTTTACCAATATATTCTAAACAATCGGTTTTGAACACACTCGGGGAACAGTGTCCTCTTTATCTATATTCAGAGACTAGTGAAACTCAACTGAAAGACAAAAAAGCAACTGATTGATTTTTTATTTTTTTTATTTTATTTTATAGATCTTACAGTCTGATACGATCCTCAATTTTTTATTTTATTTTTTTGTAGAGAAAAAAACAACACAGTACTACAGTAGTAATTTTTTTTTGTAAGTCTTTATAATCTTTTGAGGTTTATTATTGATCATACTGTGGCTTTCATTATTTTCTTCTTCATAAGACCCCCGGAACTGAAACCATGTGTTCTATATGAATGTTTTTCAGAGGCACTGCCTCCCTCAGGCTGCACATGTGTTTCAGTTCTTTGATTCAAACAATGAAAGACAAACTGCAACATCTACCCATAAGTGTATAATAAAATAAATAAATGAATAAAAAATGTAAATCGTGCATATATTGCCCAGATAACTGTCTTTGAGATACAGTAAGTGTGAATGCTATTGGAAAGCTTTTTTGCTTATCCACTAAAAATTACTTTGACCCAAGTTGCAAAATAAGCAAAAATAAGGTACAGAATAGAGAAGTCAGCTGTAAGAAAAGCTCTTCCATAATTTGTTTGCAGATGCCACTTGCTTTGTCTTGTTATATCTAATGCAATAACATTCAGACATTTTAAATTTATTTAAAGTTAAAGAGTTATAAATGTAATATAAATGCTATTGCTGTCTATTAATTTCTCTTCCTGTAAAGCTCATATGGTTACACTTGAACATAAACACATTCTTTTCAAAACAGAAAACAGGAAACTTCCACTGAATAGATGTGCTATGAGAAACAAAAACTGATGAAGTGAGCTAAGTGATACACAAAATCACATAAATGATTTATTCACAACACAACACAAAAACCCTAGAGTTGTAAATAAGCACTTTTTACACACCAAAACAAACTCACAAACTACTGAACAATTTACACTAGAGCTTTCCATCACTGATTCAATTCTGTCGATTTAAGTCAGCCCACGGGAGAATCAAGAGGTTAAGAAATTAAACATAAAATGCTTTAAAATAAGTGATTGTTGAAGCACTCGTGCATTTAAAGGTTAAACATGCATGTTGATGCTGACACAGGAAATTCAGTCAGTATATGAAGTTACAGACTGTTCACACAGCATACTTTCACACGGTTTCAAATCAGCAGCAGCTCAGGACTTGAGGTCAATAAATACAAAGAATTTTATGCATGTAAATACTAGCATGTACAAGAGTGTTTCCCTACAGGATTGTCTGTTAATGAAGAGATGGACACGGCAGAGAAAATAATAATTATTTTCTGTTTTCTGTTAGAAGGTAGGATTTTCTTTCCCTTCTTCACACCTAGGGTTCAGTATGACTGAGAATGTAAGTTAACTAGTTTAACAAGTGCTTAACTAAATTTAGTCTGCTGCATTAAACTAACTTCTCATTTAGAACATTTTTAACTAAATCAGTTAAAAAACTAACTGATACACAAATTGTTTTCTAAAGACTGGTATCTCATTCAAAATATTTATAATATAGTAATTAAATTATTAAAATACATTAATAGTAAAAATATGCTTGATGTAGATTTCACTGTTGCTGTTGCTCTGCTCGTTCTCCCTTTAAAATGATACTGTATACACCCTTAAAAATAATGCTTTTCATCACGTGTGTGTTGCAGGTGTTTGCTGTAGAGATTTCAACATCACTCTGCCAAAGAAGATTGAAGCTCTCAGTGGATCTTGTGTGACCATAAAGTGCAGATTTGAGATTAAGAAAGATTATGACACAGACCTCACTGAGAGAGCTAAAGGACTGTGGTTGAAAGATGGGACTGATATGAACAGAAATGTAGTGTTTAACTCAAGGACATCAAGCCAGAAATCCTTCATGAAAGGGAAAATAACTGGAAAATTAAAAGATAAGGACTGCACCACTGTTTTTTATGACCTCAGATCAAATCACAGAGGTCAGTATTACTTCAGGATTGAGACTGATGGTAAACTAAAAGAGACCTTTAAACAAGCCAATGTTTCAATAGATGTGATTGGTGAGTAAATTCATGACTGGAAATATTATTTATAAATACTTGTATAATGATGAAATGAAAACATGAATTTTATGAGACTAGACATTTCTTTGAATCAAATATAAGAAATGAATCTGTGTGTATTTCAGAGTCTCCTCCCAAACCCAGAGTGCAGCTGTATGTGGAGCAGAAGGAGGTGCAGGGTCAGGAGGAGGTGTTGGAGGGGAGCTCTGTGAGTCTGCGCTGCTCTGCTGAGACTCTCTGCTCCTCTGCTCCACCAACTCTCACATGGAGCTCCACTCCCAGAATCCCCCTCAGTGACAGCAGCAGACTACAGGAGCTCATCTCTGATCTGAACTTCACTGCTACTCACCGTGAGCATGGAGTCACTTTCACCTGCACTATAACCTACCAGCTACAGGACAAGATCAAAACAGCACAGGACAGCATCACAGTACATGTTCAGTGTAAGTGATGCTTTTTAGTTCTGACTTGTGAATTGTATTATTTTGATTTTTATTGTGAGGCCCTAATTTTTTTTCTCTTCAGATTTGCCAAAAAACACAGCAGTGTCTGTGCTTCCCTCCAGCTCTGTGTTGGAGGGCAGTTCAGTGACTCTGATCTGCAGCAGTGATGCAAATCCAGCAGTGATCTACACCTGGTCCAGAGAGAGTGAAGGACAGTTGAAGCAGCTGCAGACTGGACACACTCTTACCTTCAATAGGACCGACCCGACACACAGAGGCTGGTACCACTGTACAGCTCAGAACCAACACGGCAGCCAAAACTCATCAGTGAAGCTGGACATTCAGTGTGAGTAATACACATCAGCCAATTTTACCTCATCACATTCATTAGCACCTTACACTCAATGATAAAATGAAAGGTTATTACACTGTTATTGTGTAATAGTGCAAACATATCTACTATAAAAATGTTTATGTTGATTAAATTAAAGCATAAATAATAATTAAAAAGCCTCTAGATTGTTCAGTTAACCAGTTAATCTTACCACAATACTTTTATTTCAGTGTCATTTAACCCTCATATACTGTTTTATTTTTTGAGTCGTCTGAAATATCAGTTAACCTTTTTTTTTTAGATTTTTTTCTCATTTAGGGTCATGAACATGCATGCAAAGTTTCAACACACTGATATGTTTTGACGTACAATCTCTGTTACATTTGTTATGTTTGTGGGTCAATTTGATCCCTATATTTAATATTCTAAGGCAACTCTACAGATCTGAAATAATAGAATTTCTTATTAACATGTTATTATTTTAGTTTTTTTTTTTTTTTACTACCCTGTGAAGGCAAAAAGAAGCTTTTCCCCCAATCTTTTCACTAGGAAATAATATTTTATCAGCCAAAGATAGTAAAAAAGTTTCAATACGCTGATTTGCTCTGAAATGTACATACAGAATGTTTTATATGTTTGAAATGTTGGCGGGTCAATTTGAGTTTTTCAACTCTAGTCCTGAAGTGTTGAAGTACTTTTTATTTTCAAAGTTTGTGAAAAGAAAAAAACCTGTTAATTGTAAGTCATGACATGAAAATGACTTTTCCAGCTAAAATTGTTACAAATCTTGAATACTTCAGAGCACAGACTTAAGTTTGATATATATATTTTTTTTAAAGGTGGAACATCACAGATTATTGTAGAAGTAAATAAATATTATAAAACTTAATTTATAAAAAGTCATAGAAGTTTATGAAAGTATAAAATATAACAATACATATACAGTCCATATTTTATATTTTATATAATAAATAAATGTATATTTTACATAACATGTAACCTCCAGATCTTCAAGAAAATCTAAGCCAATCATCTGAATAAGTTTTGTTCCAAATTTTAGGTTGATATCTCAAATAATGTACTTTGGGCGAAGTACCAAACTTTTCCACTAGAAGATATCCAGGGACTCTTCGATTTCTATATGGTTTCTTCCTATTCAGGATCTATCCATCCGATCTCTTTAGGACTAAAAATATATTACATACAGTGGCCCAAAACATATTTGAACACTTTTGGATACTTTGGCTACACATAATGTCTAAATATATTATCACATTAGATAAAACATCAAGCAAAATGGCTTCCACTTTGATTTCAGTTTGGTTTTATAAACTAATGCCACTGCATTAAATGAAGCTTGCATCCAAATACCAATGTAACTGCCTGAAATTTTAGCTATCCCTCAGTTATTTCTTCCTCTATCAGTCTTTATCTTTTCTTCTCAGATTCCCCAAAAAACATGTCAACTTTAGTGCTTCCCTCCACCTCTGTGTTGAAAGGAAGTTCAGTGACTCTGATCTGCAGCAGTGATGCAAATCCAGCAGTGAACTACACCTGGTCCAGAGAGAGTGAAGGACAGTTGAAGCAGCTGCAGACTGGACAAAATCTTACCTTCAATAGGACCGACCCGACACACAGAGGCTGGTACCACTGTACAGCTCAGAACCAACACGGCAGCCAAAACTCATCAGTGATACTGGACATTCAGTGTGAGTAATAAAGGAATAGAGAAAATCTTTCAACCAAGTGATTGTAAGCAATGTAAACTGGATAAAAAAGTTACTAAGAATCATTTCCAGTTGTACTGCACAGACTGTTCTCGATCTTTCTCTCTATTAGATGTTCCTCAGATCTCCACTTCCTCCAGCTGTAGCAGAACTGATGTAACTGTGTGTTTCTGTGAGGCTGATGGGAATCCCTCTCCTGAACTGGAGTGGCATCTGTCAGGACGTCCTGTCACTAACTCTTCAAACACGTTCATCAGTGAAGAGCGATTGAGCAGCACAGGCTTGAGGAGCTCCATCACTCTTCATCAGTCTCTCACAAACACATCCACTCTGCAGTGTGTCAGCAGAAACACTCGAGGCACTGCGAGTCAACTGCTTCAGCTGCCTTCATCTGCTAAACGTGAGTTTCAGTTCTGAGATTCATCCAACAGAAGATAAATCTGTCAATAAAAATGTATAACTAAGTAAACTGTAAATAATAACTTAACTACTGTCATTGTGATAAATGTTAATGCTAATCCCCCACTTTTTAGATCATTCACATGCACCATTCACCATGGTTATTTATTTATTTTTTTAAATGATTGATACAACTCTCAAACACTTGCTTAATAGTTTCCCAAACAATCATTTATTCTATAGGTTTGAAACATTTCTCTGTGCTGATTGGAGTTGCTGTTGTGGCTTTGGTGGTCGTGGTGTTGTGTGTAATTACATGTGTACGGTAGGTGCACATAGAAACATGCTCCTTTTTGACAGGTAATGCATGACCAATAAAAAAAAAAACAAATGTACAAAACATGACTACAGTAATTGTTTTAGTGACCCTTGAGTTGCAAAAAACAAAGCATAAAGAGCATTCTGATGTCATGTTGGGTAAATACGGTCAGTATGGACTGTACAGATTGCAATGAGAGCTGGAGGTGAGTGATGTTAAGTCAGTTATAGGATGCATCATACACTATGTTCTAAAATGGAATCATAGTCAGAAGCTAAAATATTGGAGTCTGTTCCCATCACCTACTATGTGATTTTTACCAAAATCTGCAGACTGGCTCTGACTTTTGGCAACAAAAGAACTCCTCCAGACAGCAAATTGGGGAAAAAATCAGTCAAAAGTGGTGTAATGTATTGTAGCCTTAACACTTAATTAATACCTATAAAATCCAAGAACATGCTTTCAATCTTATACAGTGGCCTCAAAACACATCTGCATACTAAAAAATGAAAGATCTTGCATTACATTTCAATGGAAAAATTCCAATTTTAATAAAATCCAATCCAATCCAATTTCAAAACCCAAAACCAAATATTTTTTCGAAGCTTTACATTATAAACCGTATGTGAAATACATCAAAGAACAAAAAGGTATTTTGTCAAGCAATAGTTACTTTGATGAACAAAACTGTTACTCTGTTTGAACATTTTGTGTGAATATCAGCGGAATTCTGACTTTATTTAAAAAAAGAAAGAAAGCTGATTTAAAGTAATTTTAGAAATTACTCTGATATCTAAAGATAGTACAAACATGCACTATACTTTGCTATTTAATATACTATTATACTATTTATATGCTATTTAATTAAAACTAATATTTTTAATTTATTTTTTAATACAGATTGTCCACTAAGCAGAAGGTGAGTCTTTTTCTTAATAGATATGTAAAGTCAGCATGATGATGATGATGATGGTGTTGACGAGTGTTTTTGTGTTCAGGTTCAGAATGAGGCAGACAGCACATATGCTTCTCTTCAGCTCTCTGCTCCAGCCTTTGAATATGAGACTTTGAACATTAAGAGAGGTGACACACAATAAACAACAAATACACTCCTGATCCCCTCCTTTGTCTTCCTCTGTCAGCTGTGTTAATGCTCCTAAATTATGGAATTCGCTATCAATGTATATATATACAATATATATGTAATATATCATCTTTGTCTACATTCTAGACTCAGCTAAAATGTATCTTTTTGATATGTATTTTGGATAATGTGGCTATATGCGGCCTTATGTGTTTGTATTGTGTATGTGGGTGTGCAAGTGTTTTGTTTAGCACTATGTAAAGTGACCTTGAGCTATGGAAAGTTGCTATATAAATAAATAAATAATTCTTCTTCTTCTTCATATCTGTTTAGTTTGAATCAGTCATTTTACACATTTAGAAACTTGTAATAAAATGTTAAAATGGAATGAAAAAAAAATATATGTGCGTGTGTGATATGCATTTTGGTTATTAATCTAATCACTTTTGTGCTGTTTTATGGACTGCCTGATAACAAATACATATTCCATTTTCTCATTGTCTTCTAAAATTGACTGAACATTCAGGTTCAGTATGAGGTATATATCTAGGTCACATATTGCTTGTTTTGCACCATGAAGATATAACAGATGATAATCATAAATGAGTTTAAAATATGGTAATTGTGTTCTTCGGTTCTATACTTCCTTTGGTTTGTTATTTCTTTACCTTTCCCGTAATGCCACTTTTGTATAAAATCACAGTGTATCTGTTTGTATCGCTAAAAACAGTCATGTCTTTTTAGCAGACTGTATAAAGCGGTTATTTTGTATTTTCTTATGTTTACCAACATATTCGAAACAAACGGTTTTGATCACACATGGGGAGCAGTGTCCTCTTTATCTATATTCAGAGACTAGTGAAACTCAACTGTAAGACAAAAAAAAGCAATTGATTGATTAATTTTATAGTTCTTACAGTCTGATACGATCCTCAATTTTTAATTTTTTATTTTGTAGAGAAAAAAACAACACAGTACAACAGTAGTAATTTATTTTTTTTTAAGTCCTTATAATCTTTTAAGGTTTGTTATTGATCATACTGTGGCTTCCATTATTTTCTTTTTCATAAGACCCCCGAAACTGAAACCATGTGTTCTATATGAATGTTTTTCAGAGGCACTGCCTCCCTCAGGCTGCACATGAGTTTCAGTTCTGTGATTCAAACAATGAAAGACAA